>NW_027526460.1:156034364-156564364 GCF_048455015.1 Haemaphysalis longicornis | reverse complement strand
GACGACACGCTTGATACTTGCGCCGCAAAGATCTCACGAACGACCGTTCCCTCGCCAGATCATCCGACCACCATGCATTGCCCTTGTGTGGTTTAGGAACACTTTCGAATCTCTTCCGCAGTCGGGCCATTTTTTCATAAAACGTGTTAACGGTGTCTTCCAACTTCTGTGGAGATTCGATGCTGTTGAAAGGCACTGTTTCAAACCAAGGATCCTGGACAAGATCCTCGACCAAACGTGACTCAGAAGCCTTTGTCAGTCGCTTCCTTCGTGCAACGGGGGCATCTTCCATGCCAAAGACAACGTAACGGTGGTCGGAAAGCGTCGGAGTATCCCGAACTTCCCAGAAAACTCTGGAAGACCAAGCCGTTCCACTCGCCAAAGTGACGTCGATCCACGTTTGGGAATATTCGGTGGCAAAAGTCGGAAGGGAGTCCGGGTCATTCAAAATTTTAAGTTGACGGGAATGAACAAACTGCGACAACTGCTGTCCTCTCGCATTCAATACATCACCCCCCCAAAGGGGGTTTTTAGCATTAAAATCACCAGCAATGACCACATTGTCAGCGTTGTTGCTGTCCAAAAGGGAATAAACGGAAGAAATGATATGGTCTAGAGCCACAGATGGCGCAGCGTACACTCCTATAAAGAGTATTGACAGGTTAGGCGCGTTTAAAGTGAGGGCGATCACGAAAGGCGACACGTGAATGGGAAACAGGTCCAAAGATACACTTCGGGAAACAACCATGCAACGCGGCGTTTGGGCATGGTGAAATTTAAACCACCGAGGCGGAATGCCTGGCACAGTCCCACCCCTAACATACGGGTCGGAAACCACTGCGAAGTTCGGGGTTGGCGTCGGGGTGCATGTGTTTGGGCAGCGGGGGGATCCTGAGCCGTCGGCTGAAGACTAGTGGCAGTGGGCCGGTGGGTGTAGGGCCGATGTGGCCGGGGGGGTTGTAACCGATGCGGGCCAGGATTGCGCGGCCTGTCTTTGTCTGGGTGAGTCTTACGAACTGTGTGGTTCGCTGGGCTTCGGCGATCTCGGCGAGCGTGTTGTGAACGCCTAGGTAGAGGAGTTTCTCCGTGTTGGTATACGTGTAGAGACCGAGCGTTGTCTTGTATACTTTCCTTATCAGGGCGTCTATTTTCTGACGCTCCGCCGGCTTCCAATTGTGGTATGCCGCCACGTATGCGGCGTGACTAACGGCGAAAGACTGAGCTAACCGGGAGGCTGGTCTCTCTCATGCCGGCATATCGTGTGGCTACCTTGCGGATGAGTTGCATGGCCGTGGTGATTTTGGCGTTGAAGCGCTGTAACGTGTGTCCGTTGTGGCGGAGTGCGTCAATGTACATACCGAGTACCCGTATGGACTTGACTTGCGGGATGGGGGTGCCGTCCTTCGCCTTCAGCTTGATGTTAGGGGGTGCTTCACGATTGTTGCGCGTACCAGGGGGTGGGAGGATGAGCAGTTCGGACTTTGCCGGGGAGCACCGGAGTCCCGTACCTTGGAGTTGCTCTTCCACGGTGTCAATAGCTTGCTGCAGGGCGGTTTCGATTTGTCCGTCGCTGCCACCGGCCTTCCATATGGTGATATCATCCGCGTAAATGGTGTGTTTGACGTCTGGGAGGCTCCCAGTCTGCAGGAAACTCCTATCATGACTAGGTTAAACAATAGGGGGGATATCACTGATCCTTGGGTGTGCCGGTGCTACCCAGGGTCTTCTCTGGTTGCTCGATGTCGCCAGCCACGATTTGTGTCATGCGGTTAGCGAGGAAGTCTTTGACATACGCAAAATTGCGATGTACCATGTTGAGGTGCAAGACCTGCGCGAGGATTGCTGAGTGGTGCACCTTATCAAAGGCGCTCTGAAGATCCAGGCCCAGTAGAGAGTAGTTGTCGAGGGATCCGGCGGTGGGGGGGGGGTTCAGGATCTCGTGTTGAATGAGGAGCATTGCGTCTTGTATGCTGAGCTTAGTCCGAAAGCCCAGCACAGTGTCGGGGTACAGGTCGGCTTCTTCGAGGTACGTCTGCCAGCGATTGAGGAGAACGTGCTCCAGCAGCTTACCAAGGCAGGATGTAAGGGAAATCGGTCGGAGGTGATCGATGTGTGGAGGCTTGCCCGGTTTGGGGATGAGCGTTGTGCGCGCTTTCTTCCATCGTGGGGGTAGCTTGCCCGATTGCCAGCGCTTGTTGTAGTAGGCTGTGAGCGCCGAGTTTGCGCCGTCGGTCATGTTTCGCAGGGCTTTGTTGGTGAGCTTATCCGGGATCCAGCTGCCGATCTGCAGTTGAGCTTCTGGAGTGCCGCCCGCGCCTCCCATTCCTTGATGTCCGCGTCGAGGCTCGGGTTAGGTGCCCCCACGTAGTCCGGAAGGGGGTCTGGGGGGGGGGGGGCTGGGAGATATTTGTCGTCGAGGCGTTGACGGACCACTGAGTCGCCGAGCTCACGCAGCGCTTTGTGGAGGGTGCGGGCCAGGACATGCCGTTGCGTGCTCTTGGTCTTGCTCTCATCGAGGAGATGTCGGAGTAATTGCCATGTGCGGCTTTTGTGCATCTGGCCATCGGCCTCTTGGCAAATGGCGTGCCAATGTTGGCGGCAGAGGGTTGACATGGTTCCTCATGGCTCCCCCGTGCTGTTGCGCTGTGGCGACAGCTTCCAGCAGACATCGCCGGAACATTCCCACCCGAAAATGACGACATCAGACTTTTGTCTATGGCTGCACAGCGCCTGAAGTAGCCACTGGACTACATGGTCATCACCCAACGCTTTCCCTTACTCTGATCTCCATTCTGTATTTATTTTCTGCCACGCCATTCCCACCTCCTTTCTTCCGCCTACTTTCTTTTTCCATTTTCCCCCTCACTTCTCTCCCCCTCCTTCTTTTTTAAAGCAAAGCTTTTTACCTCTACCCCCCAAGGGTTCTTTCGCGACCGTTGGTGTCACCAGAAAACTCCAGCGAACAAATAAAAGAATTTACGGGCACCGCCGGGAATCGAACCCGGAACTAATAGAGTAACAAAGAGAGAGCCCGTTGTCTTACCGATTTAGCTACGAGCCCACGCGAAGACGGGGAAGACAGGTGGTGTACTCACAAAGCACATCTACGGGTTTACCCCCTGCGTTCTCGTTGAATGCCAAGTGGAAGCGTCACGCGACCACTCACGCCCGTCTAGCAACCCTGTGCGCACCTTGCTTATGTGCTAAGAGTTACAAAAATTAAAGCAAGCTCACACCAATTCATGGCATCTCACTTCTAGTACGCCAATGTGCTCAAGCATGTGGCCTCTAGTGTTCACGTAAAAAATCACAGCTCCTTGTCGTCAGCCCTCACACCAAATCAAGGAATACATTCAAATACTCCTTAACGGCCAGGCCATCACTCCAAGCAACAACATCAAGATCCTGGGCCCACATCTCAAGGCTAACACAAAGAGTGACGTCTCCTTGCAGTGCCTCAAAAACAGCATTAATCAAATCATACACATGATCAGGCGAATTGCCACCAAGAAGCGAGGCCTAAAGGAATCCGGTACCTTTCGATTAATTGAAGCTTTTGTCCTCTCGAGAGTCACTTACGTAAACCCCCTGTCTTCTTCTCGTCAAGGAAGACATAGAGATGCTTTATATAATGATTAGATAGGCGATCGAGCAGGCCATTGGTCTTCTCATGAGTGCGTCAACACAGAGGCTGCTTAGCACGGGGCTCCAGAACACGGTGGAAGAGCTGATAGAAGGCCATCTTTCTAACCAAAAGGTCCGACTCAGAACTGCGGTGGGTAACCGCATGCTTCACCAGACTGGCTTGGCAGCCCAGAATGTCACTCCGCTTGACGTACTCCCAGACTCTTGGCGACTAAAACTAAAGATGCTCCCTTTGCTTTGAAATATGAACCCCTCACATGACGAGGGTCACCGAAAAGCACGGGCTCAAGCGCTAAACACCACCCTCGGTGGGGATCATGCAGTTATCTACACAGACGCCTCCAAACATCGAGGGCAGCAATACGCCATCATCGTAGCTACCTCCAGAACCAGCCTCCTTCTTTAAGTGTACCTCGATAGGTCCCCAGAAATGACAGCAGCAGAAGAGGCAGCCATCACCTTGGCTCTCACTCAACCAGGGGTTCGGAGGGTAGTCACCGATTCCCAGCAAGCCCACTGGAATTACCAGTCGGGTTGGGTGTCCTGACCTGCACTGCGCGTGCTAAAAAAACACTCCCCAAACGGTTCCATTCAGCTAATCTGGACACCCCCTCACGCTTCAATGGAGGGAAACAAATATGTCCACCCAACAAGCCTGCGCTTTTACCTCCCGTGCTGTGGTGCTGCACGAGGACAGTCACCCGCTTGTCACGTTCAGGCAGATAACCCAGCATTATCGCCTTCTGAGACAGACCGTACCTTCGCCTTACCCTGACCTCTCGAGAGAACAACAAACTACCCTACGGCTCATATAATCCCGGCTCCTTCCCACAGCCTACGCGTCTTCACTTAATGCATACGAATCGCTATGACGCTGAATGTAAATTTTGCTCAGAAGTAGGAACACTCCGTCCCGTCATCGGGGTGTGCGACTTTAGCCCTGAGCACCCTCCTCTCTTTCCGTCAACTACCCAACAAGAGCAATGGGAGATGCTGCTGTCCAGGCCCTCTCTACCTACCCAGCTTCAGCGGGTGGACAGAACACAGGCCGCGCGGACTGCATATGGGCCCCACAGAAGAAGGAATCACTCCCCAGGGCTGCACTCTGGGCCGTTCAGAAATCTGAACAGAAGTATTTCTTCCTCATCTGCCTCCTTCTCTGTCGCAAATCTCGTCGCCTCCGTCCGCGGCGCAGAGACGAAGTCAGATCGTCTAACACCGGGTTGGAGCTTACTTTAATTTTATAAAAAAAGTTTCCACTTTTGTGCTACACCAATACAACTCAACCAAACACCGTTCATGCATCATGCATTGATTTAACCTTACCAAGAATATCTCTTTGAAGTAATAAATGGTGTGGTTAAGTGCATTTCACTTCTCTTTGGTTTTACTATTTGTAGAGCGATGTGAGTGAATTTAAATGACGTCGCATAGGTAATCGTTATGGGTGCCGTTTACAGCTTTGCTTTCCAACCACATTCACGGGGCGGATTGGCACGATTTTTTAAAATAAAGGAACACTGTAAATATCCCTTCTGTACTAATTTCCTGTCTTATATTTGTGTAATGTCTTGTACTTGTTCAACAAAGTGGACAAGTATGAACATATAAACCGGGCTTAGATGTTTACGTTTGGCTGTGAGTATATTAGACCACTGCGCAATATCAATTTTACTTTGGCCGGGTGGCTGGATCGAGTCACAGACAGACAGACAGACAGACACACAGACAGACCAAAATTTCTGGGTTTAAGTAGCCCAAGAAAGACTATCGTCTTTAAAAAAACTCCCACCTCCCCTCGCATGAACCCCTGTGTAGATGCGACGCATAGGGGGTTCACGTTGCAGCGTTGGACAGCGGAGGAACGGCGCAGGCACCGCGTTTTATATCGCGCATAACGGCGAGGGGACGCGCCGGCGCCAGTGCGTCTTCCGCGGCTATGACGCAACACAATCCACTTTAATCCAATCCAATGCCCCTCGCGAGAGAGTGTTCGCTATCGGAGAGGAGAGGGGGTGAGCGGCGGAGAGCGCAGCTGGCGCGGCGAGGAGAATGGGGGAGGGGTGGACGCCAACGACGACGCCGTATGGAGGGACAAGGCGAGTGAATGAGATGCCTTCGCATCTAAAAGAACGATTCGCGGAGTATTCAAGGTTTCGAACGCTGGCACACCCTCAAATATACTGACTGGTACTAAATTTTGGGATCTCAGTTGTTGACCTTGACCTATTTTGTAACCCGTCAAACTCATGAAAAAGCAGGGTTCGACACAGTTGGAGATTTTCGAACTCTTTATTGCAAATACTTGCGATTTCTGCAGAAGGGAGAGAGTAAAGTGGCCAGAGACATGAAAATTGCGAAGTTCCGAGATTATTGTTGACGAAAAGCACTGAAAAATCGTTGCACTGAAAAATCGCTTTTTAAATAGGGGGTCCGTTGGCGTCCCTAGATAAAAACTAAAAGACCCTCAAGCCACTAAAGAAGCGTAGCCTAGGGCCCGTCGAGCGCGGCACTCAACGCAAGTTCCTTCGTACCCTGTCCAGTTCGCGCTTAACCTCGCGCTTCGCTCTGTCGAGTTGAGTCACGCGCACCTCGTACAGCTTGCGGGCTCTGTTCTTGGCGCGCTCGCACTGCAGCTTGACGTAGTCGAGGCGCGTCATTTCGCGCTCCTTCTTGCTCAGTTGGACGAAGGCACAGTCGGTGGCACGCGAGTGCTCCCCGAACGGGTCGTCGTCGGGCTCCCAGCCGTCCAGCTCCTTGAAGCACACGTAGCAGCGCACGAGGTCCGGCTCGTTCTCGGTCGGGCAGTGGTAGAAGCCGGCTTCCGCCATTCTTTCCGGCGTGCATTTACAGTTGCCCGTCAGTGGCCACTGCCCGAAAGACGCCAGTCGGTTTTCCTCCAGGTCCATCTCGAGGTCTGTTCGGTGCAGCAGCACGGTGTTCAGGGTCAGGTCGACGGCCATGGCGCAGGATGTTCAGGGTGGACGAACTTCTCGTGGCCAGCCGCAGAGCAAGAATATCGTTGCAAGGCGACGCGGACGCGTCCGATGAGAGGTGGTGTAGTAGCAACCGGCTGGCCGAACCGCGCCCCGAGCGTTTTGCTTCGTCTTCGTTCACGAGCGATCGCCGTACGCGCGCTAAGGTGTCTTGTCCTCGTCGTCTGCGATGCCAACTACATTCAGAAGGAGCTGTTGTAACAATATAAAGGACTGGAAACGCCCCATTGCGGCAAGCGTGGACGAGCGACCAGATAACGTCACAATGATAACCAAGACGGACCTCAAAGCGTCGTAGCTGCGACGGCGAGGGAGAGGGTAGCGGCACCTGACGGACGATATGATAGCGGCCGCACTTCGTTCCGTGCGGCTGCGCAGTGAAATTGGTGAAATGGCGATCGCGGCGGCGGCGCAGTTTGTTCACCTGCTAGCTTAACCTATGACGATCGCCGGGAGGCCTCGTTCCCCCTCCCGTCTTGTATAGTTCCGAGGCAACGCGAGGCCCTCAAGAGCGATGCCTACTGCGCAGTCCCGTGCTTCAAAGCGCGAAGTGGTTTCGGCGGCGCACCAAACACGAAATTACTTGAATATGTAGAAATTTACCGCTGGATGCCCTACGGGAACTCTTGCGTACAAATGGAAAGAATGGCTGCGGCTTAGCTCTGCTAACCTTGGATATGCAAAGCAAAAGCTTGGCTTAGTCTGGTTGAGTCTTGGTTTCGATTTGTCAACCTTTGATTGAGCTGTATGGCCGACCACGTCTCAAAGCCGTTAGATTCCGTGCAACGCTCACAGAAGGAGGCCAGGCGAACGCACTGTTACTCATCGCAGGGCGCTAGACTAGTCATATAGGCCGAAACGACCCAGCGCCGAATGCATGGGAGGCTACGGGGGCAGTCGCTCGCCTCGGCCGCAGCGGCGGTGGCGAACGCTGTCGGCTAGGGAGCCTACATGTGCCGCGCCTTCGTCGTTTAGGGTGGCGACAGCAGAGTCCAAGGTTTCCTAACGGTGGCTGTGGCGGCCGCCAAACTTGACGGGACGCCATTATCTTCCCCTTTGCCCGCCCGACCTAGGGTGCCGGCATGCGCCGCGCCTACGGATTCGCGGAACAGGCTATCTCTAGCACGACCTACTTCGAAACGATCGTGCGTGGTTAGTGGTTATCGCCATGCAGCTTTCCAAAAACTTACTGCTGCTGGGCACAGTTGAGATCGCGGGATCATTCGTTTAATGCGGCATTTACGTCCTTGGTAAAGGCTTGCCAGTGCCTCCTTTGGAGTGCACTAGCTGTGCGTAGAAGCGCGCGACTACGCGATTTTTTGTGCCTGGAGCTCCATGTGTATCTTGTTTTTACATGACATTAGTCGACAATAAAAACACGTCGTGAGCAACTGACACAATGGAGAGCAACGTCTCGAGAGAAAGGCACAACGTGAATGGAGGCACACCAGTATTCTTGGTTTTGAATGCCTTTTTCAGGCTGGTACTGAGGAGCAGCAAAAGAAAATGTTAGCTGGAAAATATTACACAGCGTTTTTGAACATAATGTAAATTATACAAATAAGGCATCAATTTTTTTTATTACAACTGTACGGCAATTAAGTTGCATTTAGTCCTTAACAAAGGCACAGTCCTGGATTACGATTGAATGTACCACTCAAGTCGTTCAAGTGTCCTCACATAAAGTTGATCGCAGCTGCGTATCTTGTCGGTGCTGTCGGTGCTGCTCAAAACTTGAATCTTCAAAATGTGCCTAGAAGAAAAAAGTCAATCTTAACAACAATATTTGAAAAACACATAATGCACTTGAATTAATCGCTCGCGAGGCAGAATGCTTGCTCTTGCGCGTTTTTTTACCTTTTGGAATGGAAATTGATTATGCCCTGTAACTAATGCCGTACGGGAGTTTTTATGGGGCGGTTCGCCACAGAAATCTTTGCAGACTTTAGTGACCCCTCATACGCAGTTTGGCAGAGTTGCAAGAAAGAATCAATCATATATTTCATCCCCGTGCGGAATATCAGCACAAGGAACGCAAGGGACAATTTTTTCGGCGACCCGATGAATATCCAGCACACGGCAGCTTCAAAATCGATTGCCGAACGCAGCTGAGGGATGAGACAATACTCTGAATTGCAGCTCGTTCGAAGATTGCGCAGTCGCCCAGCGATCGCTTTTGTCGCTTGGTATCAACCAATTTTTTGTCGCAGTGACGAGAATCGCGCCTTTTCTGTCGCAAGCGTGAACGGTCTGGGCCTTTCGGGGATGTTTTATAACCAGGCTTAGTTTTGAACATTCACGTTTCATGCATGCGTAATCCGGCATAATCAAGCCACGCAAACAATCCACTTGCGCGCACGCTGCATTCGCACGCTAAATTGCCGCTCGGCTACGTGCAGCCGTCGCTGGAAGCCATCAAAATGATCAAAACAGGCCGTGCCGTGGCCTGCGCTACCGGCGCGCAACGGCGCTGCGGCGACGGAGGAGACGTTGAGGACACGACGACGCTCGCTGAAAGCGTTGCAGGTGCAGAGCACTTTAGCATATAGCTGCAAGTACGCGTGCAAAAAACATGAAGCGAGGTGCAATACTCACAGCACAAACACGAGAAGCAGCAGTGGGCTCCCAGCGGTTCCTTTTCACTTGAACGAGCCAGCGCTTTCTTCGGTTCGGGCTGGCCGGGAAGCGGCACATCCGTGTGCCTTTTCTGCAATGGTTCGTACATTGCGGAACGCAACAGCCGGGCATTTTTGGTGCTCATACAACTCCCAACACGTTCACCGAGCTCGCATATTTATGAAAAGCTTCCCGTGGTCAACAAAAGTCACCGCGAGTCACAGGCGGCAAGGACGCAGCCCTACGCACACGGCGGCAGTGAACCGACTGGGCTACAACATGGCGCCGTATCGGCCCCGTTGCTATGGCAACGTGTGCTGGCAACGCTGCCCGACGGCGGAAGGTTTTTGCCTCAAAACGAGACCGTGAGGGCGGTCCGTGCGCGGTGTCAGTGTCAGGCTATTTTTTCTTTTTGAGTAATGTGTCAGAGAATCGTCGATCGTCTTGTAGTCCGTGGTCCGTAGTCCGTGCGCGGTGTCAGTGTCAGGATATTTTTATTTTTGAGTAATGTGTCAGTGAATCGTCGGTTTTCCCTCGGTTTCCCCCTGAGTCTCCCTCTCAGCTATGGGTAAATCGAAGCGAGACAGGTCGGCAAGCAGTCACCCGAGGAGTCCCGGGCGCAGCGAGACGCCTGAAGAATGGGTGATGTGTGCAGAGTGCAACATGTGGTGCAGCCTTGCTCAGACCCCTTTCCAATCGATGGAGGAGGCAAAGGCGGCGCCACCCTACACGTGCCAGCGCTGCGAAGCCGTTGCCAAACTCCGCGCGGAGTTTGAATCGAGGATGCAGGAGGAGTCGGAAGGACGGAGGTTGGCAATCGCGGCTGCGTCAACCCGGTTGGAGGAAATGTTCAACGCAAGCACCAAGGAGCTGAAGGTGTTGGAGGCTCAGCTTGGCGAAGAGAGAAAGGCGCGGGAGACCCTGGAGGAAGTACTCCGTGAGGAAAGGAAGTCCAGGGAAGCAGCGGTGACAGAGTTTGGGAGCCTGGTAGAGGCTGTGAAGTGCGAGGCCGTGGAGCACACGCCGAGTAAGCCCGTGACCCCACCGAACTCTTCAGATGTGCGCGGTTATGCGGGCGGTAAACTCGGTCCGAACGCGGCGCGTGAGGAGACACCGGCACCGCTGAGCGTAGCAAGCGCACAGCCCCCCCTTCATGGGAACACAGACGACGACAACAGCGGGCAAGCCAAGGCACAGCGTCAGCACCGACCCCGGCAGCGACGCCAGTCATTGGCCACCACCCCCCCCACCCAACAGTGCGAGGGTGCTGGGCAGGAGAACACATCTGTGGCGACAGCTAAAGAGCGCTGTGCCTTTATATACGGTGATGGTAATGCTGCTACACTAAAAGCGGTGGCTCTCCGCACTGCAGGGTGGAGCACACTCGTGCAGTTCCGCACGAAAGAGGACGCCACACTGCAGGAAACACTGGAAGAGATTGAGGAGGCAGAAGACGTCTGGTCGGCCCCCGAGGCCCTTGTGGTGCTTCATGCTGGCCTGAACGACCTGTCGCAGCCGGGGGCATGCCCGGAGCAGTCTGCCAGCGCCCTTCAGAGCCGGCTGCAGTCATGGCATGAGAGGGCTGGGAGACACAGTTTCCTGATCTACGCAGCCCCCGAAGCAGCACATGAAAACTCGCCCCTGGCCGACCGGTGCCGCCAATGGAACGAAAAAATGCAGCAGACCTGCAAAGAGGTGGGACCCTACGTGGAGTTTGTTAGGACCAGCTGGGCCCTGCACGGCATGCTGGCCGGCATGCAGTACAACAAGGAGGCCGCTCAAGGTCTAGGATCGCGTCTGGGTCGCAGGCTGTGCGCTTTTTTAGCGCTCCGTGCCCATGGCGGTGCTCGGCAGCGGCAGAGGCGGAGACCCAACCAGACCTTCACGCTGATGGAAGCCCTGAGGCAGGCTCTCTTGCGGATGGCAGAGGCACCGGGCCAGGGAAGGAGCAGTGTGAGAGGGCACCAGAACAGAAGGCACCCTCCACAAGCAATGGAGATGAAGATGGCCCACCCAACAACGTGGCAAGGCGGAAGACAAGAGAGCAGGGTACAGCCAAGAGGAGAAGGCGACAGCGTAACATTCGCAGCAAGCAGCCAGCCTTCTTCTACCTAAACATGAACGGCGGACGCCAGGAGAGGAAATGGGAGGAGCTGTTTGACGTTGTTGACAAGAAGGATGTGGTAGTGGCCGGTTTTGTCGAAACCCACTTGAGAGATATGGAAGCTCCACCACCACATAGGGGGTACGTCTGGGAAGGCCTCAACCGCCAAGGCAGCGAAAGGAGAGGAGGAGGCATGGGATGCTTCATCAAATTGGGCTCCCAGTGGGAGAGACACTGCCCCGACTGCTCCGAACATATGTGGTTAATAGGGCGCATTGGCCAACTGCGCGTTGCCTTTGGCCTGGTGTATCTGTGGACGGGAAAGGAGTCGTCGCACCGCAACACGCAGACACTTGCGTGCATGGAGAGGGACCTGGAGAGCTTGGGCATCCCTGCAATCCTTGTCGGCGACTTCAACGCACACATAGAGCCCCTGGACAAGGTAACTGACAGCGGCGGCCGACTCCTACTTGAATGGGCAGACAGGACGGGGCTGATGATGGTGAACACGACAGACAAGTGTGATGGCAGGGTCACCTGGGCTGCTCGCGACAAATCCTCCTGCATCGATTACTGCCTGGTCTCCCCTGTTTTGTTCCCCCGGCTGAGCAGCATGGTAATTGACACTGGTGGCGGGGAGAGCGCTAGCAGTGACCACAACAACATCCAGCTCACTTTTGGTGCTCGCAACCCCCCTTCACCACCAGCAAGGGCTAGTTCCAACCAAGGAACCTTAAATGAGAGCAGTATCGAAAAAGTCGCCGACATGCTGGAGGAGGAAGCTGGAGTGATCAATTTGAAGAGCTATGAAGAACTGGAAAGATGGATACAACAAACAATCAGCAGGGTCCAGGCCTCCACACAGTCACCACAACACCGGGGGAGAAGGCGTAAACCGTGGTGGGACAAGGAAGTTGCGGCAGCTCTGAGAAAGCGAAAGACTCTTTGCCGAGAACACCGTCATGCAGTCAGCCATGGAGCAGGGGCAGCAGAGGTGATGGAGCGGTGGGTCGCCTACCAAGAAGCCAAGAGAGAGATGGCCATGCTGGTGCAACGCAAGCTCAAGGCAGTCAACGCCAAGCAGCTCCAGGACATCTAGTCAGCAGGACGCGATGCCAGCCGAAAGTTCTGGCAGCACATCCGGTCACAGCAACAGGCACTTCCTCCCTGCTCCCAGATGTTGCGGGACACAGTGACAGGTGCAGAGCACAAGGGTGCGGACTGCCTCCGATTCATGGAGGATTACATGGCAGCCAGACTGGGCACACAGGTGCCGGACACAACCGGCTTCAAGGAGACAGCGGTAGGGCAAGGCACCGTAGAAACCATCACACAGGGGGAGCTCCAACGTGCCCTGAAGCACCTCTCGGGACAGACTGCCGCAGGAGTGGACGGTATCCCCCCACGGCTCTTGAAGCGGATGGGGCCCAAAACTCGAGAACTGTTGCTGGGTGCATTAAACGTGGTCGTGTGCAGTGGTGACATCCCAGAGGGATGGAAGACGTCGCGAATGAGGATGATCCACAAGAAAGGAGGTGACAAGTGCCTGCCCGAAAGTTACCGACCCATTACTGTCACCTCAGCCCTATACAGACTCCTGGGACACATCTTGTGTGCACGTGTGATGGTCTGGGCGGAAAAAGGCCAAGTGCTGGGAGAACTCCAGAATGGTTTCCGACCCGGGCGGTGTTTAGAGGACAACTTGTTCGCAGTAATGCAGGCAATGGAGATTGCTGCGAAAGAAAAACGCACCCTCCTACTTGCTTTTCTGGACATCGCCCAGGCATATGACTCTGTGGAGCACCCCAAACTGTGGGAGATCCTCAGGGACCTTGGCCTGCCTGACGAACTCTTGCGGCTGCTGATGAGGCTGTACACTGGCACGCAGGTGATGATCCACAGGGGGGACTCACTCACAGGACCAGTAGAGGTGTCTCGAGGGCTGCGCCAAGGTTGCCCACTATCTCCGCTCCTGTTCATGCTGTTCCTGGCCGGAATGGAGACATGCCTCACGAACAGCGGGCTGGGGTTTGACCTGAGCTACATGGAGGGCGGTGAGCAGCGCGTTCGCAAGTTGCCTGCCCTGTTCTACGCCGACGACATCGTTCTGCTGGCAGGAAACACTCAGGAGCTGCAGACCGCGCTCGACATTGTGTCCAGCGAAGGCACGTCGCTGGGGCTCCGCTTCAGCGCCAGAAAGTCCGCCACCATGTCGTGTCACCCAACCGAGGTAGCCGAGAGACCACCACTGCGTTTACAGGGTGACCCAATCCAGTGGACCACCCGGTATAAATACCTCGGTGTGACACTCTCGAATACACCCCCCTACAGCGCGCCCTACGAGGAGGACCTTCGGGCAAAGGCAGCTGCTCGGCGGGCCTTCCTCGGGTCACGCGCCCTATGGGCCTTCAACCGCTTCGAGGTGTCCCGGGCACTGTGGAAGGCGGTGGCGGTCCCCGCGCTCACATTTGGGAACGCCGTCCTCTGCTTGTCGTCGTCCACCCGCCAGGCACTGGAAACAAGGCAGCGAGAGGCTGGGCAGAAAGCGCTGGGTGTGCACGGCTTTGTGCCCAACGAGGCGGTGCAGGGGGACATGGGGTGGTCCTCCTTCGAGGCACGCGAGGCGGTAGCCAAGCTGGCGTTCGAGAAGCGGCTCAGCCAGATGCCCGAGGGGCGATGGGCGCGCGAGGTGTTCAAGTGCATCACCTACCGATGTCTGCGAACCAAGTGGGTGGCGCGCACCAAACGCCTCGGAGAGCGGTACGGCATCGCGGCGGCTCGCCTCACCGAGCCCCCACGACACGACCGGCGACAAAAGGTGCGGGACCAGGTGGCGACCGCAGAACTCGAGAGATGGAGGAAAGCGGCGCAGGAGAAGTCGGCGCTGAGCATCTACAGCGGCAACAAGACGGGCATCGAGAAGGAGCCCATTTACGACAACGCCCGAGGGAGCGGGCTTCTTTGCGAGGCTCGCAGTGGGGTGCTTCGCACTCGCGTACTGCGCGCCAAGTTCACGGAGGGCCTCGACACCACCTGCAGCAGCTGCAACCAGGCCGAGGAGACGGTGCGCCACGTCGTTTTGGAGTGCACAGAACTGAAACCTTCAGCTGCGGCGGCAGTGACTCAGGACTTGGATGTTTCCGCCTCCCTTAGTGCCCGTGCGGATGTACAGGTGGCGCTACCGGACCCGCTCGCGATGGCGCTGGGCTTCCATGGACCGAAACAACAGCCTCACTGGGAGGCCGTCGAAGTCACAAAAAGAAGACTGGAGCACTGGTGGCGAAAGAACATAACGGAGGGCTTCAGAGGAAGTGGAGGACAGCAATAGATGTGTTTTAAGAAAGCTAACGCCAGATCCGGATTTTCCCGTCGATCACCCGTTTAAAAGGGAACGGCAACAGTATATCTATCTCTATCTCTATCTATCGCGGCACGAGCTGTGTCAAAGAGTGGCGCCACCCTAAACGACGAAGGCGCGGCGCATGTAGGCTCCCTACTGTCGGCGCCGACAGCGGTCGCGGCGAATCACGCGATGCGCTTCGCGGGGTGTGTTATCGGGGGTGTGTCTCCGGCAGGGGCATAGCCAGGGGGGGGGGTCACACCAGGCCCGTGCCCCCCCCCCCTGAAATGTTTCGTGCCAGGCTGGGGTGTGGTTTAAGTAGCCCGCCGAAGAACCGCCTGAAGTCGCCTGCAGGCGTGGAACCGGCAGTTTTAATAAGGGCATTCTTGCTCATATAAAGCTGAAAACAAGGGCTACGTCAACGTCTGATCCCTGTGGCCGCTCCAGATGCTGTACATGTCAACATATACAGCCCGGCTGCATTTTGCGCCGGATACACCGAGCAGCGCCGGGAACCTGCCGCGAGCCGATCGAGGCAGTCCTGCTGTTTCGCTGGCGGAACAGCACGAAAAGCCTCATATAGGCATACATGTGGTCTGGACTTTAGCGTGTCATTCCTTGTGTTTACACTGGTACAAAGTATAATTTTGTTCAGTCAACTATCAATCCTTGATATGTTTATTTTTCTACCGACTTCGCATTTTATTGACTATTGCAGTTCCATAATTTCTGCTGTATGAAAAGCATTGCTCTGCCCATCTTGTATTTCCTTCACATCAAGAAAACTGTACAACTCTCTTTATTTCGGAGCTTTGTCTCTTTGGCACTATTCCATGGTTTCCTTGACCTCCCTTCCCTCTTGGTTAGAATCAGCATTCTGTATTTGCTTAACCGGAATTTCACTGAAGCCATGTTTGTTTGATTTAATGTTTGTTTGATTTAACGGGTAGAAACAGAATGAAATTTAAGAAACGTGCATCAAGCTCAACATTCAACAGCAGTGCAATAAGGTGGTCCACTAAATGTAATTTTACTATTCACGTTACAAGCACAAAAAAATCGCGCCAATCCACCCCGTGAATGTGGTTTGAAAGCAAAGCTGTAATCGGCACCCATAACGATTACCCATGCAACGTCACTTAAATTCACTCACATCGCTCTACAAATAGTAAAACCAGAGAAAACTGAAATGCACTTAACCACATGATTTATTACTTCAAAGAGATATTCTTTGTAAGGTTAAATCATTGCATGATGCATGAACGTGTTTGGTTGAGTTGTATTGGTGTAGCGAAAGAGTGGAATCTTTTTTTTATAAAATTAAAGCTCCGACCCGGTGTTAGACGATCTGACTTCTCCGTCTCGGCGCCGCGGACGGAGGCGACGAGATTTGCGGCAAAGAAGCAGGAGGTGGAGGAAGAAATACTTCTGTTCAGATTTCTGAACGGCCCAGAGTGCAGCCCTGGGGATTGATTCCTTCTTTTGTGGGGCCCATATGCAGTCCGCCCGGCCTGTGTTCTGTCCACCCACTGAAGCTGGGTAGGTAGAGAGGGCCTGGACAGCAGCATCTCCCATTGCTCTTGTTGGGTAGTTGAGGGAAAGAGAGGAGGGTGCTCAGGGCTAAAGTCGCACACCCCAATTACGGGGCGGAGTGTTCCTACTTCTGAGCAAAATTTACATTCAGCGTCGTAGCGATTCGGATGCATTAAGTGAAGACGCGTAGGCTGTGGGAAGGAGCCCGGATTGTATGAGCCGTAGGGTAGTTTGTTGTTCTCTGGAAAGGTCAGGGTAAGGCGAAGGTACGATCTGTCTCAGAAGGCGATAATGCTGGGTTATCTCCCTGAACGTTACAAGCCTGTGACTGTCCTCGTGCAGCTCCATAGCACGGGAGGTGAAAGCGCAGGCTTGTTGGGTGGGCGTATTTGTTGCCCTCCATTGAAGCGTGAGGGGGTGTCCAGATGAGCTGAATGGAACTGTTTGGGGAGCGGTTTTTTAGCACGCGCAGTGCAGGTCAGGACACCCAACCCGACTGGTAATTCCAGTAGGCTTGCTGGGAATCGGTGACAACCCACCAAACCCCTGGTTGAGTCACAGCCAGGGTGATGGCTGCCTCTTCTGCTGCCGTCATTTCTCGGGTCGTAAGCGAGGTACACCCAAGGAGGTTCGTGCTGGAGGTAGCCACAATGATGGCGTATTGCTGCCCTGGATGTTTGGAGGCGTGTGTGTAGACAACTGCATGATCCCCACTGAGGGTGGTGTTTAGCGCTTGAGCCCGTGCTTTTCGGTGACCCTCGTCATGTGAGGGGTTCATATTTCTAAGCAAAGGGAGCATCTTTAGTTTTAGTCGCCAAGTGTCTGGGTGTACGTCAAGCGGAGTGACATTCTGGGCTGCCCAGCCAATCTGGTGAAGCATGCGGTTACCCACCGCAGTTCTGAGTCGGACCTTCTGGTTAGAAAGATGGCCTTCTATCAGCTCTTCCACCGTGTTGTGGAGCCCCTTGCTAAGCAGCCTCTGTGTGGACGCAGTCATGAGAAGACGAATGGCCTGCTCGACCTCCTTTCTAATCATTATATAAAGCACCCCTATGTCTTCCTTGTTGAGAAGAAGACAGGGGGTTGACGTAAGTGACTCTTGAGAGGGCAAAAGCGTCAATTAATCGAAAGGTACCGGATTCCTTTAGGCCTCGCTTCTTGGTGGCAACTCGCCTGATCATGTGTATTATTTGATTATAGCTGTTTTTGAGGCGCTGCAATGAGACGTCACTCTTGGTGTTAGCCTCGAGATGTAGGCCCAGGATCTTGATGCTGGGGCTTGGAGTGATGGCCTCGCCATCACGGAGTATTTGAATGTATTCCTTGATTTGGCGTGAGGGCGGACGACAAGCAGCTGTGATTTTTTACGTGAACACTGGAGGCCACAGGCTTTAGCACACTGGCGTATTAGAAGTGAGATGCCATGCATTGGTATTAGCTTCCTTTAATTTATGTAACTCTTAGCACATGAGCAAGGTGCGCACAGGGCCGCTAGACGGGCGTGAGTGGTCGTGTGACGCTATCACGTGGCATTCAGCGAGAACGCAGGGGGTAAACCCGTAGATATGCTTGGTGAGTACACCACCTGTCCTCCCCGTCTTCGCGTGGGCTTGTAGCTGAATCGGTAAGATAACGAGCTCTCGCTTTGTTAGTCTATTAGTTCCAGGTTCGATTCCCGGCGGCGCCAGTAAATTCTTTTATTTGTTCGCTGGAGTTTTCTGGTGACACCAACGGTCGCGAAAGAACCCTTGGGGGGTAGAGGTAAAAAGCTTTGCTTTAAAAAATAACAAGAAGGCAATTACTTAAGGACGAAGACGCCCACTTTCTAGCTTCACCGCCATAATATACGAATGTACCGTCACTGCGATTCGAAGGTTATCACGGGAAAGCTACTTTAAAATGAAGCAGACAGAAGCAGACGCTTAAAATGAAGCAGACGCTTTAGCAAATCTTCCATGCCAGTTTCGTTATCGTCGGCGTAGATGAAAGGCAACCATGTCTGTGCTTGATAACAACGAATGTAAAGCTTGAAACCCAAAGGGTGGCAAGTCAGTCGTGCGGGTCATTGTTGTAGCATGGAACAGCCAACAAAGAGAAGAGTGCGAAACCTTGATTTTCATGGTTCCCAAACAAAACCGTAGGACGGTGGCACGCGTGGCCGCTCGATGCCGGCGCGCGATAACCTTCAAATCGTGCTCGACTGTACTTCATAGCTGATAAGAGAACTTAGTAGTCCCTTTCGTAAAGGAAATTCTAAAACACGCGAATCTTCATAGTAAACATCCAGTGTTGGCCTCCACTTTCGCCTGACGAACTTCGGGGACCGCGCGCCAATCACGAGCACCCTCTTGATCACGCTCACGAGGGCGTGGCTGCATAACCGCCTGCTCCTGACGAACGAATAACTCGTGGCATACCCATAGACCGGCTAACAGGAATTTAGGTAATCATCATCATCATCATGCAATGATGATGATGATTGTTGGTGTTTAATGGCGCAAGGCCGACGAGGGCAAAGAGCGCCAAAACGGTGGTTAGGTATGAAGGATGTAACCGTAAACGCTAAAATCATTCAACAAAAACAAAAGTGAATACAGTAAAAGACAATGAAGATGGCTGGTGTAAAGGGCCAGGTTGTGATGGTGCGTGGTATGAAATCGGGTTTAAAAACAACTACGCGTGATAGGAAATGAGGTGTAAAAACTTGATGTCACTAAGAAACTTAAAGGTGCGTTGTACAGGAATCATGGGATCATCCGCTAAAAACAATGATGGCTGGAGTGGAATGTGTTGTCTGTAGAGGTCAGCGAAGTGTTTCTGTCGTGTTGTGTGGAGTGCTTTGCATTGAAGTAGCACATGGATCACGGATAGGCGGTCTCCACACCTGCTACACAAGGGTCTTGGAGATCCCGTGAGCAGGTAGGAGTGCGTTGCATGAATGTGGCCTATCCGTAAACGAGCCAGGGTAATTTCATTCTGCCTGTTGTGTGTCAGTGGTGTATGCTCCCAAGAGTGTCTTTATAACGTGTAGTTTGTTGTCTGCCTGTTCATTCCAGTGTGCTTGCCATGTATTGCGAAGGTGTTGTCTAATGTGTGACTTAACGTCAGTGTACGGTATTGTTGTTATGTCCACTGTGTTTGCAAGTGCAGCAGCAGCGGCCATTTGATCTGCTGTCTCGTTTCCGGTGATCCCCGAGTGACCTGGCACCCAGCATACGGTCACTTCAAGACTTAATGCATATGCTGACATAATGGTTTTAAAGCAAAGCTTTTTACCTCTACCCCCCAAGGGTTCTTTCGTGACCGTTGGTGTCACCAGAAAACTCCAGCGAACAAATAAAAGAATTTACTGGCACCACCGGGAATCGAACCTGGAACTAACAGAGTAACAAAGCGAGAGCCCGTTGTCTTACCGATTTAGCTACGAGCCCACGCGAAGACGGGGAAGACAGGTGGTGTACTCACAAAGCACATCTACGGGTTTACCCCCTGCGTTCTCGTTGAATGCCAAGTGAAAGCGTCACGCGACCACACACGCCCGTCTAGCGGCCCGGTGCGCACCTTGCTCATATGCTAAGAGTTACAAAAATTAAAGCAAGCTCACACCAATTCATGGCATCTCACTTCTAGTACGCCAATGTGCTAAAGCATGTGGCCACCAGTGTTCACGTAAAAAATCACAGCTCCTTGTCGTCAGCCCTCACACCAAATCAAGGAATACATTCAAATACGCCTTGATGGCCAGGCCATCACTCCAAGCAACATCAAGATCCTGGGCCTACATCTCAAGGCTAACACCAAGAGTGACGTCTCCTTGCAGCGCCTCAAAAACAGCATTAATCAAATCATACACATGATCAGGCGAGTTGCCACCAAGAAGCGAGGCCTAAAGGATTCCGGTACCTTTCGATTAATTGAAGCTTTTGTCCTCTGGAGAGTCACTTACGTAAACCCCCTGTCTTCTTCTCGTCAAAGAAGACATAGAGATGCTTTATATAATGATTAGATAGGCGGTCGAGCAGGCCATTGGTCTTCTCATGAGTGCGTCCACACAGAGGCTGCTTAGCACGGGGCTCCAGAACACGGTGGAAGAGCTGATAGAAGGCCATCTTTCTAACCAGAAGGTCCGACTCAGAACTGCGGTGGGTAACCGCATGCTTCACCAGACTGGCTTGGCAGCCCAGAATGTAACTCCGCTTGACGTACTCCCAGACTCTTGGCGACTAAAACTAAAGATGCTCCCTTTGCTTTGAAATATGAACCCCTCACATGACGAGGGTCACCGAAAAGCACGGGCTCAAGCGCTAAACACCACCCTCGGTGGGGATCATGCAGTTATCTACACAGACGCCTCCAAACATCGAGGGCAGCAATACGCCATCATCGTGGCTACCTCCAGAACCAACCTCCTTCTTTAAGTGTACCTCGATAGGTCCCCAGAAATGACAGCAGCAGAAGAGGCAGCCATCACCTTGGCTCTCACTCAACCAGGGGTTCGGAGGGTAGTCACCGATTCCCAGCAAGCCCACTGGAATTACCAGTCGGGTTGGGTGTCCTGACCTGCACTGCGCGTGCTAAAAAAACACTCCCCAAACGGTTCCATTCAGCTAATCTGGACACCCCCTCACGCTTCAATGGAGGGAAACAAATATGTCCACCCAACAAGCCTGCGCTTTTACCTCCCGTGCTGTGGTGCTGCACGAGGACAGTCACCCGCTTGTCACGTTCAGGGAGATAACCCAGCATTATCGCCTTCTGAGACAGACCGTACCTTCGCCTTACCCTGACCTCTCGAGAGAACAACAAACTACCCTACGGCTCATATAATCCCGGCTCCTTCCCACAGCCTACGCGTCTTCACTTAATGCATACGAATCGCTATGACGCTGAATGTAAATTTTGCTCAGAAGTAGGAACACTCCGTCCCGTCATCGGGGTGTGCGACTTTAGCCCTGAGCACCCTCCTCTCTTTCCGTCAACTACCCAACAAGAGCAATGGGAGATGCTGCTGTCCAGGCCCTCTCTACCTACCCAGCTTCAGCGGGTGGACAGAACACAGGCCGCGCGGACTGCATATGGGCCCCACAGAAGAAGGAATCACTCCCCAGGGCTGCACTCTGGGCCGTTCAGAAATCTGAACAGAAGTATTTCTTCCTCATCTGCCTCCTTCTCTGTCGCAAATCTCGTCGCCTCCGTCCGCGGCGCAGAGACGAAGTCAGATCGTCTAACACCGGGTTGGAGCTTACTTTAATTTTATAAAAAAAGTTTCCACTTTTGTGCTACACCAATACAACTCAACCAAACACCGTTCATGCATCATGCATTGATTTAACCTTACCAAGAATATCTCTTTGAAGTAATAAATGGTGTGGTTAAGTGCATTTCACTTCTCTTTGGTTTTACTATTTGTAGAGCGATGTGAGTGAATTTAAATGACGTCGCATAGGTAATCGTTATGGGTGCCGTTTACAGCTTTGCTTTCCAACCACATTCACGGGGCGGATTGGCACGATTTTTTTTAAAACTAAATGAATAGCATGGTTTTTACAAAGCTGCTTAGATGACAATGCACGTACTACACTCAAGGAATCTGTAAAGATGATGGACTTGGGAATTTTATGATGAACTATGTGCTTTAAAACGAGAAATATGCCATACGCTTCAGCCGTAAAAATGCTGCTTTTCGAGTTTAGATACCCTAAATAGATACCCTAAAATCAAGTCCGTGCGCAGCACACGACACCATACGGGCTGTTTTTGACGCGTCGCTAAAAAATTCTGCACACTTGTATTTATCTTGAAGGAACAAGAAGTGCTGAAGAATTACAATTGTGGGTACTCGTTTTTTATCAATCACTACAAACGACAAATCGCACGACACGGGGCGCAGCTGCCATGGTGGTAAAAAGTCGGAAAGGGTTGATTTGTAGGTGTCTGAAAAGGTGACAGATAATTCTGACACTTCCTGTCTCACCCTATGTGAGAACGGAGCAGAGATAGATGGACGATTAAAAAGAAGTTGGGACATGGGTGTATCACAAATAAATGGTTTGAAAGGATGGGTAATTGACGAAATTTTAAAAGCGTACAGAAGATCTATGTATGTTCGCTGATGATCTAGGGACCATTTATCGCACTCGACGCATAGGCTTTGTACGGGGCTTGTACGGAAAGCGCCCGACGCGAGGCGAAGCCCCAAGTGAAGCACTGGGTCTAGCATTTTCAGCGCTGTTTTTGTTGCCGACCCATAAACCACGCTCCCATAGTCCAAGCGGGACCCCACCAAGCTTGTGAAGACACGTAAGAGGAGTTGCTTGTCCGCGCCATAGGAGTGGTGTGAAAGGACCTTAAGTATGTTTATTGCTTTGAGGCATTTATGTTTTAGTTGTCTGATGTGAAGGATGAATGTTAGTTTCTCGTCTAATACGACGCTTAAAATTTGTGTTCCTTTTTTACAGGAATCAAGTCACCATTCAATTTAATTTCAGGGTCGGGTTGGATACTGCGCCTCTTTGAGAAAACGACGCAGGTTCTCTTTCCAGGATTAATCCTAAAACCGTTTTGATCAGCCCAGCGAGCAAGCTTGTTAGCCCCAAGCTGGATCTGGCGTTAACATATGGATATATTACACGATTTCAATGATATTTCTACGTCGTCCACATACATCGAACAAGAGATTGTTGGTGGCAATGCCTTCCCAACTGAATTCATTTTGACTATAAACAAAGTGCAGCGCAAAACACCACCTTGAGGCACGCCATTCTCCTGCACGTGAACGTTTGAAAGTGCCGAACCAACTCTGACACGAAATGTTCGTAAAGATAGGTAACTGGACAGAGTGTTCAGCATGTTACAAGATATACCAAAGGATTTGAGGTCTCTAAGGATGCCATAGCGCCATGTAGTATCATATGCCTTTTCAATATCAAAGAACACGGTCATGCAATACTGCTTATGTAGATAGGCATCTTTAATGCAAGATTCTAGCGCTACTAGTTGGTCATTTGTAGACCGCCCCGCCCTGAAGCCTGCCTGGCAGCTCTCGAAAAGACCATTGTACTCAAGAAAGTACACGAGTCTCCTGTTGACCATCTTCTCGAGAAGCTTGCCCAGGCAGCTTGTGAGGGCGATAGGTCTATAACTGGCGGGAGAAGAAGGGTCCTTACCCTCCTTCAGAAACGCCACTACAATAGCCTCCCTCCAAGATTTTGGGATGTGCCCCGAAAGCCATATGTTATTGTATAGGTGTAGGAGTGTTTCGAGTGTATCTGGGTGTAGGTGTTGTATCATGGTGTATGTAATCTGATCTGCGCCTGGAGCTGAAGGTTTACATGTGCTCAGGGCAGCCCTCAACTCATAAAGTGTAAATTCAGAATTATAACCAGATTTCGACCTGTTATTGTCATGTAGGGACTTTTTTTCAGAAGTATTTTTATGTTTCAGGAAAGTGTCTGTGTAGTGTGCAGAGCTGGAAACATGTTGGAAGTGTCGTGCAAGTGCGTTAGCCTGGTCTTCGAGTGTGTCTCCTGTTGTACTGACCAGGGGCAGGCTATGTGTATGTTGTCCTTTAAGTTTGCGTATTCTTGTCCATACCTTGTGTGAATCTGTGTATGAGTTAATGGATGTAAGGAAGGTGCGCCAACTCTCTCGCTTTGCCTCACGGCGCACACTTTTTCCAAACGCCTTGGCCCGTTTGAACAACAAAAGATTACCTGACGTGGGGTACCGACGGAGGATACCCCACGCCTTGTTCTGGGCCTCTCGCGCCCGCCTACAGTCCTCATTCCACCACGGCCTCCGCTGGTTGCGCGGGGCACCAGAGGCGTGGGGAATGGACTTCTCGGCGGCGTCGCGGATGTGCGCCGTGAGGAGTTGGGTAGCTTCTTCAACGTGTAGGTGTTCAATGGATGTGTGGTGTAGTTTAGATGTTTCTGTAAATGTACTCCAGTTCGCTCTATCTTCATTGAACCTGTTATGGGAAGGTGAACTGTTCGGGCCTTTACCTCAGTACGTTAATGTGGTTGGGAAGTGGTCACTACCATATGGGTTAGTGCCAACGTCCCATTCTAGAGATGGAAAGAGTACTGCAGAGCCAATCGCCAAATCGAGGTGCGAATAAGTGTTGTGTCCTATATTGTGGTATGTAGGCTTGTTTGTATTGAATAGGCATGCTCCCGAAGATGTTAGATATTTTTCGATAAGGCGACCTCGGGCATCTGTGCGAGCAGAGCCCCAAATAGAGTCATGTGCGTTGAGGTCGCCTAAAAGAATGAAAGGTGTGGGTAGCTGATCCAAAAGGCCCTCGAAATCCGAGCTGAAGAGCTGGAAATCAGGAGGGATGTAAACTGAGCATAGAGTTATTAGCCTATTGAAAATTATGGTACGAATGGCAACAGCCTCAAGGACGGTCTGTAACAGGATAGAATGACACGCCAAGGACTTTCTGTCAATGATGGCCACACCCCCGGAAGATGTACCACCTCCATCCCTGTCCTTCCTAAATACCTGGTAACTATTCAAAAAGTTTGTATGTCTGGAATTTAAGTGTGTTTGTTGTATACACATGACACTTGGCTGATCGGAATGCAGTAACTCATAAACATCATCAAGATTTTTAAGAAGGCCTCTGCAGTTCCATTGTATGATATTTTCTCTTCCCATTATTAAAGTTTAGATCTACTGGAGCATGTGTGTGTTTACGTGTCGGCTTTCGGGGCTTGTACTCCTGGAAGGGGATTTTTCATTTTCTCTACTGACCTGGACACCGGAGCCCGTTCCTTCCGCTGTGGTGCATGCCGGAACGGCTCGACGTCTAGGTCGTCATCTGAGGGCAAGGGGGTGCCCAGCGGAATGGGCCCCCTAGACTTGGACTGGGCACCCTTTGCGGTGCCCTTCGTTTTGGCCGCGACCGCCGAGGGCGTCAGGAGCGCCCCGGGTGGCACAGGCGGTGCGGCGGAGGTGGGAACTGCTGCGGTTTCCTCCAGCTCCATCTCCTCCGGGCCCTCGCATGTGCTTCGGGCCGGTGGAGAGGAGGAAACAGTGGGTGCAGCAGCATCCCCACGAGACGTGGTTGCCACCACAGCCGCTGCTGGCTCAGCGAGCGGTGCGGAGGCGGGTTGGGCTGCCTGAGGCAACCCAGAGGGGGGCAGGGGCGGGACCAAGTCCGACTCGCGGTACTGGGTCCCCGCCGAAACAAGACGCCGTTCCGCCCCCAGCGAGCTGCGTCGGCGTACCTCCCCAGGGGGAAAGAGGCGAACCTCTTTCGCGCCTCAGGGAAGGAGATGTTCTCGGTTACTTTCACGTGGATTATCTTCTTCTCCTGGTGAAACTTCTCACAGCTGCGGGACCATGCCGCATGCGGCCCCTGACAGTTTGCGCAGGTGAAGGTGGTGGAGTCACACTTTCCAGTGGGGTGGTCGTGTGCGGCGCATTTTGCGCAGGTCTGTTTGCCGCGGCAAGAAGTCGTAGCGTGCCCGAACCGCTGGCACTTGTAGCAGCGGCGCGGGTTAGGTATGTACGGACGTACACCACACCTAATGAAACCAGCATTAATGTGCTCAGGAAGTTTTGAAATGCTGAATGTTAAGATTACGTGCTTTTTTGGTATTTCTACATTGTCGCGACGTATGGTGATTCTCCTGACAGCTGTTACGGCCTGATCCTTCAGGCCTTCCAGAAGGTCGGTCTCTGTTTCACTTAGCAGATCTGGCTAAGATATCACCCCCTGCGAGCTGTTGAGGCTGCGGTGGGGTGTGACAGTGAATTCAAGATCTGCCATGCGGGTTTGGGTCAGGAGATTTGTGGCTTGCTGCTGCGTCTTGACTTCAACCAACACTTCGCCTGTTCGTAGTTTTTTTGCCTCGAAAGATTTGCCAATGATTCCTTCAAGGAACTTGGAGACGAGGAATACAGATTGGGAGGAGACGGGTTCGGATTTGTCTATTGATTCAAGGACCAAAAAACGGGGATAGTTGTCATGTTTCGGAACGTTGGTAGTTGGTAGGGGTGGAAAGGAAACTTCGGTGCGGCCCCTTTTCGGGGGCCGATCACGTCTGGGGGGGGAGGGGGTTGAAAATGCGATATGATACATTGGAAAGCAGGGAGACGGGGGTACTTTCTCCTTTGACCTTACCCTGGTAGTCAAAGAGGTCCCGGAGCTCCCTGCCTGGTAGACAGGCAGGGAGCCCATCGGCCGGAGCTTGACCAAGGCTCCGACGGCCACCGTTTACGGCTTCTACCCTTCAGCTTTAAACACCTCGCCACGGTTGGACACAGCTTATGTTGGGGGGCTCGGGGTCCGCGGTGTCGCCAACACCGTCACCATGATTACTCAAGGTGCCCCGTGCGGGGATCATCATCATACAAGCTCCTTAAGTTGGGCTTTACTGTTAGCGTTCAGCATCCACGAATTCCATGTCAAAGTCACTTATTTCAAGCTTCGTTTGAAAACAACGCGCAAGAAGCCTTGCCTTGAGCGTCCCATCTTTTGGTCGACCGCGCCCCCCCCCCCCGAAAAAAAATTCCTGGCAACGCGCCTGGTCTCCGGCCGAAAGTTCACCTTGTGCATCCGCCGCAGATTCGCTGGACGCAATGATTAAAGGTTTGCTTTTTAATAAGGCGCACCTGCACTTGTACCTCGTCTTGAGCTGTTAGATTTAGATTGGCTTTTCCACGTGGCATTTAAACTGTGCAAGAAAGCCACACGCAGCTAAACTAGTAAGGAACGCGTTTTACGTAAAGCAGCACATCCATGGTGTTTAAGTAAAAACTCGACACATCCTTTTGCAGTGTGATCTTTAAACATTTTGCACCCCTCCTCCCGCACTGATTTCTGTTTTATTAGTAAAGGCGCCTTCAATATCTAGGCACGGGAAAATCAAGTAGGTGTGACAAATTGCGCCTGATGGTGGACCTTCCTTTCCATTTTTTTCTTGTCATAAATTCATTCATTCATATGCAAATCTTTTATTTTGCATTCTTTCAGCTGCATAATGTCAAAAGCCGTAGCGGCTGATGCAATGGTTTTTGGTCACCACGGTTTGTCTCGTGCATTGAAACAGTTTCTTGCCAAGCTCCAAAGACTCACCTCGAAAATTTTGCGGCATGAATTTCAAGAAAAATTATCTGTGGAAGCAATGCCCATCTTCTCATTCTTGTCATTTTCATTTATCAGATCTTCTTCAGCCAAGCATTCTATGAGAAGATGCAGGGAAAAGGCCGTCTCTAAGCAGGACGGAAGCTATCAATAGGCATCCGCATTCAGTTTTAAATGTGGTATATGCCTCAATCGCCAGGCCAGCGGTTATTGTTTACCTGCCACATAAGATGCCCATTATTGTGCTCACGTACGTGGACTCTTATGCGGTCACATGCTGATAAAATACCGTGCTATCTTCATTTATTCACGGAAACTAAACCATGCTCATTGTGAGAATGTATGCAGTGGGTGACGTTTAGCATGATAAAAATCAGAATACTTCTAGCAGAAAAGCTAATGATGGCTGGAAGAAATACGGAAGAAGGACAAAAGCACATCCAAGAAGTTTTGGAACCATGTAAAATTACTAAGCTCAAAAAACGATATCCAAAAAAAATTGAGGAGGTGAAACATTGCGAAGGAGAGCACGCGCTCGCGCACATTCATCGAGTGATTAGTGAGAAGTTTAGGGCAATAGTGGTAGGGAAGCCTGCACCGATAACATCAGCGCCACAGAAGAATGCGGAAAAGTAAATAGGTTTGAGCAACCTTGATTAAAAAAACACAGAGCAAAAGATTTCCCCCCCGACAGCAGTGGGCCCGGACGGAATACCAATGCAATTGATAAACCTGCTTGGACCTAAAAGTAAGAAATAGTTTATGGGGGCAATAGATGAGGTGATACAAAACCAAACAAATACCGGAGGACTGGCTAGAAAGTGGCATGAATTTAATATACATATAAAGGCAGAGGCAACAAACCCAGTATTGATTCAGTGGTCAGTCAGTGGTGTATAGATTCGTAATTCGTGTATAGAATTCGTAATTCGTGTATAGATTCGTAACGTAAGTGGTGTATAGATTCGTAATGCAGGCGATAAAATCAGAAATTCAAACATGGATGGAAGAAAATGAAATACTTGGGGAACTGCAGAATGAATTTAGACAAGGCAGGCGATTGGATGCTAATTTGTTCGTTATAACGCAATGTGTATTGAAATTGCGAAAGCGCAGAATAAACCATTGTTGATTACGTTCTTGGACATTAAAGGGGCAAATGACAACGTAAACAAAGAACTGCTGTGGAGAATGCTGAAACTCCAGGGATTAGATGACGAGTTAATACAGTTTCTTATAGAAATCTATAAAGACAATAGAGTGCACCTTACATGGGAAGGACAGAAATGCGCCCAGCTGGTCAAAACCTATCGGGGACTGAAACAGGGATGCCCTTTGAGCCCAATCGTGCTTATGCTTTACATGGCAGGGTTAGAAAAGGAGCTGGAAGAAAGTCAAGTAGGGTTCAGCCTAACCCATATGTTGCAAGGCGCAGTGGTACAACAGCGTATTCCGGGAATCTTATACGCCGACGTCATTGTTCTCTTAGCTGATAAGCAGACCGATATGCAACGGCTAATAAGTATTAGCGTCCAGGAAGCCACCGACCTTGGGTTAAATTCTAGCGCAAAAAAATCGGGGCTAATGGTTTTCAATGACGCTACCACTGACAGCAAGGCGAATTAGCAAGGCGAATTACCCAGAGTGAAGGAATATGAATATTTGGGAGTGTGGATAAACGAAGGGGATAACTACTTAAGAACGTACGAGGAGAAACTTAATGGTACGGGAAAGCGAAACGTAGCTATAATGAAGCATAGAGCTCTGTGGCGGTATAACAAATATTAAGTAGTGGGAGGAATGTGGAAAGGAGTAATGGTTCCGGGTCTCACATTTGCGAATGCTGTACTCTGCTTAAAATAAGGCGTTCTATCAGGCCTTGAAGTGAACCAGAGAACGGTAGGCCATTTGGCCTTAGGCGCGCATGGAAAAACAACTAACGAAGCAGTACAGGGAGATATGGGCTGGGCGACGTTCGAAGTTCGAGAAGTTCAGATTAAAATATGTTTTGAGATGAGGTTGAGAGCAATGAATCAACGAAGGTGGGCAGCTAAGGTTTTTAGGTACCTATACTTGAAAAGCGTGGACACGCAGTGGTTAAGGAAGACTACAAGGCTAACGATGAAATACGGAAAGAAGAGTGGAGAATCCAAAACAGCCAAGGTAACCAAAAAAGAAGCAAGGCAAATTGGAACGAATAAATGGAGAGAAAAAATGGAATCTAAGACGTCGTTAGAGATTTAGAGGGCTGAGAAATTGAACATCAGAAAGAAAAATTTCTACGACAATTCCCTGGGCAGCGCTTTGCTTTTTGAGGCTATTCGCACTTTCCAGCGAATATAGGTGGCGCGATGGGGTATCGAAAATGGAGGACGGGAAGATGATCGGGACATCGCGTAAGCGCGCGCGTCTGGAGGAAAAAGCCGACCCGGGCCCTTTAGTGTCTCTTCAGGCCATCTTTTCCCTTGCCGATGAGACACGAAGGTGCTTTGTCTAAGGCGAAGCAGTTTATACCGTCAGTCACACAGTATTTTGCGGCATCAGGGCGGCCACCGACGACATGCTGAGCATCGAGGGATTGTGCCTGCAACCGAACGGCGTCACCAGCCAACCGCACTGCGTGAACGTTTGTTGGCACTGCAGGTTCTATAAAGGATGTTACACTTCCATCCATGCTCGTAAAATTGTTCAAGCACACTTCACGAATATTTATTAAGCGCCAAGCAGAGCTCGGTAGACGCAACCGAGCCCAGCGTTTTGTTATTGCCACTTGCGCAATTGTGTCGGGTTAAGTGCGAATAATGCGAGTAAATTATAATTTTGTGGGCTGTTTTTACAAGGAAAGATCCAACGGCGCTTATGCAGGTTGCAGGTAATAATAAAAATACCGAAACTAAATATCAAACGCTGAAGCCTCTGCGGCAGCTCCTGTTACATCAGCTGTGCTGTGCTTTCAGCGCGCTGTCGGAAACGATGGTGCCGCAGTAACAAGTTTATTTATTTGTTACCAATACGTATAGTTTATACCACAAGCTAGGTGCAGCACTGTGGAGGCTTCATTGTTGTCAACAGTGCGCTTACTGAGGGCGCCTAACTTGCCGTGAACGGGGTCCTGAAAGGACATTTCCTTGCCCCCTCTCGGCAAGTCGAACCGCAAGGCCCCGGCGCCTTTTGTAGCTTCCTTCGCGGTGAGTTAGGCGCCCTGAGGGGGCGGGCTGTTGACAACAATGTAGCTTCCACAGTGCTGCACCTAGCTTGTGGAATGAACTGCACATCCCCCATTCCTGGGGAAAGGGGGGGGGTTGAGAAAGAAAAAAAAAATCAGCAAGTTCAAAATAGTAATCACACATAATGCTAAAAAGAGAACGAAGCACAAACAACCCAACAAAGCACAAAATGTAACTGGAATGGTGCATTTATTAAAAGAAACCAGCACGTTAATAAAAGCACAATAACGTTCTCCTGTTGGTTTTTGGCTTCACTTTCTTCTCGTGCGTGCGCATAGGAATGTGATGTGGCGGCACGGCGCCTTTCTTCAACCGCGCTGTCAGTCGCTGCAGACCATCTATTAATTAACGACACACACAACTTGCACGAAAAACACACCATCAATAACGAGAGGGCGAACTAAACTTACGGATACTGCTCCAGAAGAAGTCAGCTTTCGTGAAGTGAATACTGCAAACCCCATTGTGTTGCTCACACCTTTTCCAGTGCGGAGCATAGTTATCCAAACCTTCCGGGCTTTTTTTATCTCTAGGAAAGGTATGAATGCTGGATTTTCCCGGCACTGAGCGATTTCTATACTGTGGTACACAGCATGTTCGATTACTTTTAAGTGTGAATACACTTTATAAGCGACCCCAAACCATCCACCGCCGGCGGCGGCGTCGGCGTCCGCAGTGCTCCTCTATAAAGAAACAGCATCCGGCGCCAGGTTTCGATCCGCGGACTTTGCGGCCGCAGCGCGACGCTCTACCGATCAAGCCACGGACGCGACGGTGATATCAGTGTTGACGCGCCTACTACGTCGTCAGCGGCGTGCGTTGGCGACTCAGCGGCGTTATAGCGGCTTGATAACTGCGTGGTGTACACGTGATACTACAAACCCGATGGAAGAGATGGAAGAGAAAGCGGCGAGGCGGTGGGTTGCGGGGGCCGAGCGCAAGCGCCGCAAGCGGGCCGACAACCGTGCATTCGCACTTTCACATTCTCCCCCTCGGGGAAATGCGGGGGAATTTTTTGGTTTTGCGTTCTCAATCCCCACGTTTCCGAACGCTCCGGCTGCCTTCGCCCGGGATGCCGATCATCTACAAACAGCTTCGGAAAAAAGGCGCGCGGCGGCGCCTTTGTTGCTGGAAAGTGCGAATAGCAGGTTGCTTGCGAACTAAGAGCTTTGTGGGGAAGCATTCACAAAATGATGGGGTATGCGTCATTTTATTGTCACTTTGCCATTTAAAATATTCTAATTTTTATTATTTTTGCACATATGCGATGATTAGGGACAAATATTAACACCTGCGTCGTTATGCCATTTTATTGCGTAGGAGCAGCTTGTCAACCGTCGTGTACTGCGGGTAATTGCCCCAAAATTAGTCACACAACAAATAGGTCAAAATGTCTAGTTATGGTAAAAAAAAGTGAAAAAATTACATTTTGATCAGGCAACAAAAGTGGCACTGGCAACAATGTTTACATTTATACAGAAAGCCCATTCTACATGGTGGGAATTTACCTGCGAATTCACTGCTGCCGCAAAACGACTTATTTTTGTAGCTGTGGCAATAGATCGTTTTGCCGCACGAACGGCCTCGCAGCAGCTAATTCGCACGCAAACTCGCATTATTTGGAGTTGGAGGGTGGGGAGGAGGGATTCGATGTTTGATGTCGTTAACACAGTGGTTTCCGTGCAGGCGGCTCCGGCTCTGCCCGTCGACTGTTGCACAGAGCCATCCGTGTACACTTGCAGAAGTCCGGCAGCGTCGTCCTGAAGCAGGGCAGCCACCTCTTGGTGGACGGCCTGGGGCGGAGTGGACCTCTTGCTATGGACCCCCGGCAATGTGGTCGCGATGCGTAGAGCCTGCCCCGTTCCTGGAGGTGGTGGCTCCAAGCGGGGCCACTGCGGCAACGCGATGTGGCTCTCGTACGTACTGAGCAGCATTCCCATCCGTGAGTTGGGCCGGCTGCGGTAGCGCTGGAGGAGTGCCGCGCCGTCCGGTGTGCCCTGCAGGCGGTGGATGTGGTGGAGCCCCACCTGCAGGGCCCGCATCTGGATAGGCCAGAAGCCTGCCCTCGTGTATGGCCACCGGAGATGTGCTCGGAAGGCCCAAGCAGAGGCGGATAGCCCGGAGCTGATCCACCTCCAGCTCCTCCCACACCGGCGCGGTTTGAGTTGCACTAAAGGCAGAGCATAGAGGGCGGTGGACGACGCCATGCCGTGGAACACCCGCAGGGCCACGGTGTGTGTGCAGCCCTGTCCACGTGCCAGCAATCTCTGCACGCCCCCGTGGACCCTCGTTGTGCGTTTCCGTAGCGCCTTCACCGCAGGTAGCCAGGACAACTGGCAGTCGACAAGGAGTCCCAGATACTTGGCGCTAATGCACCACGGAAGGGACTGACCGTTCAAGGTGAGCGGCGGTGTCGTCTTGCGTGCCCTGTAGCCCCTCGGGTGGAAGATCATGGCCTGCGTTTCCGTCTTGGACAGCTGCAGGTCCCGGTTTGTCAGGAAGGCGGCGACTGCCCACAGCACCCCCTAGAGAGACGCCTTAACCTTGGAGAGTAGCCTCGTTTGTCCGTGCGCCCAGATGGCGATGTCGTCAGCATAGACTGTCATCCCCACTGGAAATGCAAGCCCAGCTGGGATGCAGCCCGGGAGTGGAGCCAGGATGAGGTTCAAAAGGAATGGTCTGAGCACACTCCGCTGGGGAACCAAAGAGCCGACGTCTCCTGGGCTGCTCGTTGCTCGGCCCACCGTGACTCGTAGGGTCCGGTTAGTCAGGAACGCCCTCACGTATCTCCGGAGGTGCCCCGAAACGCCCATGCTGTCCAGGGCCTCCAGGATGGCCGTGTGGGGGACGGCGTCGAAGGCCGACTTCATGTCCAGCAGGAGCAAGAAGGCCACCTCCTTGTCATGGCGGGCCTGGTCCAGCATAGACACCGCATCCCCCAGGGAGTCCGCCGTGCAGCGGTGGCGCCTGGAGCCGCTTTGCTGCTCATTGAAGACGCCCCGACGATCAGTAATCCACTGGAGGCGGGCCAGGATCGTGTTCTCCATCAGCTTCCCCGCTGCGGACGTCAGAGAAAACGGGCGGTACGATGCAGGCTCAGTGGGCGGCCTACCGACCTTCGCCATTGGCTTGGGACATCGATCCAGGGCAGCCCGCCGCTCCCGGAGTGCGATGTTGCCACTGCAAATGGCCACCACTTGCGGGTCCGGGGGGGCCACCGGCAACACGTGCACCTGGGGTTCAGCGGCAGGTAGAGCCAGGGTGAACTGGTCGGCTAGCCGTTCTGCCAAGGCCTCCTCAGTGATGCCCAAGGAAATGGCGGAGGCCAGCAGGGGGTGCCGGTTGGTGATGGCAGGCTTGAGAAGGGCCCGGAAAACTCTCCAAGCATTGGACGGATCCCTACGCGAGTCCATGGAGGAGAAGAGCGACCCTCAGCTCTGCCTCCGCCGCTGCTTGGCTCTCCCTCTGCACTGCGCATCCACCTGCCGGTAAGCCGTCCAGTCTTCCGGACGCCTGCTCCGGATGGCCCGCCGTTGCAGCTGGTTGCGCCTGGCCCGGAATCTCAGGAGCTTCAGGTCCAATAGTGCCGTGTAGAGGGGTACCTCCCCTCGCAGTGTCGCCTTTCTGGCGCTCTGCACTACAGCTGCCAGGAAACCAGGCTCTGGGTCCTCCAGACGCTCTGCCATCTCCTTGCGGTAGGTGGTTCAGTTGGTAACGGCATAGACCCTGGTGGCTGCTCGCCAGCGATCGCCCCCGGGGGTGACCAGGATGGGGTAGTGGTCCGACCCCCAGGTGCTGGTGGTGGTTTCCCAGGTGTAGGCACACCGCTGGGACACCAGTGTGACGTCACAGCGCCGGGACACCAGTGTGACGTCAATGTGATACCGCTGGACCGTGCCCAAGGGACCAGGGCGGGTGAAGGTAGGGCTGCCTGTGTTGGCCACGAGCAGTCCGCAGACTGTGGTAGCATCGAGCAACTCTCGTCCCCTGCGGGTGGTGCGGTGGCTGCCCCGGGCTGGGTTGCGGCTGAAGCTGCATGCAGCTGCTCCACCTCTGGTTGTGCGGACGGCTGGGCAGGTGGGCGCCCGGCTGGCTTGTGTGGCTGCTGTTGGCGTCCCTCTTGAGGCTGCTGCTGCTGGCGTCCCTGGGTGGCAGGAGGCTGCTGCATCTGGCGGCTGGCCTGATCCTGCGTAGCTTGGTGGCTGTTCAGTGCGGACTGGCGCTGCGGCCTCCGCTCGGGGTACTGGCTGTGGGGAGCGTGCCATGGCTGTGGCCACCTTGCGTTCGTGCTGCCAGCGGGGGCAGGGGGGGGGTCGGTGACGGGGTGCGGACCACTGCAGTTGGTGCAGCGTGCGGTATAGGCAGGGCACTGCTGCGCGGTGTGGCCTCCACCGCAGCGACCACACCTCTGTTTGTCCTTGCAGCCGGCTGTCACATGGTCCAGTCGACCACAGCGCGCACATTGCATAGGCCGCGGCCGATAACCACACACAGGTAGCAGCAGCTTGTACACAGCCACAAACAGGGGAGGGCAAGGGGCAGCAAACGTGATCAGCACAGCCCCATCAGGCTTCCGTGCCACACCCCTCACCGCCACCTCACAGTCGATGTTGGCGTGGATCTCCTCGACGGTGACTTGGCGGTCAACACCAAAAACGAGGCCACGGCTCGTGCCTCAACTGGCGGGGCGGCCGGCTCGGACAACAATCCCAGCCACACTCTGAGTGGCCAGGAGGGCAGCCAAACACTCGCCCGTCTCAGCGTGAACCGCGACCACGTTCAACCGGGTGTTGACTCTAACCTGGGACACCCCGGGGGTGGCGGCGAGTTCACGGGCGATGACCTCCCTCGATGCCGTGAGGAAGGAGGCGGTTCGGTCTGTGGGACGGAACAGGCAGGTGCCGGCGGCCGGCTGCGCAATCGGGCGCCGTGCGCCCAATTTCCTGGCCTTCCGCCGTACTGGCTTGCTCTGCTGGATGGTCCACAGGCCTTCGCGATGCCCGGGGGCAAGTTTCAATATTGAGGATTCGCCTCAAGAGCCGCCGCAGGTCACGATTTCCATGGGGGAGGGTCCGCTCAGCTGTTTGTTGTCCTGGGTGCCGCCATCTTGTGCGTCAACCGGATCAGCAGGGAAGGCAGCGGCGGTGGTGCTTGAGGTGACCGCCGATGCACGGTGGCTCGTGGCGCCACTGGGAGAGGGGCGGAAGCCGGCGGAAGCTCACCCGGGCGAGGAGGAGGAGGAGGAAGATAAACATCTTTATTGTGTAGTAAATTTGTGTAACGTCTTCTGGCAGGTGTAGTCCTCATTTCAGGACCCCATATGCTTTGCCAGCCGCTACAGCCCGCTCCACCAGTCGAAGCTGGTCGGACAGGCATGAGCTGGACAGGGCGCGCCTCCAGAGCTCGGGAAAGTTGTACGGATTCGGTTTGGGGAGAGGGTGGGAGGGGAATCCACCAACCATGTGGAAAAGAGTACAGTCTGCTCCACAGAAGGGGCACCTAGGGGACGTAATGTGTTCGGAGTAGTGGCGGACTCCTTTTGGGTGGGGAAAGGTGTTTGTTTGCAAGGCACGGTAGTGGTGTGCCTGCTCTATAGATAGGTGTCGGTGGGGTTGGGGTAAGGGTGCGTCGGGCCAGGCGTAGATGTTGGGTCATTTCTCTGTATGCCAGAAGGGGAGTAAATCTCTCCAAGGCGGCGCCTTCACTCCTCGTGCGGCGTGTCATTTCTCGCGCAAGGTCGTGGGCCGTCTCGTTCCCTCTCACTCCCAGATGGGCTGGAGTCCATACGATCTGGATCTGTCGCTGCGGGGGGTGGCGTAGTAGTATTGCGCGGGCCGCAGCGTGCACCGTTCCGGCCTGGAAGTGCCGGCAGGTCTGTTGGCTGTCCGTCACTACAGTAGTAACCTTGGTTGAGGAGATGGCAAGCGCGATTGCCGCCTGTTCAGCTTCAGCTGGTGAGCGTGTTTTTATAGAGGCAGTGATAGTCGGTCCTCCTTGGGTGGGGCTTACTGCAAGGGCGAACGCTGGGTAGGAGGGGTATGCCGCCGCGTCTGTGTAGACGGCATCAGCATCTTGACTGTACTGCCGTGAGATGGCCTCCGCGCGAGCCTTTCGTCGTCCACTGTGGTGTTCCGGGTGCATGTTACGCGGTAACGGTCGGACTTGAATGCGTTCTTGAATATGTCGGGGTAGGGGCTCTGGAAGTGGGCCGTTGTAGCCTGGTGTATTTATTCCTAATTCTGACAGGACATGGCGGCCAGCATTGGTGAGAGAGAGCCGTTGGTATTGCTGTAGCAGATGTCCTTCAACTAGCTCACCCGGGCGAGCCATGTCGTCTGACGGGAGAGGGGCAAGGATGACCGCGGTGGTCACATGGGCTCGTGACGCACAGACGGCTTCCCCAAGCCGGTCCAGGCGCTTGTAGGAGCGAGCAATGGCCGCCACTCGGCCATTCGGCTTTGTCATGGCGTCGTTGGCCCCGCGCTCGTCATCCTGGGTCGGTTAGGCATGGTGCGCGACGAACAGAGATGCAGGCTTGGCTTGAAGAATCCCCACTAGTTGCTGGGAACGCTGCTGCTGCTGCTGAAGAATGGCCTTGTAGGAGGCCATGAGCCTCGCGAGGCTGCGGGAACACCCGAAACTGTTCGAGCGACGATGTAACATCTGCTCCCGCGCGGCCGATGCGCTGGTCGAAGGCGGCTGCAGGCTGCCGCCCGTAGACATCTTCGCGCACTCTATTTAGGCTAGTTGCTAAAGGAACCGCCGCATAGTGACGCGAAGCACGAGACACGGGCACGAAAAACGTAGTTCGAGTCGCCGAAATCGCGGAGCGAAGAAGAACCCGTCCTCACTGCTCGGCGGCACATGCGAGCCGCCACGACGAACCACCCTCCCCTCTTTCGCGACAATCATTCTTTGCTTTCTTTCATTGTTCGCTTTTTATTTCACTCCTCAGTCTTGCCTTCGTTCGCTCCGTTACGCCGACAACGCTGCTCAGCCCATAGCCAGCTGCCAAAGGGCTGCGCCCTCAAACTACGCACGGACTCTATGCGCGGAGCTCAGGACGCATGAAAGCCCTGTGGCCAAAGAACCAAAGCCCATCGTCCCAGTCCTACGCCACACCACTACCCAGACTAGTATCTGCCAAGGGTCGCACCCTTACACCGTTCAAGACGGCGCTTTGTCCGCGCCACACGGCGCATGTTTACTGTACCGTGTTCTTCGAAACGTAGAGCAACACGCACCGGAGTGTTTCCTTCACTCTCCTTGTCTTTGCTGCCCGGTCCAAGCCGATGCACACTGAAGGAACGCATGTTCCACAGTTTCCTCTTCATATACACACGAGCGACACAGCACATTCTCTATCGATCGGTTCAGCCTGTTTTGCCGCATCATTTTGTGAAGTGCCCCTGCCCGAGCCTCCAAAAGGAGCGTCCTGCCAAGGGTGTTGCCGTATACATGCAACACTGAGCTGATCACTGTTTTGTGGGCTCTAGACAGGGCTAGGGAAAACTTTTCGGAGCATCTACGACACCACTACTTAACTTCTGCCTCACAAACCCTCTGCCGCACTTTTCGCGTTCACGAGATTGCCGTGTTCGCCTCCACGTGCTCTGGGGAGAGGCCATACTTTTGATCGAGCGTGTACATTCTGCGTGTCCACCTGGTGCGAAGACACGTCTCGCCGCCAGGTACTCGAAGACACGGCGCGCACAGCGCTCTCAGTTAATAAAGGGCAGGCGGCCTTTAACAGTAGCCTGCTGGAGGCCTGTCTCGCCTCGAACAAGGACCACCCAACATCGCCCCGCACAGCCTCGTTGGCTACGGTGCCATGACATCCGACTGCCCCACGTTGCCGTTGCTCGAGCCATTCCTTGGTCTCCCATTACAGGCAGATCACGCCATCGGCGAACGTCAGGGCTGGCACATGAACTATCTTCTACAATTCGCTAACTATAGCGAAGCGGTTGCAGCCCCACAGCGGCAGGCGTCTAAGGATACCCTCAGTCCGCAGTCTAGACTGCCGGAGCTTCTCCTCCTGATCAATGAACAAGTTCTCGTCCGCCTCCAGCCACATCCCCAGGTACTTGTACGATGCTCGAGTGGTGAGGTGCTCACCGCCCAGTGTTAAGGTACTGTCCGTGGTTTCCTTACCAGCAAGGCCGACAGCTGCCGTCTTCCTGGTGTTAAACCGCAAGCCCAGATTCGTGACCTCACTATGGCAAATGTTTAGCAACACCTGAAGCTCCGATTACCTTTTTGCCATAACAACCACGTCATCGGCGAAGGCCAGACCCGGAAGTCTGCATCTCTCGATGATCCCTGCCCCTGTTCTAAATCTCAAGCCAAAGCCAAGGCCCAATTTGAACAGCTCCCGCTCAATGCCTGCTGAAAACGGACAGCTCTCACATTATTGCATTATACAGTTGTCTGTCTGCCTTCCCCTTCTCTCCCTGCCGGAGTCCCTTGGCCACTTGGATCATATCAAGATCATATGGGCACCGGCACAAGCTGGTCTGTAGGGCAATGACGCGGCACACGATTGTGCTTGTGAATGTACGAACCAGGACCCAGTCGATCGACCCGTCTCTCGCGACTTGATCTGGCACCCGTTGCTCACATGAAGCGACATCATTCTAAGCTGGGTAACCCTTCATAGAGGTGCACATTTTCGAATTTTGGTAACCTATAATTTATAAGGTACAAAAGTAACCTATATCTTAGTAACCTTTATATTGAGAGAGACGGGATCCTGCAGACCGCGTTTATTAGCTTGCTTGCTGCGAACGTTCGGGAGGCCGAACGCACGATGGTGATGATTCTCCGCAGATGATAATGACGATGGGCGGCTGGCTATGAGTGATCGAGGAGCACACCTCTTGCTGACAAGAATGGATGATGATGCCGGGTTCACGGGGAATATTCTCAATGCACATCCCTGATCCTCACAGTTTTACCCCCGCGGTGGAAAGCGGGCGCCTGCCCGCAGAAGGTTGCGTTTGGCGACAGTTGAACGGTTTCAAGTGGGAGACGTGTACTATCTCTGTCCCATGACAGCGACGGTCTGTTGAAGGATTAACTGGTGACACGCAATAATTGACTGAAGAACTCTGGTCGATGACGACGTACGGAACAATGTACCGGGTGCAGGAACTTTTCGCCGTCCTGGTGTTCGAACAGGTGTCAAAAGCAGGACCTCTTCGCCTTTCGAGAACTTAATGGTGCGGTGGGTGTCGTCATATCTGCCATTGCGGTCTTGCTGGCTCGCTTCGGTGTTATATTTCCCCATAAGCCGACAATGGGCGATCCGATCTACGAACGGTTCATGAAGTGGCGACGTAGCGGAGACTGGGTTAGAGAAAAAAAAAGGTGTCGAGGGCAAAAGAGTATAAGCGGCCAAAAACGAGAAAGAAGTGCGAATAACCGGTGGTGCGCTGGACAGTGGCATTATAAGCAAATGTAATGAAGGGCAGAACGATATCCCAATTTCGGTGGTCACGCTGACGTACATGGAGATCATATCAGAGAGCGTGCGGTGGAACCGTTCAGTAAGTCCATTCGTCTGAGGATGGTAGCTAGAACAAGTTTTGTGGATGGTGTTGGTAGCGCGAAGAACTTCTGCAACTATTTGTGAAAGAAACGTCTTGCCGCGGTCACTGAGCAGAACTCTAGGCGCTCCATGTCGCAGGATGATGTTGCGCAGGAAGAAGTCGGCGACTTCGTGAGCACACCTAGACTGTAAAGGAGTGATCTCTGCATACCTGCTCAAGTGATCGACAGCAGTCACGATCCAGCGGCATCCAGTCGATGGTAAAGGTAACGACCCGTAAAGGTCAATGCCTACTGTGTCAATTAGAACAGAAGGGCAAGGAACCGGCTGCAGCAAACCGGCAGGAGGTGTCGTTCGTCGCTTGCGGTGTTGACACAACGTGCAAGAGGCGACGTACTTGGTGGCGCTGGTGAAGAGGCCGGGCCAGAAAAATCGACTCCGAACACGGTCTTCTGGAAGCCGAGGTGCCCAGCCGTTGCGTCATCGTGAAAAGCTTCAAGTATGCGAAGGCGGAGCTGACAAGGAACGACAGGCACCCATTTATGGCCCGAAGGATGATGATTGGCGCGGTAGAGCACGCCATCCATAACCCGAAAGTTGTTCAGTTGGCGTCGCCACCGGCTATTGGGTGGTCGCGCCGAGCCACTCAGTAGATCCATTAAAGTTCGGCAATATGTATCGGTCCGCTGAAGCAAAGGCCTCTCGGTGGCCGCCTCTACTGGAGCATGGCTGAGGGGTGCCATGGGTAAATGTGGAGGCCGTGGCTCGGAAGACGCAACTTGCGATGGGGAGGATAACAGGCATCGCGAAAGGGCATCCGCGTCCGAATGTGTTTTGCCGGATTTGAATGTAACGGTGAAGTCAAACTGCTGCAAACGCAGTATCCATCGGCCGATGCGCCCAGATAAGTTTTTCATCGTGGATAGCCAACAGAGGGCGTGGTAATCCGTAACGATGGTGAAATGACGACCGTAGAGGTATGCGAAACTTTTGTAGAGACCAGACGATAGCTAGGCATTCCTGTTCCGTGATGGTGTACAGTCAAACCCGTTTATAACGAACCCGGCTAAAGCGAATTATGCTTGTCACCCGCTTCCTTAAATTAGGGTGCACTGCCAGAAGATATGGGGAGTCGACTCATGAGAGCCAACAAACCCCACCGAATCCACAGGGCACAGGTGACAAAGGGGGTGGCCGTCTGATGTGCGGCTTTCGCCGACCAGAGCGGCAAGAATGAGCAAGAGCCTTGATCGGAAAACAGCACAAAGACTTATATTTAGACAGGCAAGTTACAAATACAAGCACGAGATAGCGGATCGATAATGACAGACAACTTAGATGGAATTCAAATACAAGAAACGGTCCAATTCGACAAAATGATACAAACAGGAGCGTTAACAAATGAATATTACGAATCGGAGCAGTTAACTAAAAGAAAATGAACAGTTCGATGCATATGAGAGACAGAGTCCCAGCATATTCACCGACCGGGCCGGACGATGCACCGCTGTCGGAGGCGATTCGGCTACCTGGGAAGCGTAGCTTCGCTGTAGGCCAGGCCGTCCGAGACGATCACGGTCATTCAAGGCCCGGGAGCACGTTGGAGTCCTCCAGGGCGCGGGTCGCCGATGGTGTGATGTACAAACTGGCAGGTGCAGTTGTCAATCACGACGTCCAAACGTAGCTGGTGGGTTTAGGTGTGGCTTCTCTTTTTATAGGCGCGCCGGCGCGCCGGCGCGGAGAGGGAGAGCACAACACACCACGCGCCCGCCGCCGTGAGCGAATAACTTCACTCTTCTCCCTTCTAGAATCTTCGACGCTCTTTAGAGCTGGCAAGGCCACGCGCACCTCCTCGAAAGCACTGGAAGCTTCGACGAAACTGGAGCGACGGAGGTTTTATTTTTGTCGTTTTCTCGACGGCGAGCCGGCGGGTGATCGCGTTACTGTCGTTCGTTCGAGAAAGTTCCAGCCCTTTCTCGGGCCGAATAGAACCCAACTGGATGAATCGGACGACTGAAGAAGAGTTAGGCGCTGTACAATAAAAGGAAAAATTTATACGATACTTTTAGACGTCGTACGCTCGAGTTTGTGACAATGCTATATATCGAACAAAAAAAAACCAGTTACGAAAACACATGTGAAACATATTTCTTATAACGAACGGCACATCTGATATATCGAACTACGTCCGCCTAGAACTGCCCCGAAATCGCCGACTCGGAGCGGCGTCATTTCGGCTGAGGAGGGAGGGCGAGCGGCGCAGACAGGATGTTGCCCTGTAAAGCGAGCTTTTGGCGCGACAACTGTCTCTCCCACCCAGGCGAGCGCAAACGTTGAGAGCGGTCGGGCCGACAAGCGTCGCTAGTCCGCGCATGGGTATCACGTGTTCGCGCACTGAGCCTATCCGGGCACGGCATTTCGGTTTCTTCTGCCCGCGCTCCGGGCACTGAGCGTCCCGTTGGTTGTGAGAGAACACGTCTCCACTGGTTGTTCTGTTTCCGTGTTGCGACGCCTGATTGCGTGAGTACGAGCTTCCACGCTTCCACTGCCCTTGCAATGGCGGCAGGTAAGCAACAGCGAGCGTTGTCGCTTGCCGAGAAGGTGGATGTGATCCACCGCGTGGAGAGCGGGGAGAAAAAATCGAACGTTGCCGCTGCGTTTGGTATCCCGAGGAGTACCCTAAGCACAATCCTGAAGAACAGGTCGGCCATCGTAGAGAAGGCTCGTGAGAGGCCGAACTCAGACAACAAACGTGTACGGAAGCCGGCGTACGATGAGGCCGAAAAAACCCTCTATCAGTGGTTTTTGGATATGCGCGCACGCAACCTCCCGGTCTCCGGCCCAATGCTACAGAAGAAGGCGAAGGATTTGGCCGTCGTACTCGGAGTTGAAGATTTTACTGCAGGGACGGGTTGGCTGCAGCGGTTTAAGGACCGCTACGGGATTGTTGGGAAGGTCGTGGCCGGCGAAGGCGCTGCCGTTGACATGAACATCGTGAGCAAGTGGGTCTCACAAAAGTGGCAGGATATCACCGCCAGGTACAATCCTAGCCATATCTTCAACACGGACGAGACCGCTCGGTTCTGGCAGCTACTGCCAAGCCGAACTCGCGCGCACCGTAATGAGAATTGGCATAGAAGCAAACATAACAAGGTGCGCATCACGATCCTGCTGGCTCGTCGAAATTGCGGCCGCTTGTGATCGGAAAGTTCAAGTCGCCTTTGTGCCTGCGAGGGCGCGCGTATCTGCCTGTAACCTACACCTTCAATAAAAAAGCATGGATGACGCGTGCCCTGTTCGAAAACTGGCTGCGCGAGTGGGACCAGGAGCGTGCGAAGACTGGGCGCAAGGTATGCTTGTTGCTCGACAATTGTTCGGCGCACCACTGCGGAGTATTGCTGAAGCACATTGAGCTGTGGTTTTTCCCGCCCAACGCCGCCGCAGCAGTCCAACCCCTCGACCAGGGCATCATTCGGGCTTTCAAGCACGGCTACCGAAAACGCCTCGTTGAACGGCTGCTTGCAATGCTTCGTGTCGGCCACGAGCTGAAAATAGACCTACTGGCTGCGATTGAAATGTTGAGCAGCGCATGGAGCGACGTGAGGCCCGACACGATCCGTAACTGCTTCCGGCGGAACCCGCCCAGGCAGCTAGCCCGGACGAAGACGACCAACATTCTAGTAACGTTGAAGACGACAGCATCGGCGCACTGTGGGGAGAGCTCGTCAACGTTCCCGATGCTGTGGCGGAAGAAGTGTCCTTCGAGGATTTTCTCGGTGTTGACGACGACGTTGCAGTCAGTGGGAGCCCCTCAGACGTTGACATCGTCACCGATGTGATGGCAGCTGGTGCTGCTGAAAGCACCGAAGAGGCAGAGGATGTCGCTAGCGAAAGCCGTCCAACGTGCACGCGGACGGGTGCTACTTGACTACTTCAGCGATGCGCACTTCACCCTGCTTAACGATATCTCATGTCCTACGCGCCGATGTACTCATCCCCGGATGCCACCCTACTCGCCCGACTTAACCTGGTGGCTTGGAAATGATACGGTCTCCTGGCACCGAGAGGCCGACTGCTGGGGCAGTGATCACCATCCCATCATGCTTGGCATTGTCCCAACCATGACGCGTCGCTTACGACGACGCTGCACTGTAACAAACTGGGATATGTTCCGGGGCAACATCAACACAATGCTCACGGTGCCAAGTCCGGACCCCATCACTCTCGTTAAGGAAGCCCTGCGAAGCGCCTGTGAGGACACATGGGTAGAGGAATCCCGACCGAAGCCTGACCTTCGACTCTTACAGCTATGGGCCCAGCGCAAACAAGCTGAAGTGGCTGCCTCCCGAGATTCCTCGTCTGTGGAGGCCCGAATACGCTTACAACGTCTGACTGCGGCTGCCAGGCGTCATGAGAAGCGTCTGTCAAGGCAGCGATGGCTGAGCTGGTGTGAATCGCTCGGCCCATCGGCGACTACGTCATCCATCTGGCGCACCTTTCGTGCGATGGAAAGTGGAGGCCGCACTCCAGATGCGGCAGCCAGTGCATGTTTGGCATCGGACAAGGATCCTGCTCAATTTGCCGCCGATGTTGCCCGCGCCTTGTTTCCTGCCTTTGACATTCTTCCAGCCAGCAACCCGTGCCCGTTTCCTCTGCCGAGTCACGTCGGTTCCTCTCCTCCTGACGACGCCGTGCGTGGAATTCAATCGCCTTTCACCATAGCTGAGTTCCTTGCTGCGATTGATCACGCCAAACATCGAACCGCTCCAGGGCCAGATGGCCTTACGTACGAGGTGTATAAGAACCTCGACGATCCAGCCCTCAGCAAGCTCCTTGACTCCGTTAACGAGGTCTGGCTCTCTGGTAACATACCAGAATCTTGGCTCCTCGCTGATATCGTCCCGATACCGAAGCCTGGTAAGCCACCCGATCAGCTCCCTAATTTGCGTCCAATAGCCTTGACGTGCACCCTGTGCAAACTGTTGGAGCGCATGCTGGCAACCCGGCTTCAATGGTGGATGGACACTTTCCGGTGGTATCACCCGGCGCAGATCGGGTTTAGGCCCCGTCTGGGTACCGAGGATGGGCTTGACCACTTCTCGTCAATGGTGTTACTGGGCGGCCGATCACACAAAGTGCGCACAGTGCTTGCCATGGACATAAAAAAGGCATACGACAACGTTAGCCACGGAGCCATCTTGGAAATTCTCCGAGGCCTTCTTCTCCCGGGCAAGGTTTGCTCTTTCCTCCGGAACTTCCTCACCAAAAGATCCTTTTCGGTTCGCATTGGCGGGACGAGTTACGGTCACTTTACGCCTGTCCGCGGAGTGCCTCAGGGATCGGTAATCTCGCCCTTCCTTTTTAATGTTATTATGTTACCACTGGCCTGGCATCTCGGCTCTATGCCTGACATGCACTTTCTGATGTACGCGGATGACATCACAGTGTGGACTGTACACCCAGACCTGACTCGGCAAACCGCGTGCCTCCAACAAGCCTTGTCTGACACGCAGAAATGGTGCGAATATGCTGGACTGACACTCTCCGTCGAAAAGACAGCTATTCTGCCTGTGGCCAGTGCTTGGGGCCGTCGCCGACTGGCGATGTCTCCAATCGCATTGCAACTCTGCGGGCGACCCGTACGCACTGCCACCTCACTTCGCGTGCTTGGATTAGAAATTTATGCGTCTGGGTCAGCGTCTATGTGGATACGTTCAGCTCGCCAAAAAGCGGGACAGATGCTCCACCTCATCCGACGCATCTCACAGAAGTCTGGTGGCTCCTGTTCCAAAATGGCCCGTCTACTGGTGCGGTCTGTACTCCAGCCTCGGCTTGTTTACCAGGCACAATTCCAACACCTGAACCAGGCGGAGTGGGCTCGACTTGAGGCAGTTAACCGAGCCGCAATGCGTGCAATTACCTGCCTCCCTAGGATAACACCGATCCCGGCTCTTCAGGCTGAAGCTCAAGTTAACACCTTGGATGAGCTTGTCCATCAGCGTCGGTCCGCCCGCATGCATAAACTCACCTTTGTTGCTGAGGCAGCGGCGTTAGGAAATTACATGGGTCGTTCACTACCCACATCTCCAGCCTGCGTCGTTACCAGGCCACCTTGGCTATACCACCAGGTGACCGACAACAGGCCACTAACGCGACTTCACAATCGATGCAACGGACATACTGATACGCTTTTCGCGGTCGCGCAAGAACTGGCGGCGGAGTCTCAACCCCAGGTGGTGCAGGCATTTGTGGATGCTGGGGCCAAGGACTATGTGGTGACGACAACACTACAATGTCCTTCCCACCCAGAGGCCTGTCAAACGTGCTTTTACGAAACACACCGCACCCTGCCGTCTATGCTGGCTGAGCTTACGGCCATCCGGGACGGCTTGCAAGCACTAACTCCTGCTCTTCATCAAGCCCCTGGAGGTACTACTTTACAAATTTACACAGACTCCACGGTGGCCATACGTGATTTACGTCGAGTGAATAACAACTCTGCTATCTCGAGGGACATTCATGACATACTGGATACGTACCCCTGCCCCCTGCGGCTCTCGTGGGTCCGGCGAAATACGCTTCCCGCTCACATTGCAGCGGATGGTGCCTGCCACACTGCATTTGTTCCACGACCATTGCCTTTGCTGACATTAGATACCCCAGGACAGTTTTTACAAAAGAAAGAAGATCTTCGTCGCGCCACACGAGCTCTAATTCCACCGTGTGGAACGGACCTCCCTAGCCGACTCGCTCGCTGGGAGGAGGTCTTGCTGCGAAGACTTCGTGTTGGTGTAGCCCTCTCTCCCGCTGTTACCCGGGAGTGGCCACCACGCTACCATGCCCCGTTCGACCAGAGCTGCCCCTTTTGCACGGCTCCTGCCCAAGATGCCGACACAGAACATTTGCTGTGGACGTGCCCTTCATTGCAAGCGGCCAGAACACGACACCTTCGAGGCACAGGCCTCCACCCTGGCAGACCACCTGACCTCCATCGGTGGATATGGGGACCCCACCACCGCTCCCTTCTTGCGTTTGTTCGCGAAACGGGAGTTAACCTATACTTGTAGCATAGTATTTATGCCAACGGGCATACTGTCGCAAATAAAAAAAAAAAAAAAAAAAAAAAAAAGAAAGCCGTCCAACGCTTAATGAAGCGCTTTCAGCAGTCGATGTTCTCCGCCGATATTGCTTTGAAATTGAAGGACACGGACTCGAACTGGTTGAAACGATGTCTCGTGTAGAGAATCTTGTGCTCGCTGACGCCACCAAAATGAAAGTGCAAAAAAAAATCACCGCTTTCTTTGCGAAGTAGGCAAATAGCTTTAGTAGCTTTATTGCTTAATAAATTGATCGTATTGTGTGTGGTAAGTGGCATACTTAATTGTTTTCGTTTCGGCACGCAGCATTTGGGGAGGGGGGGGGGGGAGAGTGAGTCCCACGTATAGCGAACTCGAACCAAAAAATTCGTTATAGGCGGGTTCGGCTATATCGAACTATTGGATATATCGAACTAATCGCGGTGCATATTGCAGTTCGCTATAAACGGGTTTGACTGTAGTTCTTGTCAGCGGGCGTCACTGAGCGAATAGCATACGCTATGACTCTTTCTCAAAGCTGAGCATCGCGCTGGAGAAAAACGGAACCAATGTCACACCCACTGGCATCAGTGTGCAATATACAGTCAAATCTGTTTATAGCGAACTGCAATATGCACCGCGATTAGTTCGATATATCCAATAGTTCGATATAGCCGAACCCACCTTAATGAGCTTATTGTTGCGAGTTCGCGATCCGCTGGAGCCTCCCCCCCCCACTCCCCCCACGCGAACTCCGCCATCCCCGCATGCAGAAACGAACACAGTAAAGTAGCCATTACCATACCCAAAATAATCCATTTGTTGCAAGTAATAATGCTACTTTCCGCCTTAACTGCCTACTTTGCAAAAAAGCGGTGATTTTTGTTTTCACTTTCGTTTTGGCGGCTTCAACTAGCATAGCATTCTCTACACGAAACATTTCTTGCACCAGTTCGAATCCACGTCCCCCAAAATCGAAGAAGCATCGGCGGAGCACATCAACTGCTGAAAGCGCTTCATTATAAGTGTCGGACGGCTTTCACTCGCGACATCATCGGGAACGTTGGCGAGCTCTTCCAGGAACATTAATTTTTTTACTTTTTTTCCCCCACAGTTCACCGATGCTGGTATCTTGGTCCGGATTCGCTGAGTGGGCGGGTTCCTTCGTGAGTCCCGCGCGTCGGAAACAGTTATAGAAAGTGTCGGGCGTCACGTCCCTCCATGCAAGGCGCAATGTCTCAGTCGCGGCTCTTGCTGCGTGGTCGCGGCCAATCCACATCTCAATCGCCGCTCCGAGACCATGCATTTCGGCTGCCATTCTAGGCGCGCAGAGTTCGATATATCGGATGTGAACTTCGTTATAAGGAATATGTTTCCTATGTATTCCGTAACTGAAATATTTTTGTTCGATATATAGCATATTTCGCTCTCGGCGAAAAAAAAAACCCGGGTTCGTTATAGCCGGGTTTGACTGTAGTAGGCGCTGAGTCGTCAAAATGACACACGACGGGGTCAGAGGTAAGTGCATCTTTCAGAGCTTGAAATGCGGCTTGGCAATCATCCGTCCATATAAAAGGCACGTTGGCGCGCAAGAGCTGATGCCAGGGAGACGCAAGGGTTGTGAAGTTGCGTATAAAATGGCGAAAATATGATGCCAGGTCAAGAAAGCTTCGAAGGTCGCTTTGTTGAAGGGTTCGAGGGAAATTAATAACGGCAGCTGTTTTGTCAGGAACCGGGCGTATTTCGTCTTTGGTGACGACGTGCCCGAGTACCTTAATACTCTTGCTGGCAAAATGGCATTTTTTATGTTAGGTTGAAGTCCCGCATTGTACAGGCAAGTAAGTACCTCGTCAAGGCGCTCAAAGTGCTGTGAAAATGTGGACGAAAAGATAACATCGTCCAGATAGCATAAACAAGTTTTCCATTTCATGTCACGAAGCACAGTGTCCATCATCCGTTCGAATGTAGCCGGAGCATTGCAAAGGCCAAATGGCTATACATTACATTCGTAAAGGCCATCGGGGGTGGTGGTGGTAGTGGTGCCAGAAGATATGGATCATACCCACTAAGGGGGATTGGCCAGGAAAGGGGCGCTCACAGAGAGAAATTATAAGGTAATTAAGGAAACACATTTAAGGAATGAAATAAAATATGAGGGAAATATATACACAAAAAAACTGTTCGAACATGAGACGTAGCATCCCGAAGTGTTGAAACCGACATAAAATAAGAAATAAAAAAATAAAGGAAAGAGAGCATGAAAAGTATATAGAAAAAAAAAACAAGAAGGGAAGTTGGTGAAGGAGAGGCAGTGGGCGGGAAGGCACTGATAGGAGTGATCATACACGCAGGGATCTTTTTGATGGAAACCCGGCATGGCCTGGGGCTAGCACGGGAGACGGCGAGATTCCGAGATGAATAAGTGCACGGCGGAGAAAAGATCTGCGCGGCTAAAACACAGTGCCTTCACCCCGAACGATAAGATTAGAGGAACAGACAGAGGGAAGGCCAGTCGGTTAAAGCTGTTTTCTAAGTATCTTTTTCGTATGGAGGAGTACCTTCGGCAGGAGAGGAAAAAATGTTCAGCCATTTCTGGTTCGTTACAAAATGCATAGAGTGGGGAAGGGGCCAGATTGCAGCGATACAAGTAATAATTTAAATTTAAGACACCACACCGAAAGCTGGTGAGGGTAACTTCACAAGCTCATGATTGACTAATCCGGCACTTCCATGAGTGCCGGAGGTGTTCGAGGTCAGAACGTGCGTACGCGAACTCAGCCATGCTTTGTAGTTGGCCTAATCTTCGAAAGCGTGCCGAGGTGACAAAATGTATTGGCGGTAGAACCTCCATCACCGGGCCGCACAAAGGCGTCGGTTGCAATGATTACATGAGAGGGGAAACCGGTAAGGCGTTCCTGCAAAAGTCGTGATAAGAGACTCAATGGGAGTAATTTAGCATTCGGGGGAAAATTTCATCAATAGCTACCTCTAAAGATGATACTCAATGATTAGGAACAGCGACAGACAAAAGGGCCACATGTAAGGGGTCTATAAGGACTGTACAACTATAACCTGCGGGCGTTTGAACCGGGGCCATGGACTGCTGAAAAACAGCGAAGGCCATGCTACGAAGGCAGTTTGCGGTCTGGATATGGGCGACGCCATTACTCTTATGAATGCGTCAACAGTGAGGGCATGCGTGCGGGAAAGTAATGGGGGAATTCTGGCTTCCATATACAAAACGTGGATCGGTACATATCGGGGAAGACCCAGGCATGGTCTTAGGGCTTGTCGTTTCAGCATTACTAGCGGCCGAAGTTTGTACTGAGGGCTTCCTGAAAAAAGCACACATCCAAATTCTAGGATTGGCCGGAAGTACATTCGGTAGATCATTGATAAAGTGTCACGGCGCTTACCAAATCTCTTATTACTTAAGCTTCTCAAAACAGAGACAGACCGTGCTCCTTTGGCAGAAATATAATCAATGTGTGGGCGCCAATTCAGATTGTACTTGTAAATTATTCCCAGGTATTTTAAAGAATCAACCTGGGGAATGGTTTGTTGGCGGTAGCTGAGAAAAAAGGAGACTGGGCCCCCAGCCGGAAAAACAATGAGAGCACATTTGGCACATTTAGGGACAAGCAGAGGCCATCCAGCCAAGTCTCTAAGGTGCATAAATAGGCCTGAAGGCGTACGTATAACATGTGGATGTCCTTGCCTGACGCGAAAAAAGCAATGTCGTCAGCGTAAACGTATACCTGAACGTCCGGACTTATAGGAATAGAGCTCATAAAAATATTAAGAAGCACGGGAGCCAAAACTGGAGAGTATACTGGAGAGGAGAGGCCCTGCTGCGAAGAAAAGAATTTTCTACCTGACAGAAAATTACCGATCCATGATATGATGTAGTTTGGAAAAGGAAAACGCTTAAGCGCGGTAAAAAAGGATTCTATGCTCAACGCTGTCACAAGCTTTAGCGACATCCAAGGTTATTTGTCAGCTTCATGCATCGGGATTTGCCAGTACCCCGACCGAAGGTCCAGACTCGAGAAGTACTCGTCCCCTAGCGGACAATCTAAGGTATCGTCTATGCGGGGCATATGATAGACGTCTTTCTGAGTCATCTTATTGAGTGCCCTGTAGTCGACACAGAACCGCACAGAACATTCTTTCTTCTCCACGAGTACCACTGGGGAAAACGGGAAGACCAGGAGCTCATCGACGGCCGAATAAAATGGCGTTTGAGCATGTCAGCGACGTTGTCTTCGATGATTGTCCTTTCAGACGAGAGACGCGATATGGCCTCCGGCGGATCACGGCTGGCCCATCCGTTTTAATTCTGTGCTCCGCTGCAGATGTTTGTGGGAGGCTACATGAGTGTGCATCGAAAGACGCTTGGTGCTTCGATACGACGTCCAGTAATAACTTTCTCTGATTAGGCGTCAGGTCATGACTGATAGTGGACGCAAGAGCCGACATATTATCAAGCTGGCCAAATAAGTTCAGGTTGGAAGGGGGCACGCCACCGGAAACTACTGACGCAGCGGCACGACCGGCAACTGAAGCTCTAGTGGTTCCTTCGGCCAGCAAGATCACCTGATTCGTAGTGTTCAGAGCAGCAACCACCGCACACCCGCACACAAACCGAACAAGGCAGGTTGGGATGGAGATTCCCTGGTGTATGAACCGGGTAGAGGGCGCCACCACCATTTCCTGTCGACAGGACACTTCCAGAAACGGACGCGGGTTCTGGTCTGTCGCCCCATGCTGTGGCCGTCCGCCAGCGCCTGCGTGACGCGATACAGGCTGCCCGGGAGCGGCTTGACGTTGCTCGTCTCCAGCAGGCGGAGCAGTACAACTGGTACAACCGGGGCCGTCGAGATGTTCAGTTTGCTGTTGGCGACATGGTTCTCCGGCGCACTCATCCGCTGAGCGAAGCTTCACGCAAGTTTGCCGCGTCGCTAGCTCCTAAATGGGAGGGCCCTTTTACCGTAAGCGAGAAGCTGTCTTCCATAACGTATCTTTTACGCAACAGGACAGATGAACATGCAGGCCCGGTTAATATAGCCGACCTTAAACAGTACCATGCGGACTGATCATGTTTTATCTTTCCAGAGGACGCCTTCGCCTAGCGTTGCATATGAGCGCGAGCGAATTATTAACAGAATTAGTTTTTTTTTTACCATCCACTTTTTCTTTTTCTTCTCTGTTTATTCTTGATCGATCCTTTCTGTAAAGCCTTGATCAGTCCTTTATAATTCTTGTGGGGTTTACCTTTTCCGTAGTACCAGCTTGGCTTCCTCTTTTTTGTTCCCTTTCAATATTTTTATTGTTTGTATGTTCTTCTGCACGCACTCGTAGATGCCCCCGCCACCACGCAATCTTCCGGGACCCTCTTGGGGATGGGGTCATTCTGGCTATGCACGGGCACGTTTTCATCCCTGGCTTCCCCGGGCGCCACGTCGTCGCCCTCCATCAACACATCGCACCGTGGCCACTTGGACGGTCGTGGAGGCAGATCGCTCGGTTGGCTGGGTGTCCCGCCTCCCCTGGGAACTGCAGCCCCGTCCTGAACGTGGTGATCCAGCGGCCGATGTCCCAGAGCCTTTCCGGGGCCGTTTACTCTCGGGCCGGCATCCCCAGGAGCCTCCGTCCTTCTACACGGCTGAGGAGCTCCGCCACCTTTGCCCTTACTGCCGGGTGCCGCAAATCCACCTGCCCACGCACCTGGCAGGTGCTCTACACCGTGACCGCATGACTGCCGCCATTGCTGCAGCATCTGCTTCCGCTGGACCCCAAACTGAAGATTCCGTCGCGGCCGCCTTTGCCCTGCTTCTTCAACACCCCGGACCTCCTCCGCAACCCTCTGCCGGCCGACCATGTCATCGACATGCCCGACGAGTCTTGACTTCGTTTTCGGAGGGGGTGGGAGACTATGGCAACTGCGCGTAGAAAATGACGAGAAAGAGGCAGTTTGGTGCACGCGCAGCGTGTGCACGCTGGAACGAGACGATGGACTGGGGCAGTGCGTGTCTGGCCTTCGTGGAAATCGGACGTCTGAGGACGGGCTCGGACCTGACTAAAGGTGTGGTTTTCTGGGACTCGGTGTTTTTTTTGGGGGCCACGGCCGGGCGCTAGGACCCCGGTACCACATTACAGTCGAACACGGATATATCGAACTCCAAGGGGATCGTGAAAGAATTCGATATATCGATAATTCGATATTGTCACGGTGCAACAATTGATGAGGGCCAGCAGGAGAGAGAAAAGAGGGTTTATATTGGAAAACTTGTGCCTGATGCCTGGTAGCAGTCGCACCAAGAACACGCGCTCATGAAGGGGGCACGTTCTCGTCTTCCTCGCGGCTTAGGCGGTGATGATCATGCTTGTGATTTCCATGATGAGGATGAGGATGATGGAGACACGCCAGAACGGCGCACACCGGCTCTGGAAGATTGGCGTCTGCGCTCTGTTGCTGGTTACACACGTAACATTATCCCCCCTCCCGGAATAGCATCGTCCCGATGCTGAAGATCACTGTCAACAGGGTCCGAAGCCAGAATGGTCGTGAAGTCGGCTTAGCGCGAAACATACGGTTTAAAACGCACTACATGGACAGTGACTGGTCGAGATCGACGACGACCGGCAACACCAGAATTCTCGGGTACCACCTCGTAAGTTACTTCGCTAAGTTGACGAAGCATCTTGTACGGCCCGAAATAATTGCGCAGAAGCTTCGTCGATAACCCCCGACGTCGAACGGGTATCCAAACCCAAACAAGGTCACCCGGTGCAAACGCCGCGTGACGGCGGCGAAGGTCGTAACGGGAGGCGTCCAGGTGCTGGTGTTCGGTGATGCGGAGGCGGGCAAGCTGCCGGGCTTCCTCAGCACGTTGTATGAATTGCTGGGAAGAGATGTCATATTCGTCGGTGATGTCGTGAAGCAGCATGGCGTCGAGCATTGTTGTAGCTTCTCTGCCGTAGAGGAGGGTGAACGGTGTCATTTGAGTCGTTTCCTGCTGGGCCGTATTGTACGCGAAGGTGATGTAGGGGAGGATTGCATCCCAGGTCCGGTGTTCAACATCAGCGTACATGCTGAGCATGTCGGCGATGGTTTTGTTGAGCCGTTCCGTCAAACCGTTCGTCTGAGGGTGGTACGCACTGGCTTTTCGTTGAGACGTGCCGCTGAGTGTGAGTACTTCGTGCAGAAGTTTCGCGGTAAATGCGGTTCCACGGTCCGTAATAACAACTTTGGGAGCCCCATGTCGGAGAACTATCCTTGTGAGGAAAAACTGTGCCACTTCAAGCGCGGTGGCCTTTGGAAGAGCTTTTGTTTCGGCGTACTTGGTCAAGTAGTCAGTGGCGACTGCTATCCACCTGTTTCCCGCTGTAGAGGTGGGAAAGGGGCCCAGCAGGTCCATTCCCACTTGCTGGAACGGCACTTGGGGAATTTGAATTGGTTGGAGAAATCCAGCTGGCCTGCCGGGCTGCGCCTTGCGTCTCTGGCAGTCGCGACAAGTTTGGACGTACTGCCTCACGTTCGCCGAGAGCTTGGGCCAGTAATACGCCTTCTTGATTCTTGCAAGCGTGCGTGCGTAACCAAGGTGGCCAGCGGACGGCTCATCATGACAAGCCTGCAAGATGTCGTTTCGTAAGGGTGACGGAACGACGAGGAGGTGACGCCGGCCATTCGGGGCGAAGTTTCGTTTATATAACACGCCGCTGCGAAGGCAGAATGTTGGCAGACCTCTAATAAAAGACTTAGGTGGCCTGTTGGCCTTGCCTGGCAAGAAGTCGATCACTGGTAGCAGTTCTTGGTCTTCCTGCTGCTGTTCCGAAATGGTGGCCGCACTGAAGACTCCAATCAATGGTCCATCGTCGACGTCATCGTCATCAGCGGGCGCGTTACCGACCGGCGCTCTCGAGAGGCAGTCGGCATCTGAATGTCGCTTACCAGATTTGTAGACGACGGTCATATCAAACTCTTGGAGTCTGAGGCTCCAGCGTGCCAAGCGGCCAGTCGGGTTTCTCAGGTTTGTAAGCCAGCACAGCGAGTGATGGTCGCTTACAACTTTGAACGCACGGCCATACAGGTACGGTCGAAATTTTAGGACGGCCCACACAACCGCTAAGCACTCCTTTTCCGTGGCCGAGTAATTTCTTTCGGCCCGTGACAGCGTTCGGCTTGCGTAGGCAATGGCTCGTTCGGCACCATCTTGCCATTGGACGAGGACAGCGCCTAGCCCCACATTGCTGGCATCAGTGTGCACCATAGTGGCGGCCTCCTCGTCGAAGTGGCCTAAAACAGGTGGGGTCTGCAGGCAACGCCGTAGCTGCTCGAAAGCTTCTTGCTGTTCAGCGGACCAGACAAAAGTGACGTCATTGCGAGTAAGGCGCGTGAGAGGGGCTGCAATGTGGGCGAAATTGGCAATGAATCGCCGATAGTATGAGCAGAGGCCTAGGAAACGCCGGACGGACTTTTTGTCAGTAGGTGTTTCGAAACGAGAAACAGCTGAAAGCTTGTCAGGGTCGGCGCGAATTCCAGCGCTGCTAACGACGTGGCCGAGAAAGAGCAGCTCCTCATAGCCGAAATGACACTTTTCCGGCTTGAGTGTGAGCGAAGCAGATCGTATGGCCTGGAGGACGGATGACAGTCGTTCTAGGTGTTCCTCGAATGTATTTGAGAATACGACGACGTCATCTAGGTAAACAAGGCACGTTTGCCACTTCAGGCCAGATAGAACAGTGTCCATCATACGCTGAAAAGTTGCGGGTGCGGAGCACAAGCCAAAAGGAAGAACCTTAAACTCGTACAGCCCATCGGGAGTTACGAAGGCGGTCTTCTCACGATCCCGCTCGTCGACCTCTATCTGCCAATAACCGCTCTTCAAATCCATGGACGAAAAGTAATGAGCGTGCCGCAGGCGGTCAAGGGAGTCATCTATCCGAGGCAACGGATATACGTCCTTTTTCGTCACCTCATTGAGTTTGCGATAGTCGACGCAGAATCGCAAGGTGCCATCTTTTTTTTTCCACCAGAACGACTGGCGACGCCCAGGGGCTTTTCGAAGGCTGAATGACGTCATCAGCGAGCATTTCTTGCACCTGCCGCCGTATCGCATCGCGCTCCTTTGGTGACACGCGGTAGGGATGTTGGTAAACGGGGCGCTCAGATTCGTCCGTGATGATGCGGTGTTTTGTGAGCGGAGTTTGTCGGACGCGTGACGTTGACGAGAAACAGTCGGTGAAGCTGTGCAACAGTTCCAAGAGCTTTTCTCGCTTTGTTTTCGGTAAGCGCGGGTTAACGTCAAGTGAAAGCTTGCTCGTCGCCTTGGGAGTCGGGTCGGTCTGAAGCACAAAGCAATCCGTCGTGTCGGGGACGTCCTCAAATACTGCCACGGTAGTTCCTTCGGCTATTTCGCGACGCTCGTTCGAGAAATTCGTGAGCAGAACCTCTGTAACACCGCGCGTAATGGTGACCAATCCCCGAGCGATAGCGATTCCATGCTGAAGTAGAAGCGGGCCGACAGCTTCCGCGATTCCATCGCCACTGGAGAGGTCGTCGCGCTTAACGCGAACAAGCACGCATGACCGTGGGGGCACGCTAGTGTCGCCGATGGTGCGCAGAGGTATGCGTTGTTCATGACCTTCCGGGGTGGTCTCCTTCCTCGAAAAGCTGACGAACTGTTCGCGGATGTTTATCACAGCATCGTGCTCCTGAAGGAAGTCCATCCCCAGGATCACGTCCTTACAGCACTGAGGAAGGATTACGAAGGTCGCGACGTAATCACTGTCCCCTATTCTAACTCTGGCGGTGCATGTGCCCACGGGTGTCATCAAGTGGCTGCCGGCCGTTCGAATTTGGGGTCCGTCCCATGGTGTCTTTCACTTTTCTTAGTCGGTCCACGAGCTGCTGGCTCACTATTGAATAACTTGCTCCAGTGTCCACAAGTGCCGTTACCTCGTGTCCGTCGATGGCGACTAAAAGATCGGCACTCGTGATAGCGTCGACGTCCTTGTTTGCCGCCGTAACATCGTCAGCCGTCGATGGTACTGGGAGGTCTTCAGTGCTTCCGCCGCTAGCAACCTTGCCTCCCAAGGTTGCTCCCTTTAGTTTCCCCGCCGCGGACTTGGAGACCGCCTTGTCGGGGAGCCTCTATAATCGCGACGGGTGGGCGAAGCATAGCGGGCTGGCGACGGCGAACGTGACGGACGACTCTCCTCGGAAGACTGACGCGTGGCGAGGTACTCAGAAATGGCGACGGGCCGTTCGCCAAAACGAGGACGGCGGGCGGTCGGCGGGAATCCTGGTAGCCCGATCTCGCGGTAGGGGCAGCGTCGATAAACATGCCCTGGCTCGCCACAGTGATAGCACAATGGCTGGCGGTCCTCGGTCCGCCACACGTCGGTCTTGCGGATTTGCGGACGAGCCGGGAATTCCCTTTGTGGCCAAGATCCAGGAGGTTGCGGTCGGGAGTACGTCGGGGGTGGCATAGTCGCCGTGGTCGGCGCTGTGGCCATGTGACAGCGGAGAGCAGTCGCGTAATCCATTTGGGGCATAAGCTGGGGGGTTCGGGGCGGCTCAGGAGCGGAAATTGGTTGACGAAGGGGCTCAGGAGCAGAAATTGCTTGGCGAATTTCTTGCCGCACAACATCCGCAACCGAGATGACAGCTGGCTGCGACGGCGCTATTCCTATTCCGCACTTTGCCAACTCCTCACGAACAACCGAGCGGACAAGTTCGCGCAGGTTGTTGTCGCCCATAGTGGTGGACAGTGATGCCGCGGACGGGCTCGGAGTTTTGATCGACGTTCGGGCATACTGGCGGCACCGCTCCTGCACAGCTCGCTCAATGGCTGTTGCCTCCTTAATAAATTCTTGCACAGTACGCGGTGGGCTGCGCACAAGGCCTGCGAAGAGCTGTTCTTTGATGCCGTGCATGAGATACCGAAGCTTTTTGGGCTCGGACATATCGGGATCCGCGCGCCGGAACAGACGGGCCATGTCCTCGACAAACATCCCGACGCTTTCATTTGGCTTTTGTATCCGTATTTCCAGAAGGCTTTGCGCACGGTCTCGACGGTCGCTGCTGGCGAAGCTGTCGCGCACTTCCCGGCGGAAGTCGTCCCATGTCTCTAACCTTCGTTCGCGATTTTCAAACCAAATCCGCGCCCCGTCTTCTAGCGAGTAGTAGACATTCTCAAGCTTTTGTTCAGGTGTCCACTTGTTGAAACTGGCGACGCGCTCGAATTGGTCAAGCCAGTCATCTACGTCCTCGGAATCGGTTCCGTAAAAGCTGCTGGGAGTACGGGGCTGCTGAAGCATCAGCTGAGGCGGCAGCGATGCTTGAGCCATTACATCTGGTTCAGAAACCTGGCGCCTTGGTGCGGTGTCAAGCAGGAGGCCGTGTTCTGGAGGTAGGCCTAGCTTGCGGCGGCTGCAGCGATGTACGGGCGTGCAGACGCTGGGAGGTCGCTCAGGGCTTTCAGAGGGCGACCTGGGCATCAGATGCTCCGGTACCCAGCTCCTCCACCAGTGTCACGGTGCAACAATTGATGAGGGCCAGCAGGAGAGAGAAAAGAGGGTTTATATTGGAAAACTTGTGCCTGATGCCTGGTAGCAGTCGCACCAAGAACACGCGCTCACAAAGGGGGCACGTTCTCGTCTTCCTCGCGGCTTAGGCGGTGATGATCATGCTTGTGATTTCCATGATGAGAATGAGGATGATGGAGACACGCCAGAACGGCGCACACCGGCTCTGGAAGATTGGCGTCTGCGCTCTGTTGCTGTTTACACACGTAACAATATATAAAATAGGCCTATCTTAAGATTATCTGACAACTCCGCACATCACTGAGAGTTTTCTGAAGTCGTGGTAAACGGTAATTTACCGCTTTGACCGTCAAAGCACGGAAAATTCGAACCGCAGCATGATGACCACCGCACTTTAATTATCATTGAAATATCTTTGAGCTTCGCTTGTTTTTTCTTCTGCGTCGTAGAGTTCGCCAAATTGTCTTCAAGATTACAAACACACACAAATGAGAAAATCAACGCTGTACACTGTGCCACAACAGAGGCGAATAATGCTGACGTAACCTCGGCTGCAGTAGGCGGTTGGGAACGTTGTCAGAAACTGCGTGCCGTTATCTTCAGTATCAGAACCGAACACCTCCCCCATCTGGAGGCGTGCAACGAAGTGGCTTTGCACCCGACACGCTCCAGAATAGCCGGGGCTGGTTGTGCTGCATTCGCCTTTACGTCGACGTTGATGGGTGCATCGTTCTCAAAACTACTGCGAGGAATTCCGAGCGCCTTTTCAACCAACATCTTTTCAGCAGCCTGTACCCGACGAATTCCCGCCTTAGTTGCTCCGAAATAAATGCCTTGTACAAAACAAACATACAACGCCGCATCGGTCCCCCGGCACGAGCCACCAAACAGCTCAGTCACAGAAAAAGAGTGCCTCCGGTCAATTTCTTTTGCTCCTTTATGTCCTTTCGCCCCAAACACTATCCGCGTTCTAGCTATGATGGAACTGCCCCTCGTGCTAGCGTGAAAACAGCTGTTGAAGGCCATCGAAGCGACATAATGCCGCGGACGCCGCCTCTGTCTCACGAAGCCAGGCAGCGGCTGCGATGAGTCAACATTATCATCAACTCCACCCCATCAGAGGACGCAAACTTTCAGGGGAGCCTTCGGCGTGGAATTCGATGTATCGAATTTGCCCGTGATCAGGAGTTCGATACACGCGCACAACAGCCCTATACTTTTGCATAGGATTTTCAAGGGGATGTTTGCACTGTTCGATATAGACAATAATTCGATATATCCGTGTTCAAGTGTATACATTCCGCAGCCCGTGGGGCTACCGCAGGAGTGGGGCATACAAAGCATACATCATCCGTACAACGTACACTGAAACCGTTGAACAAAACCACACAAAAGGAAAAATAACGAACGCTTCAAATACACACTATAATGAACATAGTGACGTCATGGATGTATTAGTGCCTATTAAGAAACAGCGGATAGAAATGCAGAAAAGAAAGAGAGCGGGTGGAGTCAGCAAGTGAGTTCCATTGCTCTATAACACGTGGAAAAACGCTGTATTTGAAGGTGTTGGTGCGGGCCAAGTAGGAGGTCAGGTTTAGCTTGACTGGCTCCTAGTGGTGCGTGGTTCGGCAAAAGTTGTAAGGAAATCCTGTGAAAGGCGACGGGAGCCATTTCTGATGCAGTGCCAAAATTTCAGAGCCTGAATGCGCCTGCGCTCCGAGAGTGGTGTCAAATTCAAAGACAGTGTTTAGTAAAAATAACGGTCGTAGCGGTGGCAAATAAATCGTACAGCTTTCATCTGAATCCCCTCAATTTGATTAATTTCAGTTTTCTTGTAAGGGCTCCAAACTGGAGAGAGGCAAATTCGAGAAGCGGTCGTATGAGGGTCTTATATAACGTTAATTTAGTGTCCTTAGGAGTGTTTTTTAGTGTACGGTGGAGGTAACCTAACTTCTTTAATGCTTTTTTGCAGATGTAATCAATGTGTACTGACCAAGAGAGACTCGGGGTGATTATAATTCCGAGGTACTTGTATTCTGGGACCCTTTCCAGAGTGTATCCTTGAGGATGTAATCAAAATGGGAGAAGTGAGGACTGCTAGTGAAGGACAGTAGAACCGTTTTGCGGAAGTTAATTTTCATGTCCCAGCTATCACACCGCCTGCAAAACCTTGCGAAAGACTCCTGCAAGTGGCAGTGGTCTGCAGGTGAAGTGATTGTGTGGTACAAAACAGAATCGTCAGCATAGAGGCGAATTTTGCAGTCAATGTCAGATGGCAAATCATTAATAAATAGTAAGAAGAGTATTGGTCCCAAGACTGAACCCTGTGCTACTCCCGAAGCCACTGGGACAGTGCTGGAATTTTTGGAGTTATAAGATACATATTGACAACCATCTGAAAGAACACCGGCGATCCAGGTGACAAGAAGTGGGTTTTGTAGAATAGCGTTAAGTTTACACAACAATTTAGTATGGGGCACAGAATCGAAGGCTTTAGCACAGTCAACGAAAATGGCGTGGACCTGTTTTCCCGCATCAAGGGAGCGGAGGTGGCGAGTACAGGCGCTGACGAAGCGCGTATCTAAAGTAGGCGTCGCGCTCATACGGTGCGTAGCCTCGGAGTTCGTCCAGCTGGCGTCGCCCACAAAACCGCGAAATGTGCCCTCTGATACCACAGAAATAACACACTGGCCGTACGCTTCCTGGACGCTGTGCTAGCCACGCTGGGAATGGAGGTGGTGAAGGCGAAGGCGCAGAAGTATCCGTCAAGTGGCCATGAGTAGTCGGATGGGCAGTTCGCTCGATGGGCAGTGATGGTCTCGTAACAGCTTCGGAGTACGAATGGACGTGCGTAGGAGCAGGACCACAAGGATGTGGAACGTCGGTCATGCACGCTAGCTTCCTTTTTTATTAAGTCACGCAGCCCATGGGCGTGTACGTGGGTGTTCTGGGAGCAGGTGGTGCCACGCTTCTGTAGCTCCTCTCGTATGATTACTCGGATCAGAGTACGGAGCTCTGAATACAGAAGGGAGAAGGAACGCGAACAATCATGTTGGAGGCGAATGGACTGCAGGTGGTCCAAACGCTGGCAGATCGTGCGTACATCCGCAATGGTGGTAGGGTTGTGAACCGCCAGAGCATTAGAGGCGAAAGAGGCGATCCCTTTCATGATGTGCTGCACTTGGTCGGTTTCCGACATGTTATTGTCAGCCCGACGGCACAGTGCAATGCGTACGCCTCGTATGCTACAATGCGTAGTATGCATTGTAGCGTACGCATTGTACGCATTCTTTGAAGGCATACCAGGTGTCTAAGTGTTTTCGTTATGTTGACGATTTTCCTTTGTGCATACCCTCCAGTCGCAACGTTCATGACGCTTCTAAAGGTATTTTGGAGATGTTTAAGGCTGCCCACTGTGGTCTCCAGTTTACACATGAGCTTCCTGCGAATGACTGCTTGCAATGTTTAGATCTTAGCCTCAAAAAAGTTCTGAACACACTTGCTGGTCCTATCGCACCAGGTCTGAAAAGGGCTTACTCCCTTTCGACTCTGCCCATACCAAGCTAATCAAACGTGGAATTGCATTTTCGTGTCTTTCGAACGCTGTCAAAAAATCTTGCCCCCACCGTATCAGGGAAAGCCTTAACTTCCAAGTCAGTCGGCTAAAGAAAAGTGGTTATCGAGACGCGTTGCTAGTTTCAGTTTCAGAAAAAGTCCTGAGAACAGTTGTCAAAGAAAAAGGTGCAGAAGTAGGAGGTGTGAAAGAACGCATGCGACCTGCCGTCTTGCAATACGTTCATGACGTTTCCCATAGGTTAAAAAAAGTCGGGGGAAAGTATAAAGTACCAGTTGTTTTCACTGCACCTTTAAAGCTCGGTGGCCTTTGTAAGGCATTGCAGCTAAGAAAAGAAAAGGCAGCATCTAAGGCAAAATACAAGGTTCGGCACGTGCGAAAATTTGTGAATTGCTCGCAGGGTGTTGTATATAAGATACCTTTGAATTGCGGCGTTTCTACATCGGACAATCAGGAAGATGCATTAACGATAGACTGCGTGAACACAGGAATGCCTGCCAACAGGTCAGCATAGTAGGAAATCTAGTGGCACACCGTGCGAAGTGCAAGTGTGAGGTCGAATATGAAAAAACCACCATTTTGTTCCGCGCAAAAGACAAAATGTCGCGTGTGATATAAGAAGCGTTTTCAATGATGTCAGGACGTGAGGGTTGTCAGCACCCCTTTCAATGATGTCAGCACCCCTTCGATTGCGCTCACCCAGCGTGAGATTGTTTTTAGAATCATCTTTTTAACGACAGCGGGTGGACCGGCTTCTACCACCGCTATCTTTTTATATGTATCTTTTTTATCACCAGTCGCACTTCCATTTGCCATCTTTATGGAACTTGTTGCATTGTGCGTTGTTATATATATATGTGTGTGTTTCGTTCCTAATAAATCAGTTGCTAGTGCACCGTCTTTTCGTGCAAGTCTACGTTTTTTTTCCGTGTCCGTCTCAGTGTTCTTAACAAGCGCAACTTACCCTCAAAAGAACCATAAACCCCTCAAACCAAACCACAGGCATGTGAAGTACAAAAAATATATTGCACGAAAACGAAGACGGAGACCAGAGAGTGAAATGAAAGGCCACACCAGAGGAGTGATTTACGGCCTTTCAAATAATTTCACATCTTTCAGTTCTCGTTACACAGAGTAATTTGGCCGCATTGTTCAGAACAACGCGAAGACACTATAGTCATACCGGCCAACCTTCCCGAATTTTAATCGTGCCGCGTTCCAGTTTATCTCACGAAATGTTTCTGCATGCTCACCCAGAACAGGCAGAAACTTTGGGCTATGAGATAAACCGGGGTGCCCCACATACGTTTGCAAAAGAGAAAAAAACATTTCCGCGCCTTCATGTGGAATCACTAGTACACGCAACATAACGAACGTCGCACTAAACCCAGGAAACGTGCTTTCACGATGCTGACGCCCACTGCGTCGCATTTTTGGTTGTACTTATTACTCTTCCTCCCTCCCCCTTCGTACTGGCAGTTTCATTTTGAACAAGGATTCCATGTGCAAGCCGAAAAGTTTTTTCATTTTTGTAAAGTGTTCTGATTGGTGGTTTCTTCCTCGGCGATTAGTAAAAAGGAACCGCCAACTTACATTTTTTTTTCGTCCAGATGTGTTGTGGGAGTGAATCCATCTAGAATTTGCCCCGATCTTCAAGTGGAATTTCCAGGAGGTCTGTACCTGGAATGACCCGAAGGGTTATTTGGGTTAAAATGCAATAGGCTTGACGGCTGGGTAGTTGGTATACATTCATAATGAAAGAACACTGTAAAGTTGACAATGCGAAAAAAAAAACACAACACAAGCACTCACTACCAACTGGAGCTTTATTAAAGAGCCGTTTTTTGTTGTAAGAGCCCTTTTTCGTTATAAGAGCTCTTTTCGAAAAAGAGCACTTTTTTTGTTGGCTCTGCAACACTACCCATCTTAAAGAATAGCTAGAGTTGTTTAAAAACTACAAAGCCCCATGCTGAGGACATCATTATGTAAATTCATAACCTACATGCAGTAACGAACTGATAGAAAGAGTCACTAAACATGAGGCAAAATAAGATACGAAATATAACATCATAACACTTGAAGTGAGGCCTCGCATTTTTACAAGTGCATCATACTTTTGTCTGTGCAGGCCTGGTTGCCATATTTACAAAGAATATTTGAATGAATGTGTTTTAGTTATTGCATTTTCATACCGTTGTTTCCACTGAAAGCAGGCTTCATTTCAACTGGTGTCATACGGAGGGAAGTCCTGGTTGTCAGCTCAAAGAACACTGCCTGCAAGAAAAACAGAAGTGCTGATAAGTCATAGCATAGGTAGCCAGATGCAACCACACTTTTCAAACAGCCAGGAACCGATGAGGGTGCAGCACCAATTTTTACACCTGCACGTGTCTCTGTGTAACTTGGTCAGTCCAGCCTATAACCAAATTCGTCACAATTTCTGTATCATATAAAAAACGACAATCAAACAGCCTGCATGCTCGCTCATACATACCACCATTCTGTAAAGTCGCTTTACTGCATTACACTAGGATCACGCGAAACAACAATTTGCCGTGCAATGCCACGCGAATAAATAAACGACTTATTTGTGAAAATGAGAATAATGAACCCACTTAACATGGTGAAAATGGTCCGCAGTCTCAAAATGACCAACACAAAATTTACCCACTCAAGGAAAAAAAAATCACAATGATGAGGAGTGTTGTACATATGAAAACATTTTATTATGCCGTAGGGAAATATTTCGCAAAAAAAAGAGGCTTGTGCTGGACAAAAGTGAGTGTAAAAATATCAGGCAGCATTTAGTGGACAACTTTTCTGAGCACACACCCTGTGTTTAACCGGATATATTGTCCCGTGACATCACGGGACAATATTCCTACAAGACCAATAAACTAGACACCATTCCGAAGATATGCAGCGAGAAAAAAGAATATTTCCCGACAGATGAAACAAACTGATAATACCCAAAGAATAGCGCGATAATACAAGTGCTTAATGGGAAAAAATTCAATTATTCAAACAGAGCTACCTGACAATAACTTGGGCCAAGAACTCGTGAAGTGTCCCGATGCAGCCAGCGTAGACAAGACGCTCAACAAATGCGAAGGCACGCAAACAGCGCAGAAGGCAGGTCATAAGCGCCGTTATCTGTTACAATGTGCGGGCCTGCCTGATCGTGCGCTCTAATCTGACACAACGAATGGAAGCCCGTGATTTCCTTCAATTGCCGTCGCGGACAACAGTATACATCCAGCGAACAACCAGTCAGGTAAAGAAAATCCCTCTCGAATGCTGCAATTTCAAATCGAAAAGCCCCCAGCGAAAACATACATCCAATGAAAACACGGAAACCGTTACGGGAATATACTCACCGAGTTCGCTTTCACTGGCGCCGGGGCATTGGTCCAACATGCGAACTTAATGCTGGTCGTACAAAAACGGGCCGTGTAGCACTGCCAGTTACAAACGGGCTCGCCGCAGCCTCCGTGACTCCCGCTGAAAAACAAGTCCTGTAACAGCAATCCTCGCTTCATCGTAGTGGTATCCCAGCGGTAAAAAGGCTCGACAGTCGCGAAAACGCGGCCACCGGGTCTGCAGGCGCCGCCATTTCTCTATATTTATTTATTTATTTATTTTTATTTATTTAAGGAAATACTGCGGACCTTTTTTCACCATCCTAGCAGGAGAGGGTTACATCAGGTTGTTAACACAGAGGTGAAAACTAGAAGACGTCGGAGCATGCACGCAGTCGGAAGGTAGTGAATTCCAGTCATCAACGTTTTGTACGAGAAGGGAGTACTTGAACGTATTATTTTTAGGAGCATATGGTCTTACAGTTTTTGAATGATCTAACCTTGCTGAGCGCTGTGGAGGTGGCAGAATATACAATTCTTTATTTAAACTGGATTAGTTGTTGTATAGTTTATAAAACAAGGTTAACCTTGCAATTCTTCGCCTAAGTTCGAGTGGTTCCAGCCCACAATTATTTAACATTTCAGAAACGGAGGAGAGGCGCCTAAAATCTGAAAAAAAAATAAACCGTGCACTTAGCCGCTGAATCCTATCCACTATATCTATGTCTTTCTTTAAGTATGGGTCCCACGCATGGGATGCGTATTCCAGCACTGGTCGAACTAGGGTTTTATAGGCTGCAAGTTTCACTTTCCAATCGCATGATCGCTACTTCCTTCTTAAGAAGCGTAGCTTCTTGTATGCCTTGGCGCAAACGTCGATGTGAGCGTCCCAGCTAAGTTTTGCGTTAATAGTCAATCCCAAATATTTTACGCTATTCACCAATTCAATACATTGGTCACGGACATGTCATTTATATTCAAGAGGGGCTTGCTTGTGTGTTATTGTAAGAGCACAAGTTTTTGAGTAGTTAATAACCATCTGCCACCTCTCACACCAGTCAGCAATTTTACATAAGTTTTCGTTAAGCGATGATTGACGCAAGGGGCTACTGACAGTTGTATAAATAACACAGTCGTCTGCAAACATTTTCGCAGTCACTCCCGCGTCAATATCGTCACAAATATCATTTACATAGATCAAGAACAAGAGTGGTCCTAAGACCGACCCTTGAGGCACTCCTGACAATACATCAAGGTTTTGTGATTAACAGCCGCTAATTTCTACAAACTGCGTTCTGTTTTTCAGATACGCAGAAATCCAGTCCACAAGGCATGGAGCAATCCCTACGCGTTGCATTTTTCTTATGAGTAGAGAGTGCGGTACCCTATCAAAGGCTTTCGATAGGTCCAGTAATATTGCGTCTATTTGTTTTCTATCATTGATAGCATTAGCGAAATCCTGTATGACTGATACGAGCTGAGTCGTCGTTGATAGCTTTTTTCTAAACACATGCTGGAAGCTGCATAATATGTTTTTTGATTCCAATAACGAAGTTATCTGGCTGGAGAGGATATGCTCAAGTAGTTTACCGCAACTACTGATTAAAGATATTGGCCTGAAGTTCGAAGCGAACAGTTTGCTTCCATCCTTGTGTACTGGGACAATTTTTCCACACAACCAATCAGGAGGTAGGCATCCGTCGTCCAAGGATTTATTGAAGAAACTATATAAGTAATGCGAAATCATGCCCGCATAATGCTTCAAAAAGGCATTGGGGATACTGTCAGGGCTAGAAGACTTCTTTGTATCAAGTTTTAGAAGAAGGTGAATACCATTTACATTTAAATCTATATCTGGCATTATATTAGGCGAGAGAGGAGATGGTTCTATCAAATTGTCGGTTACACATGGTTGACTAAACACACTGTGAAATGTTCTGTTTAGCTCATTAGTAATTGAGTAAGGATCAGTAACCGCGCAGCCCTCAACGTGAAGCTGTTCAACAGACTTTTTGTTTGCGGACAAGTATCCCCAAAACGTTTGCGGTGCGTTTTCCATGCAGTTAACAAGTGTCGTTCAAAAAAAAAAAAAATCTCGAGCGGTCCATATTTTGTGCTTCAGTGTTACTGAGAGGGAAGATATGGCATGGTTATCTTTACGCGCTGCCTTATGTTTTCTTGATATTGTTCTTTTCAATTGTATTATGTCGCGTGTTATAAAGGGGTTGCACCGTTTCTTTTTCTGAAATTTTGGTACGAAATTATCAAGACATGATGCAGTAATGTTTTTAATCGTATTCCACAGACTTGATACGTCCCCTCTTGCCTCAAAGTCACCGAAGCACAAATCAGGTGTATCTATAATAGCTTCTTCATCCGCAGCAGAAAAGGTGAATACACTCTTGCTCGCACAATTCTTTTTGACAGGGCAGAAATTCGCGGTAAGTAAAACCAGCTTGTGATCAGAGATTCCATCATAAACACTGACATTAGTGTCATCTTGGAAGTTTCCAACAAATAGAAGATCTAGTACTCTTTCAGGGCTTTGGACAACTCTGTTAGCCTCTTTAACAAGTTGAACTAGATAAAAGTTCAGCATCAATTCTGGCAACAAATTACAGTTCGCTACGTCTGTTTAACCTGGGTGAAGAGTGTGCCAATGAATCGATGGTAGGTTGAAGTCCCTCGTATATACGACTTTTTGATTCGGTTTGTACTTCTGCTGCATGTAAGGCTGAATGTTTTCCAAAAACGACTCAGGTGAAGAAGGGAGCTGGTAGACTACACCGACGAGAGCCGAGAGCCCACGAAAATCAATTTGACACCATACACTTTCATTGTCAATTATTTCATCCTTAGTTACGCAAGTGATTTCCTGTTTGGCTCAAAGCAACACCTCCTCCTCGGGAGCCTCGATTGCGTCTTTCCATTTTATGAGTTGGGTGAACTATTTGAGAATCTAGAATGTCCGGAGTTAGCCAGGTCTCTTTAATTCCTATGATTTAGGGACCATAGGAGTGAAGATTGTTGTGGTTCGTTTCCCCGAAGTCCGGTGTCGATCAGGAACCCAATCGCCCGGGCTCCGGTTGATTTGGCAGGAGGCTGGTAGGGCGATGGTGTTGAAGTTCTTGAAGACGGCGGTCGAATTGATGAACTCGAGGCGTTGGGGTTGATTGAGTGAAACGAAAGTTTATATACAGCTATTTACAGTAGGTGTGGGATCCGTCGACCCCCAAGGACAAGACTCAAGCGTCGAGGGGGAGAGGAGCGACCATCGAGGTCTATGTTTAATGGAACGTCGAAGGGAACAAAGACGAAGAAACAGTGCATGTGCTCATGCGGCCTGAGACGATGATGATGCCAGCCAGGGGAGATTGGCCGAAGGCCATCAGGCCGATCAGGCAAGCTGGCCGCAGCAGGTTGATGGCGGTCGATGGCGATGGGGCTGGGACCTCAAAAAGATTCTACATCTTCCCGGCCCCCAACGCCGTGGAGCCAGCATGCTTATAAACGGTAGAGACGTTGACCGCGCAGCCATGATGCAAGTCCCTGCTCAGTCTGTGCGTATAGTCGGCGTACCCGACGGCATGATACAAAGCGGTGTTGTTTTCGCACACTCTTGCCAGGGTCCAGTACGAGACGAAGGGATCTTGTATTAGCGCCGCAGAAAATGTCGATGTGGACGCGGTTCACTGAAGACGCAGTCTTGAGAAAACGTGGTCCTTTCAAGCCGTGGATTCCGTAGTACTCTGTTATACGAAATTTATCAGTTGTCTGAAAGAGAGAGAGAGAGAAAGGACTTTATTGAGATTCCTGCAGTCGGGGACGGATCAGGCCGCGCAGGGCTTCACCGTCCCGTAGTCTTCTCCGCTCACCGCAGCGTCGGGCCGACCCCGAGGACTGCGTCCGGTCGGCGCGGGCTACTCGGAGTGCCACCGCGGTCGCCCCTAGCCCTCGCTCCCACGGGAGGAGGCCGAGAGGAGTGCGGGTTCCCCTTTCGCCGTAGCTTGCCCAGGGCAGCCTCGAGCCGCTGGATGGCCCTCAGCTGGCTTTCGCGCTCCGAGGAGCGGATCGAGTTCGTAACGTCCGGAGGGAGGATCGGCCTCCCGTCACTCGGGTCGTGCTCGTCGCATCCCCACATCAAGTGGGCCAAGTCCGCATTCACACGCGCACAAACACTGCACACCGCGTCTTCGTACATGTCCGGGCACACGTGGCGCGCGAGCGCCGGCGTTAGCACCGTCCCAGTTTGCAACTGTCGTAGAAGCACTGCCTCCCTCCTCACGAGCCCCGGGTGGGGCGGAGGGTAGGCGTGCCTCTCTGTCCTGTACCAGCACAGCGTCGCACCGTACGTAGTCAGGGGTTCTGCGTCGTTGTCCTCTTCGTCGTTGCTCGAGTCTTCGTCATCGCGGCGTCCGTCGCTGGCGCGGCCCGGCACGCGGCGAGATCACGGGCCGCAGCGTCGGTTGCCTCGTTGACGTTTCGGTGGCCGTTGCGGAGCTCCCGTCCCATGTGGGCCGGGAACCACCGTACGGTCGTCACGATGTTCGTGCGCGCTCCCTCCCCGATGCCGGAAAGGATGCGCATCGTCGTCCTGCACACCGTGCCCCTGGCGAAGTTGGCGATGGCCGACTTGGAGTCGCTGAACACCGTCCTCGTCCCGGGGTGGAGCAGGGCCAGCGCGATCGCCGCCTCCTCCGCCTGTCTGGCGGACTTGGCGCGCACGCTGCCCGAGCTCAGCAGTTCTCCCGTGGCGGCACGCACCGCCACCACCGCGTAAGCGTCTTCCTTGTCGCGACGTTTGGAAGCGTCCACGTACACGGCGTCGCTCCTCTCGTTGTACTCTTTGGCGAGCGCGCACGCCCGCGCCATTCTCCGTTCCGGGTTTCGTCCCAGCGCGACGTTCTTCGGAAGCGGCGGCACCACCAAGCTGTTGGCGATGTCGTCGCGCAGCGGGACCAGCTCGTCCTCCTCGTCGAAGGGGCAGCTCAGTCCCACGCGCTGCAGCAGCCTTCTGCCCGTCCGGGTCGACCCCAGGCGTTCCAGTTGCGACGTTCTCTGTGCCTCGCTGATCTCCGAGAGCGTGTTGTGCACTCCCAGAGACGCGAGGGCCGCGTTGCTCGTGCTGTTGAGTAGGCCCAGGGCCGCCCGGTACGACTTGCGGATCGCCGCGTCGATCTTGGCTCGCTCCTGGGTCCGGCAGTCGTGGAATGCTCCCACGTAGGCCACCTGGCTTACCACGAACGCCTGCAGCAGGCGCAGCAGGCTCGCCTCTCTCATGCCGCGCGCCCGCGTAGCGAGTCGCTTGACGAGGCGCGTGGCGATGCCCATCTTCGTTACTAGTCGTTCTACCGTGGTGTTGTTAAAGCGGCGGCTCGCGTCGACGTGCATGCCGAGGACGCGGATGCTCGTCGCTTCGGGAATCGCCGTGCCGTCGCTCCCGCGCACCACGATGCTGCGCTCCGCTTGGGCCGACGTCTTCTTGCGGTAACGTCCCATTGGGGGCAGGATCAGGAGCTGCGACTTTTGCGGGGCGCACCGGAGACCCGTGCCGCGCAGGCTCTCCTCAATGCCGTCCACCGCCTCCTGCAGTGCCGACTCGATCTGGCCGTCGCTGCCGCCCGGCACCCACAGCGTGATGTCGTCGGCGTAGACGGTGTAGCGCACATCGGGCAGCTCGTCCAGGCGACGGGCCACGCCGATCATTACCAAGTTGAATAGCAGCGGCGAGATCACCGAGCCCTGCGGCGTGCCGACGCTGCCCAGCTCTCGCTCCTCGAGTTGCGTTTGGCCCACCTCCAGCCGGGCCGTGCGACCGGTCAGGAAGGTCCGGATGTAATTGTAGGAACGCTGTCCCAGGCCGAGCCGAGACACTTGATCCAGGATCGCCGAGTGCTTCACATTGTCGAAGGCGCTCTGCAGGTCCAGGCCCAGGATGGCGCGGTTGTCCGAGGTCGGTCTCGTCGGCGGAGCCAGCACCTCGCGCTGCAGCAGCAACATCGCGTCCTGCGTTCCCAGCCGCGAGCGGAAGCCCAGCATCGGGTCGGGGTACAGGCCGTTGGTCTGTACCCCGACCAACAGTTGTGTACGTTCGACGACTCCACAATGTAATAAGAAAAGCACTGGAACCACCTCATTTACGGACAGTATTGAATGACTGTGTAGCAGTAAAAATTTTAACGGAACTCGTTGAGTTTATTTCAAAGGCACTGCCTGAAGTGTGACAGATATCCAGCAACCCGAGTCAAGATGTACTTTTCCGCGAGTGATGTGCTCAGTTTTTTTTTCCGTGTTAGTGTGACTGGCTTTTGTTCTTTGCAGTGTGCGGGGCTGCAATATCACATGAACAGCATTTTCTAGTATGATGTGTGCAGTGTGCGGGGCTGCAGAATTGTGCTGGCTACCGTATCCTGATTCGCTGTGGGACTGGAGTTCTCTCGTGCAAGCGCAACATGCACCGAGTTTTGTCTGTCTTTTTCTTATGCAGCGTACAAAGATATAGCTTCATGCTGTTTCTCCCCGCTTTTGAAACTTTGCGAGATATGCTTTCACAAGCTAGTCATAGGTGCCACTTTTTGTTGACTGGTGTCAGCTATATAGCGTTGTAGACCGCTTTTCGATACTGTGCGATGCCACATAGTATGTGCACTGTTTACCTTTTTTTTCGCAGTGTGCGGGGCTGCCTTAGTGTGTTTGTTTCATTTGTACTGATTCTGATTTTTTTTTGTCATTAGTGCTTAACCAGTTCGCTATTAGCTTGCTCCCTGTGATTTGGGTAAGCGTGGAGAGTTTGGTTTGGTGCTAAGTATCATTTTTTTTTCTCATCTACAAATTGCTTTCTACAAAAAAAATATTTTTGGGCTATCGCTCCTTTTTATTTATTTTTTATAGGCTGTTAACCTGCCATAGCTTGGCTGGAGCGGGTTTCGTTCCCCGAATTTTTTTTTTATTATGGGGAACACGGAATTAATAAAGGAATAAAGGCCGTTGGTCTCGAGATACCGCTGCCACCGGTCGTTGAGGACGTGCTCCAGCACCTTCCCCACGCACGACGTGAGGGAGATGGGGCGCAGGCTCTCTATGCTCGGCGGCTTGTTGGGCTTGGGTATGAGTATTGTCTTGGCCGTCTTCCACTGCCGCGGGAGGCTGCCGGCTCGCCAGTGCTCGTTGAAGTACTTCGTGAACGATGTTATGGCCGCGTCGCTCAGGTTGCGCAGCGCCTTGTTCGTGACGCGGTCCGGGCCCGCCGCCGACCGGCAGTTGAGGGTCTGGGTGGCGCGCCGGGCCTCCCACTCCTCGATGTCGCGGTCGAGCGAGGGATTGGGCGGGCCGGCGTACTCTCCGTGCAGTTCTCTCGCGGTCTCGGGAAGGTAGCGCTCGTTGAGGCCTTTGTGCACTTCCCGCTCCCCGAGCTCTTTCGTCGCCGCGTACATGATCTGCGCGAGCCGGTGTCGTTGGTATTCCTTGCTTTGGCTTTCGTCCATCAGGTGGCGGAGGAGGAGGCCGTCCATCCATCAGGTGGACGGCCAGCTCCACCGGAGGCCGACGGTGGAGCTGGCCGTCGGCCTCGTTGCACAGCTCGAACCACTGCTGCGCGCACAGCTGGCGGCTGTACTTCTCGATCTCTCGGCCGAGCGTGGCGATTCGCTTGCAGAGGGAGCGGTTGTGCCGCTGCCGCTTCCACCGTCGCTGTAGCGAGCTTCGAGCCTCCAGCATGTGCGCGAGCCGGGGGTCCATGCGCGTGGTCTCCTCGGACGTCTCCGTAACGGACGTCGCCTTCTCCGCGGCCGCGACGATGTTGCGCGACCACTCCTCGATGTCCTTAATCTCGCCCAGGTCTTCGGTGCGAAACTCGTGCCAATTCGTGAGTCGGTGCTTGATGCGCCCGTCTCCGGCGTCGCCACCGTCCCTGCCGTTGGGTCGGAGCGGGACGACGACTTCGACGATGTAGTGGTCGCTACCCAGGTTCACTCCCGTGTTCCTCCAGCTCGCCGACCGGTCGTAGGGCAGGTGAAGAAACGCCAGGTCCGGAGTGGTGTCTTTGACGACGGACGTGCCGATGCGCGTGGGATGTGCCGGGTCTGTTAGGAGAACGTAGTCCGCCTCGGCGGCGTCCTCCAGCAGTTCTCGGCCCTTGACCGTCGTGGCGGCGTGGCCGAGTTCCTTGTGTCGTGCGTTGAAGTCCCCGCACGCGACGATGATGGCGCCGTCGCATGCGGAGACCGCCCCGCGTGCTCTGTGCAGTAATGTCTTGAACCTTTGTTGGTTGTGTTGCGGATTACTGTACACGTTGACCACCATCACGGTCGTGCTCGTGCTCTTGTCCTTGTGCTTCCCGTGGCCACGGTCAGCTCGGTCGCGCACAGTTCGATCGCGCTGCCGCGGCTGCCCATGAGCGAGTCGCGTTTGATGAACGCGATGCCCTTCCGGACGAAGGTGCACACGTCCTGCGCCGCACCGCGCCCGCAGGTGCGAGCGCTCGGCGGGCTGGCGTGCGACCTGTAGCCCGGCAGGGACACCGCGCCGGCGTCTTCGGCGTGGGTCTCCTGCACCATGATGACGTCGGGTTGTCCCGCGGGCGTCAGGGTGCGAAGGTGTTGCTGCAGGACCGCCCTCCGGCACCGAAAGCCGTTGGCGTTCCAGTGCCAGATGCATAGCGAAGTGCGGTGGCGGGTTGTCGTCATCATGGTGGCGATACAGTGACGGTGACTTGGCTGCCGTGCTCTTGTACGACTCCTCTCGCGGGCGCCGTCAGTTGACTGAGTTGTTGTTGAATGGCTTGTTGGAAGACTTGCTGCTGCTGCTGGAAGGCTTGCACCTGCCGCTGCATTACTTGCATCAGCCTGTTAGTGAGTCGTTTCTCCAGGACCTCGAGGTCTCTCCCCCAACGGTTCATCTGGCTTTCGAGTTTGCGGTAGCGGTTGTTCAGGCCGGCGTAGCCCACCGACTTGCTGCGGTCGATCGCGTTCGAGGCGGAGGCCGACACGCTGGAGCCCGCGTCGTCGATGTCCTCGTCGCAGTCGTCTTCGGCGTCGTGTTCGTGTGCCGGGGATTCCCGGCGCTCCGCCACCTGCTTCGGCGGCGGGGCTGGGCTTGACGGTGGCCGTCTCTGCGGGCGCGGGCTTGGACCACGTGGTCGCTCTCGGTCCCCACAGTTCTTCGAGCTTTAGGGTTAGCTGTTCGATGGTTATTCGCTGAGCGTGCACGGTGGCCTGCAGCTCTTTCACCATTTTCCTCAGTTCCACGGTCTCCGGGGAGGCACTCGCTTGCTTCGTGTCGTTGTTGCTGCGTCGCGGCGGCGGGCGGCTCGCGCTTCTCCGTCTGGATTCCGAGGTCTTGCGGCGAGCGGACTTTGAGCGCCGGCGACTCGGCGCGGCAGCTGCTCCGCCAGCTGCGCCGGTCGCGATCGCCGCCCAGGAGGCGGGGCCTTTCGACGTGGCGCGACGACCGCGCGATGCGCTCCTGCGCTGCGCGTCCCCTCGCGACGCACTCCTCCGCGCCGCGCTCCGGCGCGACGCGCTCCTGCCGCGGCTGCTGCCGCGTGGCGAGGCGAGTTTGGGGGATTCGTCTCTTCGAGAAAGTCGGATCTTGGGCGCCGGCGTGGCCGTTCGCGCTCGTTCCTCTTCTAGCTTCCGTTCCCACTGCCGCTTGCGGACTTGATACGGGGTCTTGAAGTTATGTTTGCACGAGCCCTCGCCCGTGGGATGCGGGCCGCCGCACAGGCGACACCGCGGCTTGCACTGCCTCTCGTGCCTGTCGCCGGGGTTCTTCAGTCCGCACGCGAAGCACACGCGAGCGTTCGGCGTGGGGCACACGTCTTTCCTGTGGCGGATTTGTCCGCAGATCTTACAGACTTCCTTGTGCTGCCGGTATAGGTAGCACCGCGTGACTACGCCGCCTTACCACACGTAGGACGGCACCTTGCTCCCGTGAAACAGGATGACGACCGCCGTCGACTGGCCGAGGTGGTGTGCGTCATCGGCGGTGGGGTTATGCTTGTTTACCACGTGGCGATAGATGTCGTCCGCGGTGTCTTCTAAGCCTACTCCACGTATCACGCCACGAGAGGTGTCCTCCGGCGCCGCGCGGTACACGTAGGTCTCGTATTCTCTGCCGCCAATGGCGATCCTCTTCACGACTTCGTACTGTAGCATTCTTTCCCAGCTCGGGGTACTGATGACCAGAATATTCTGAGCGAGGTTCGGGAGCATGGTGTCTTCGTGCCCGGCTTCCTCGCCCGCCTTGGCCGCCTCGAATACGGCTCGGCGCAGGTCGGTTATCGGCGTTTTGCCTATCTCTAGGCCGCCACGTGGCCGCACGACCACACGGAATTCGTCTCTCGGCGCAAAGTTGGGCATGCGCGCCGTCTTCGCCATGCCGGCGTTGACTTTACTCGCGATCTGGGCTCGCGTGAGGGTGACGTGGCGTTGTGAAGCGTTAGGCTTACCGGCGTGTGGCGAGGCTCGCTGCGTGGAAGCTTCGAGAACACTCACTGTTTTCTTGCGACGATGCTGATGGGATACGCGGGTCCACCCGGCGTGGTCATCGTCTTCCTCCGGCTCGTCGTCGGCGCGCGGACGCTCGTTGCCGTCGACTACGTTGCCGTCGATGCCGGAGCACGTGGAAACAGTTCTCACCGTCGCACAGTCTAACACACTCTGCACTCGCTGAGAAGAGTCCGCAGTATACAGTCCGCAGAGTCCGCAGTATCTCGCAGGATTCGTGGAAGAATTCCTCATCGGAGCACCGAAGATCCGCCCGCTGGGCAGGTCCGTCGCACCGTCGCACAGTCTAACACACTCTGCACTCGCTGAGAAGAGTCCGCAGTATACAGTCCGCAGAGTCCGCAGTATCTCGCAGGATTCGTGGAAGAATTCCTCATCGGAGCACCGAAGATCCGCCCGCTGGGCAGGTCCGGGCACGCCCGCGGCGGCGGCGGCGGCCGTCGACGTGGCCGACGCCATGCCCGTACTCGTCGGTTCCCTCGTTAGGCTTAGCTGGGGCGCCTCGCCTCGCCGAAGGAAAATGCTCGTAAAATCGCCAAAAATGGGCTAATCGGCCCAAATTTGGTACCTACGGGATCCTCTCGACGTTAGGAAACTCGTACGTACGATTTAGACATCAGGGGCGGGATGGTCCTCCCAAAAATCGTGCCGACGACGGAGCCGACGTGGAGTGCGTCCGCTCTGCTGGGCGTCGGAACCGCAGTCGTCGGAATCCCGCTGATTCTTCTCTCGTTCCGAAGGTTGGAGACAAATGGACACGATCGCGTAACTACGGTGTGGGTTCATAGTAGGCTGCTCAATGGGGTAATGTCTGCCGGATTCGAGGTACATATCTTAAAGGGACACTGAAGTGATACGTAAACATTGCGGGATTACTAGCGCAAATTGTAGTCCGGAGTCCCCAGGCCATGTTTCGACCACTCTAGGCGCGTTTACGCGATTTTATTTAGTAGAAAAACTAATTTGAAAATGCTGTCCTCCTCTCTTTACGCTCGCCCATTTTCTGTGGCGTTTTCGTGTGACGTCAGGAGGGGATGAGCTGGCAATTGGCTGCGCTACTGCACGGCTCTCCGGCCTTCAGACAGAGTCAGTCGGCCCAGCGTTTCGTCCGCCGGTCGCCGGCGGGTCGTCGCAATCAAGGAGGTTAAAAAAAATTGCTTGGTCGCAATTCGTTCGCTTAGTTGAAACGAAGCCAGGACACGTTTGTGAATGGAAGAATGTGCCTTTCTTTACTTGGTTTGTTTGTACACTGTATCTAGCGCCAAGTCAAGGTCCCTTCACACAAGCGCTGCACAAGCGCACATGCGACGCTTCGCTGACTGGTACGCCAGTAGGAAAATATAAGGCGTCTTGAAGGCGGGAGAAGAGTCAGCGAAGTCAATATAGGTACTAAGGAAATAAAATCAACTGATATTTTTACCGTACAGCGTAAAACTAGGGCGCGGGAAGCACTTTTTTGCGCTGGGCGAACAAGCACAGCGGTCAGCAGCACGACTACGCATCTGCGAACGCTTTTCCGTCTACGAAATGCAATTGCTAGACGTGAGCTACTGTGGAAACTCGGGCGACGCTTACTGCACGAGCGCAGTACAACAAATAGTCACCTAAGCTGCTTGAAATGCCAAAACTAAATAAAAGTGTAAACCGGTTGTACAATATATACCCTATATTAGAAAGACCTTCGCATCCCGCTGCGTGGCTCAGTGGTCTGGGGCGCTATGTATGTCACCGCAAGTGTTTTGCAAGTCACGCGTTCGAATCCCCGTGGCTGCGTGCTTTCTTTTTTTGTGAGTTAACTTTTTTGTTTTCCGCCTATGTTTTCTATATTGAGTTCACCTTTTTTTGGGCCGCAACGTTCATGGCTACACGAACTAGTTCACAAAACGCGGGTAGGCTGGCACTGGCGCGCTAGCGAGTTCTCGTTGGCGTGCTGTTGCCATAAGCACCGACTGCTTGCAGGCAGTGGGCACAGGCCAGAATGAACAGACCCTTGGCCTGGTGCGAACACGCTTTTTACGATACAGGCATGAGGGAGGCAGGCTCCAAATATGAGGGAAAAGCGCATGACATTTGGGCGTCTGCGGGTACGCGGTGGGCGTTCATGCACTGCGTAGGTCTCGGCTAGTGAATGCTACGACTACACGCCGTCCTGGGAGGCTTATCTTGTGCATTTTACAGCCGACAACATGGCAGAAGCGCGGTACGATGATTACTGAGATATTGAGAATGCCCATCCAACAACGCCATTGGTTATGTTTTACAAAACCGAAACCGAAACCGAAACTTGTGTGATTGCTAACCTTGGGCATCGTCCAATCACGGCGCCCCTCCTCTCAACGTCGCAGCCTTAGTTGGTGCGGCCGCCGCAAACCGCGCATGTTAGTTTTTCTTCTTTCGCGCTTTGTAAAATAATTACCGATTTGTCAACCGGATAAACGATGAAAAGTGTGCTAATTTGAGCCAGTCTACGCAGTGCAAGCAAAAAAAAAAATTCCCTCGCACTTCCCCTAGGGGGAGAGTGTGTAAGTGCGAATGCACGGTTGTTGATTGCGCGATTACGGTGGATATCGTGATCTTAATGAGTAGTCGAGAGATTACACACACGCACACAACTACAAAGAAAGATATTTCACTCGTTATTGCTGGTACCGTTGCCCGGTCCGCCATCATCGTTATCGAGATGCAGGACCAGCGACCGCTCTCGACGACGGCGCGCGCTCGACTAATACCCTACCGTGCCACGCGGCCGCTACACGAGCGCCCTCACGCGTCGGAATGCGGAGCGCCCGCTACGCGAGCGAGAGCTCTCCCGCCCGAAGTGGAGAGGGGGCGCCCAACACCCGCAGTCACTGAGCGGATAGAGGAGGAGGAGAGTAGCGCGCGCCCATCTCCCCCCGTTTCTAGGGAACGCTGCAGCATGTTCATGTTTTGAAATTCCTGTTCGCAGCTGTTCCCCTGTCTTGTTGTCCTTCTTAAACTTCGTTAGCTCCGACGAGTCCTGAAAAACTGCTTCCAGGTACTCAACTTCGTTTCCAAAGAAGTCCATCAGTTCATCAAACTTTTTCTTGTGGTCGATCGGTTGTTGCTGACGCTCCACTCCGGTTGACGATGAAGCAGTAGATGACGTCTTTGAATGCCGGTGGTACCTCAGGACCATGTCTCGAGGGAGTGCCCGAAGAAGTATCTCACGTAGCATGGCACAATAAGACTCTGGGCTAGTACCAAGTGCAGTCAAGCTTCTACAATGTATCTGCACCTCGTCGTAAAGCTTTCGTAGTTCCGTTGCGTCAATTGATGAGGAAACAGGTGGTATGTCAATCAGAGCCCGCAGGTGGTCTCGGACAATAAGAGTCTGGTCACCGAACCGCTTCTAAAGTATTTCTATCGCGTCATTGTAGCATTGTTCGCTCATGGGCAGACCAGAAACTGATGCAGCCGCCGAGCTGGTCAGTAGGCTGTTCAAGTAACAGAATTTCTCCATCGCCCGCAGCTCTGTGTTGTTATGTACAGCGGACTCGAATATACTCCAAAATCTCAACCAGTTTCGACGGTCTCCATCGAACTTCAGCAGTTCTAATGTCGGTAGCTTCGTTCTAGTGGTTGCGGTTTCACTATGCGGCGGTCTCGTTTAAGAAGGCGAAACGAGGGACTCACCAGCCTGTTGGTCTCGAGATCTGTACTGAAGCACAGCCCTAATCTTCGCCACCTTGTCGTTGTACGAAGTCGCGTTGGAGGTCTCTTGCGTGACCATTCCCTCTGTAGCTTCCAGGAAAATGTCGTCGTCCAGCTTCTGGATCGGTCCATGCATGGCCTCGATCCTCTCCAAGGAAATCGCTGCGTCCATCACTGTAGTCAGGGTGCCACTACAGGGCAAGGCGGCTGAAAGCTTGTCCCGAAGGGCGGTTCGTCGCAGCAGCTTCCGCTCGATAGAAGTCATCCTTGGTCCTTGGAGGTAGGTCCGCCGGTCTCTCAAGCAGAAGCCGTCGAAGCCATCCTGCTTGTCGGTGTCGGCCTGGCAGACACGAGTCCCGGGTGGTTTCGGCACCAAGTTGTGGGATGCGTCGACCCCCAAGGACAAGACTCAAGCGTCGAGGGGGAGAGGAGCGACCATTGATGTCTATGTTTAATGGAACGTCGAAGGGAACAGAAGACGAAGAAACAGTGCATGCGATCATGCGGCCTGAGACGATGATGATGCCAGCTAGGGGAGATTGGCCGGAGGCCATCAGGTCGATCAGGCAAGCTGGCCGCAGCCATAGAGTTTCTCGCGGTTACGTAATATTGAGAAACTCTATGGCCGCAGCAGGTTGATGGCGGTCGATGGCGATGGGGCTGGGACCTCAAAAAGATTCTACAGTAGGATAACTGAGTACATGAGTAGTAAAAGGAAAAACCTGAAACTTCAGCTAGACGCTAGCTCCGAGTGCGCACAAATCACTCGAGCTCCTCAACTTCGTCTAACTGTCCTATTCTCGGAGCGTACACAAACCGCTCGAAAAACGAAGGCCAAAACTCTGTCTCGCCCCCAGATCTGTCTAGTTGCCCGGTACGGCGCTGTACCCGAGTGGCCTTGCAAAAGTCATGGTTTACCGAGATTGTTGTTCCTTTCAGTTCGTGACAGTTCTTTAAGACTGAGCTTCTCGTACGCGGTAGTAAAAAAAATTCATTATTACCGGTCGTACTTTATCGTGGCTTGTTCCCGCAACCCTATGTACTCTTTCCACAGAGTTAACAACCACTCCGAGTTTATGCTCTATCAGTTCCTCGATTATGTGTTTTCTTAGTTGTGCAGCATTTTCACGATACGGTTCGGGAAAACCAAAAATAACACGATTGCGGCATCCACTTCTATCCTCTAAATCGTCCAGACGCCTTTGATGTAGTTGAAGATTACCTTTCAACGCTGTAACTTCGTTCTGCAGTGCCTTGATCTCTACTTTCTGTTCTTTTATCGCTGCCATAACATCACCCATTCGAGCGTTAACCGTAGATTCAAGCTTATCGTGAGCAGTAGCTAAATTTTCGATTGTTGTTTTCAATTCTTCCTGGGAAGCAAGCATAGTGTTCATCATTTTTATGAGATCGTCTATATTAGGCCCTGGATTATGCTCAACATACCCCACAAGATGAATCAAAATGACCGTCCATGCGTCCACAAGAAGACATGCACAAGTCGCCGGGCACGGCAGAACCACAATTCTTCTAACAATCGCTACGAAAGCTGGTATAAGAGTATTTGCCATCAACCTCGGCGAAAAATACAGCGGGGTTTAGCGATATTGCCATTGCGGTCCCGCTGTGCCCTCTGAAGAAGTCGTTGATGCGGTTGTTTCTATATGCTTGAGCAGGGAGCGTTGTTACCTTAGCCGCCTTTCGCAATGAATTATTGTTAGTGGATTGGTCAGATGTTTATTGGGATAGTGAGCCGGATACCGCTTATGAACGCTTTCATAAAATATTTAAAGCAATTTATGATAAATGTTTTGTGTACAAAACTCTGAAAATTTCAAGTAAAAGCAAAAAACCTTGGGTAACGGAAAGGTGTCTAAAAGAAATACGCGCTAGAAACAAATTATACAAGCTCTTTATACGCAGCAAAAACCAGAGGCATTAAAACATTTTAAGGCTCAAAGAAACAGGGTAAATAGCCTTTTGCGGAGTGAAAGGAGAAGCTACATGTATTGTCGGTTTAGCAAGGATGTAATGAACAAAACTGACATAGTCTGGAGGCGACTAAATGAATTTCTCGGTCGCGGCGGCAGTGAAGCACACAGGCTAACGGAAATCAATGTAGACGGCAAATTAATTTCAAACAGCGGCCTAGCAAAGTTCTATAACGAATATTTTTTTTCTTTAACAAACAGTGCACATAATTCTGACTGCATGCAGTATTTAGGTCTTCAGCAGAAAGAAAGCGCGTTTTTGGCTTTTACAACCGCATATGAAATAGTTAACATTTTTGCATCCATAAAAAACAGCAGCTGCTGTGACGTGGATGGATTTCAAATACGGCAAATTAAGCACGTCGTAGATCTACTCGCCCTGTATTGGAGCACCTATTTAACTGCGTATTTTATTCGGGAATGTTCCCAAAGAAGCTACAGGTTGCTAAGGTTATAGTCCTGCACAAGGGCGGGGACAAAAACACCTTCTCAAATTACAAACCTATATCAATATTACCTGTATTTTCAAAGGGCTTAGAAAAACTAATCCACGTCCGTATGACATCTTTGCTCAAGAAACATAACATTATTACAAATTCGCAGTTTGGTTTCATGAAAGGTCTCTCAACTGAAAGTGCTCTTTTGGCACAAAAAGAAATTATTTTGGATTCATTTGAGTGCGAGCTATGTACATTGGGTATTTTTATCGATTATTCCAAGGCATTTGACCGGATCAACTACGTCACGTTGTTAAAAAAGCTCAGTCATTATGGATTTCGTGGTTTATTTCTAGAATTACTTGAGTCGTATCTAAATTGTCGCCAGCAGAAAGTAATTATTAACAACCATGCGTCTGATCTAAAAGAGATAATTGCAGGAGTGCCGCAAGGAAGTATTCTCGGGACTCTATTGTTTTGTATATATATTAATGATCTCGTGAACATTGAAGCTTCAGTTAATTTACGCTGACGATTCCACTATACTGCTAACCGGACGAAACCCCAGTGATTTGGTTATTAAGGCAAACCAGGTGCTAATCAAGTTAGTATCCTGGAGCGGGGCAAATTCACTCGTGATAAATGGTACTAAAACAAAGGCCGTTCTTTTCAGGCCTAAAAATCGGAAAATAGACTCGCTGCCTGCCTTACAACTTGAAAATTCAGATATTGAAATCGCTCCTGTGGGTAAGTGTCTGGGTGTATTGTTCGAGGAACACATGTCTTGGGATACGCAGGTAAAATCTGCAGCTGTTAAAATTTCTAGGGTCTCGGGTATACTTTGCAAAGTACAATTTTATTTGCCAAGGAGTGTGAAACTTCTTATTTACAATTCTCTATTTATGTCGGTCTTGAACTACTGCTATCTGGTGTGGGGGACGACTACTGGTTCCAATATAAGTCAACTACACAAAATACAAAAAAAGGCTGTCCGAGCTATCATGAACGCGCCATATGACAGTCATACTGAACCACTTTTTAAAGAACTGAATTTATATCCGCTCCCTGACATTTACAAAAACGCACTAACGAAACGTTTTGAAATCGGAGTTAAAAGAAAAAACGATTTTCTTACAACTACATCCAGGTTGACCCTAAAGAATAGTATACGTGACACACGCTTTCGTGAAAACTGGAACGTACCACGCAGCCGAACAAACTACGGGGACCTGATGTTACGCTTTCAACTGCCACACGTACTAAATGAATAACCATTTTATTATTTGCACATTTTATCTGGACGTTTGCAGTGCGTGTATTTGTTTCCAAAGATTGTGTTTTTTCGCTCGGCAAATCACCCCATAGGCTATTTAGGACGTTTCCGTTCGATGTTTTCTTGTTTTCATATCTTCTAGTTCCTCCTGCGCATATTGTACATAATTTCTTTTTGTGTTTGACCTGTATTTTTGACACGGCTACTGGAAACTTTACAGTGCGCGTATTTTTTGTTTATTTATGCCTATGCTCCAAATTACTGTTTTTCCTTCGTGTTTTGACGTGTATTGTGACGAGCGCAGTTGTTCAAAATGTTTTTAATTACGGATTTCCTTTTCCGTGTTTTTACGTGTATATTTGCGACAAGTGCAATTTTTCAAAGATGTGTTCTGCATGCTAAGTTTACTTTCATACTGCTTTGTTGCTTTTCAATGCCAAGTGGACAGGGCAGTGGACGCCTTCAAGCCCGTTCTAGTGGATTTTTGTTCATTGCCCTCAGCATCTGTATCGCCTGATGTTGATGTTGAAATAAACTTTGATTTGATTTGATTTGATTTGAAGATGGATGCCGGTGACGTTATGCACTGTCCAAGAGAATGGCCAGTCGGAGTTCACTGTCGGTAGATCCAGGCTGCTGACGTCATTATTCGGCGTGAATGACACGTGCTGAGCAAGGGCGCAGAGCGTAACCTGGGCAAAAAATACAGTGGGGCTTAGCGATGTTGCCATTGCGGTCCCGCCGTGCCCTCATGCAACGTCATGCAACGGGGAAATCACAGGTCGCCTGGCGAGAATGCGCGACAAGCATCTCTTATAGGTTACAGGGCGTTTTATAGGTTACAACGTAAAGATTACATGTCAGATTTTTTTGAAGTATCCTATAAATCGGGGACGTAACCCTTACACCAATTTTAAATTCACGCCTGTAACCCTTGAAATGGACTGGGATAAATAACATGAAATTAGCTCCATTGTAACCTTTATGCTATAGGTTACTTCCGTTTAGAAGTTACAATGTGGGATACCAGGATTAGAGTGTACTACCGCGAAACTCGTCAACAATACCCTCCCGCCACTTTACCCGACAACGGACTACCACACTCAGACTCATACAAACGAATACTTACCCGCACCCCAAACTGTTCAGCCGCATGTACCCAGAGACTTATACCGACCAATGTACAAGACGCAAGATTGATAAAGCCACACTCGCACACATAATCTGGTCTTGCCCGAAGGCACCACCGACTTTCATTAAGAGTCGTCACGACTGGGAGCTAGCTCTGCACAGCAACGACCCGGAGATCCAACTCCGGCCAGTCCGCCTGGCTCTGGACGCGGCGGCACCGGTGGCCCGCCCTCACGACGGCGCCGGGGGTCTGGGCGAGCGAGCCCGGGGGGACTTAGCCGTTCTCACACGGGTCGCTGAGGTGAGGGAGCTTGGCATTATAGGCACCGGCTGAGGCCCACCGCTGAGACTCCAACGCCTTGGCTGCCGGGCCTCCCGCAAGAAGCTCAACACAATAAAAGTCTCTCTCTCTCTCTCTCTCTCTCTCTCTCTCTCTCTCTCTCTCTCTCTCTCTCTCTCTCTCTCTCTCTCTCTCTCTCTCTCTCTGCCGGTGTCCCTTGGCCACTTGGATCCGTGCAGATCGTGCGCTACCAAACTTCACCACAACCGAATTTCCCTCATATAGGCGTTGTATGGTGTCCATACAACGCCTACCAATCATAGAGTTTCATGCAATAACAACTGGAGAGGAATCTGGCGCTGCGATTGTACGCCTCAATGGGCGTGATGGGTAGTTCTGGATTCGGATTGGCGCTCGATGGCTTGTGAAAGTACCTATGGATTGCGGGAGTTTCGTTTTCGTTTTGGTTTTACATGAACGCATTTGCCTACGCGGGGTGTTGGAAGAAGCGATCAAAAATACGTTTCTTCTTGAACTGCATGCCGCGCGCGCACTGACGCCGCCATGAGTGGAATGTTTTATAACCAATTGGGTGAATTATCAATTCATTGCCGGCACAGCGAGCACGAAAACACAAATGAAGGCGCTGTGTGCGGCGAAGTTGTCTGCGAATTGGGATTTGCGCGCTCCTCAATCGGCAGAGCAATGTATTGTCGAGGCTGACGACAGTTCCGAATCGCTTGGAACAGCCACACCTTCCGTGCGAACGCCGGCCCTACGGCGTAGACCAGCAGTACCGGCGGCCATAGCGTTTCATTGTGTGAAACTGTATGCCGGCCATAGAGTTTCATACTAATATCGATGATTCCGGCGGCTGATAGGAACGCAGCTTGATGAATATCGCTAGTTCAGGCAAGAATAACTTCTCCAAAGGTATTCGGTTTCTTTTTTTTATCAGCACAAAACGTTTCTCTTCCTATTACAAACCACCAGCGCCGAAACGTTTACAAGTAGTTTTTAATTAAAAGAAGTCCGCGTCGTGCTGTAGTTGGCGGCAAATGGCCAACCTGCTCCACAAACCTCCTCGACTCCGCGTCTGCTTTTTCTTTAAACGCGCCGTTTTATTTCGTACAGAAGCGGTTTTTCGTCACTAACGTTCTTGTTCACCAAGTAATTTGTAAACGGAGAACCGGGCAATAAGAGTTTTTTGTGCAAAAAAACACAATTTGCGCAGCCAGAGGCCCGTTTCGATCCTACGCAATCCGGTTCCAGAACTACCCATAATTCCCATTGAAGCGTAAGCGCCGCTGCCATCGCGTTGACACTAGCGTCAGTTTCCCCTCTAGTTATTATTGTATGAAACTCTATGCTACCAATATACGACGACGGCGACGATGACGATGATAATGATTGCAAGTGGTATCCCCTTTGGAACGGGGTGATGACGTGTCATCCTACCAAAAAAAACAAACTAATACTATATGTTTTATACTCTTCGTTTAATACTAGCGCTGCTCTTAGGCCGGGCGCAAAGTAGTTTATTTTTCCGTTACAGGTGGTAGCTGTACTATAGGAAAATATTCACCTCTCTGCTTTTCGTTCACCAGCGCTCTAATCTTTTCGTCGCCACGACAGCCTTGAAGTTAACTCCCTCTGTGCTACCCTTAAATCCTAGGGCTTTTGGAAGCCGAATATTTCCCTCATGTTGGTTTGGATGGATACACTCGCATTCTTAGACTATGTGCCGCATAGTTTCTCTTTATTTTCCGCAAACCACACCTACTCCATCATTCTGTGTATACTTCCCCATAAAGCTCTGAGTTTTCAAGCAACCTGCTTTAACATCAAAAAGCAAAGCACTGCCCTTGGAATTTCCGTAGGAATTTTCTTTTCTGATTTCCAATTTCTCAGCCCTATACATCTCTAACGAAGTTTTAGCTTCCATTTTTTCTCTCTATTTATTCGTTTATATCGGCCTTCCCTCTTTTTTGGCTACCTTGGCTGTCTTGGATTCTCCACTGTTCTTTCCGTATTTCATCGTTAGCCTTCTAGTCTTCTCTAGCCACTTCATGTCCACGCTTTTTATGTATAGGTACCTAAAAACGTTAGCCGTCCACCTACGTTGATACATGACTGTGAACCTCGTCTCAAAACATATTTTACTCTGCGCTTCTCGAACTTCAAACGCCATCTATTAGGCGCTAAAAGAAAAAGTTTTTTCTTACACGTTGTCACTTGCCACGAGTTTTGGTGGCGGGCTAACGCGAACTGTGTACGAACTGCACCGTACTTAGTTTCCGCCAGGACTAAGTTTTCGCTGCAGTCTTGAGGGTGAAATGCGTTATGGGTGTTCACAGGGCCATTTACGACGCCTCTGAGCTTCCAATCGAGGCAGGAACAAATTACGCGGGCGGCCAGGGCACGATATACGGTGGTGATCCGCCCGCGTATTCTTTTTTTTATTAGACTTCCGAGTTTTGTGTAAGCAATTATGCATCTAGTACTCCCACGCTAAATATGATATGCCACCGCGGCTTCATTCGCCGTAAGCCTGCTCAGGCGCCAGGCTACACAGCGAGAACTCTCAAGGTCTCTCATGGTTGCAGGGAGAGAGAGAGAGAGAAAAACACTTTATTGGTGAGACACCGGGTTCAGGTTGGGGGGGTGGCCTCAGCCCAAATGGCCGAAGCGACCTGCAGGGACGTGCATTGCCTCGCGTTCGATTACCGGCAGCCGAGGGTGCGTTGAATTCATGAAGGCGAAAAAACCACTTTATATACGCGAAGTTTCGGTTCAAAAATTTCAAATATTTAAAACAGTGCTGCAAATGGAATACAAAAAAAAAAAAACGATTCGCCGAGTATTCAAGGTTTCAAACGGTCGCACACCCTCAAATATACTGGCTTGTTACTTCAGTACAAGCGTGTATTATATTTGGGGATCTGAGTTAACATGTGCCTTGAGCTATTTTGTAACCCGTTAAACAAATGAAAAAGCAGGGTTCGACACAGTTGAAGATTTTCATACCCTTTATTTCAAATATTTTCGATTTCTGCAGAAGCGAGCGAGTTAAGCGTCCAGAGACGTGAAAGTTGCGGAGTTCCAAGATTATTGGAGATGAAAAGCACGCAGCACTGAAAGATCGCTTGTTCGTTGACGTCCCTAGATAAAAACTAAAAGACCATCAAGCCACTAACTAGGCGTAGCTTATCCGCCGTACGCGGCACTCAACGCACGTTCCTCCGCACCTTGTCCAGTTCGTGCTTAACCTCGCGCTGCGCTCTGTCGAGTTGAGCCCCGCGCACTTCGTACAGCTTGCGGGCTCTGTTCTTGGCACGCTCGCACTGCAGCTTGACGTAGTCGAGGCGCGTCATTTCGCGCTCCTTCTTTCCCAGTTGGACGAAGGCGCAGTCGGTGGCACGCGAGTGCTCCCCGAACGGGTCGTCGTCGGGCTCCCAGCCGTCCAGCTCCTTGAAGCATACGTAGCAGCGCACGAGGTCCGGCTCGTTCTCGGTCGGGCAGTGGTAGAAGCCGGCTTCCGCCATTCTTTCCGGCGTGCATTTGCAGTTGCCCGTCAGTGGCCACTGCGCGAAAGACGCCAGTCGGTTTTCCTCCAGGTCCATCTCGAGGTCTGTTCGGTGCAGCAGCACGGTGTTCAGGGTCAGGTCGACGGCCATGGCGCAGGATGTTCAGGGTAGACGGACTGCTCGTGGCCAGCCGCAGAGCAAGTATATTGTTGCAAGGCGACGGGGACGCGTCCGATGAGAGGTGGTGTAGTAGCAAACGGTTGGCCGAACCGCACTCCGAGCGTTTTCTTCGTCTTCGTTCACGAGCGATCACCGTACGCGCTGTAAGGTTCCTTGTCCTCGTCGTCTGCGATGCTTCGTTCAGTAGGGTTTGTTACATGGCCCCTCGGGCAGTGGAAGCACCGTCTCGGTGCAAGCTACATTAAGGAGGAGTGGTTGTAACAATATATGGGAGAGTAAACGCCACATTGCGGCAAGCGCGGACGAGCGACCAGATAACGTCACAATTATAACCAAGGGCCCTATTCTCGACTGCACAAATTGCCGGCAATTGTGGCAATTTGCCGGAAGTCTTTTCTGATTGGCTTTCAATTTTGGTCACGTGCTTCCGGTTGACAAAGCGGTTGTGTGTGCTGTCGTCAATTTGACGTTTTATGTCGTTTACGGACAGCAGTTCTAAAGTTTGCCTTATTTCTCGTTACTAAAGGCGCATAATTCTTGGCGGGCAATGAGAAACCGGACTAAATGCAGCGGACATGACAACGTAAGCCTGTCTTTGCTACTCAACAATACTGCTTGTAATACACACCCCTTCTGTGATTGGCTGAGAAGGCGTGACGTGAATTAAACAGTTGGCGGGAACGATTACGTCATGCATTGGCAACTTCAGCCAGCGTAAAAGTGACGTAATGCTACGGAACAGCATAAAAATGGCGGTTGTTTTTGTCGCAAAATACAAGCAAAATAGGGCAAAAAATTGCCCCGGCTTACGGCGCCGCGAAATGTGCGGCAATTTGCAGCAGACGCAGTTTCGCATGCGCGCTGTTTAAAGCATGTTCCTACCGAAACAAATTATAGTTTCAACTGCTTCCAAGTCAGCGATCATGGAGCATACAAATAACGTGCAGTATTCTGCTTTTATGTTTGGCAATAAAATAAAAATTATTTGTTTGGCGTAACCGCAGCATAATATGGCAGTACAAGCCTCTCCATGCCAAAGAGAACCCAATGCATGGCATTTGTCCATACTCGTCCTAGTAAGCTGTTGGGTCATATGATCGAACTCAAGAGAAAAAATAACAAAGAAAAGTGGCTATTTGGTTCATTACACCGCTGACTGAAGTCCAGCTTGACGACTGAGTGAATCGGCGACATCGGTGCGCTCCGCGGTTATCAGGCGTAGCGCTTCGCTGCTCTTATGTGTCATAGAAGCGATAGTCGCGGCCGTCTTTTTCTGTGAACACGCCATAAACTTGTAACATAGAAGCAGACGATGGCGTGGCGGTGGTGGCGGCAGGGAAGGTGATAACGCAACAAAGCTTGCATTGAAGCAGAGAGCTCAGCTACGTTACTAAAAGCGATTGAAAGAAATAAATAGATACGGTAAAAAATTGTGTGATGCTCTTAGGTGGACATCCGCCTTTCGATCGCTTTTGGATTGATTGATTGATTGCAGGGTTTAACGCGCCGACGCAACGCAGGCGATGAGGCGCGCCGTAGTGGAGGGCTCCGGATTAATTTCGACCACCTGGGGCCCTATTCTCGACTGCACAAATTGCCGGCATTTCGCCCATGTTTTTTTGCGTAAGCACGACGTAAGCAATCAGTGACGTGCTGCACCTATAGCTATGACGACATGCAGTGTAATTTGACGAGTCACTCATAAAGATCGCTACCAAGGTATCAAATATTGTGCAAGAAAGATATAAAAAACACTTGGCATGTACTATAAAAATTAAGACGGCAGCTGAGGCTGACAAGAAAAACACATTTCTGGAGGTCAAACTTGGCGCCAACACCACAAGGCGATCGAGTAACGTTGATCCAAAAGCGAGCGAAAGGCGGATGTCGAGCTAAAGAACATCACAAAATTTTTTTACCGTATCTATTTATTTCTCTCAATCGCTTTTATTAACATAGCTGGGCTCTCTGCTTCAATGCAAGCTTTGTTGCGTTATCACCTTCCCTGCCGCCACCGCCGCCACGCCATCGTCTGCTGCTATGTTACAAGTTTATGGCGTGATCACAGAAAAAGACGGCCGCGACTATCGCTTCTATGACACATAAGAGCAGCGAAGCGCTACGCCTGATAACCGCGGAGCGCACCGATGTCGCCGATTCACTCATTCGTCAAGCTCGACTGCAATCAGCGCTGCAATGAACAAAATAGTCAATTTTCATTGTTATTTTTCTCTTGAGTTCGATCATGTGACCCAACAGCTTACTAGGACAAGTATGGACAAATGCCATACATTGGGTTCTCTTTGTCATGGAGAGGCTTGTGCTGCCCTCTTAAGCTGCGGTTACGCCAAACAAATAATTTTTATTTCATTGCCAAACATAAAAGCAAAATACTGCATGTTATTTGTATGTTCAAAGTCAAAGTCAAAGTGAGTTTTATTTACATCGTCAAAAAGAACGATGCGGGTAGGCCCGGGCAAAAAGTGAAAAAAATCACTTGAGGGACGCCCGAGCCCCCCATGTACAAGGCATACAGCGAAATCGCACAGAGCGTATATGACAACATTATCCCTAATATTGCAAGAACAACACAATCGCAGACGAACTTACGAACAAAGCATAAAAAAAGCATAAAAAACAACAAAAAAAAAGCATAAAACCAAAGTAGTATCACCACTGCATAAAACAAACAGGGAAAAAGCGAAATGCAGGTATGGTGAACGAGAGAGAAAAGAAAATATGTGAACACAACATCACAAATGAAATGATTAGATACATAATGCACTTCTAAGGGCAGCAGGTGAACATGTTTCGGGAATTACATCCTTTGACAATAATTTATTCAAAACAGAGGGCAAGGTGTTTCGGAGCATTTGGTGTCCGTACATTGTACGAGAGAAAGGAATGTGCCAAATTTCTTTTTTTGCGAAACGAATATTCTGCGAGATTTTGTCTGAGACAGGGTATTTCAAGAAAACTAAGTTGGTTGTGTCGGATACATCGCTTATATTTTAAGGCTAAATGATATTCGTACATTGTATTAATCGGTGATATGTGGAAACGAGTAAACAGTTCTTCTGTGTGAGCAAGGTAGTGTACGTTTGCAATATAGCGGACGGCTTTCTTCTGAAGCATGTATATTTTATTAATATTTGTTTTTGTGGTGGTACCCCAAACCAAGAAACAGTAATTTAGGTGTGATACAAAAAGTGCATTATAAATTATTAATTTTATATGCGCTGGCAGAAAATACCGAAATTTCGCGAGAATTCCGGTGCACTTTGCCAAATTCCCCAGTATGAACTGAATCTCAGCGTCCCAACTCATGGTCTTATTAAAAAATACTCCCAAGATCTTGACGGTATCTACAAACTGTACCTGTGAATTACCTATGTATATACCCATATCGGGTGGAGTGGAAAATTGTCTTGTACTGAAAAGAATGGCCTTCGTCTTTTTTGTGTTTATAAGTAATGAGTTTGCTTCACTCCAAACCTTAACTTTAGCGAGAACATTGTTTATAAGAGGAACCAAAGATTGGGTGGATCTACCTGTGAAAAACAAACTTGCATCGTCTGCATGAATTACAAACGTCGGCTTGCTGTCAGTCAAAACAAGGTCATTTATATATAAAATAAAAAGAAGTGGCCCTAAAATACTGCCCTGTGGCACACCAGCACTGACAGTTTGAAAGGAGGATGTATGTTGCCCTATTTTAACGCATTGTAGACGATGACCTAGGTAAGATTTAAGGAGTTCAAGTGGAGTGCCTCGTATGCCATAGAGTTCTAATTTTTTAAGTAATGTGTTATGGTTAAGGTGATCGAAAGCCTTCGAAAAATCTATAAAGATGCCCACGCATAATTCTTTATTTTCAAAAGCGCTAAGAATAATTTCTTTCTGAGACAATAGAGCTGATTCAGTAGATTTACATCGCATAAAACCATGTTGGGATGTGGATAACAACTTGAACCTGTTGCAAAATTTAACTAGCCTTTTTTCAATAATTTTCTCTAAGGCTTTTGAAAAACCCGGTAATATAGAAATCGGTCTATAACTCGAGAAGCTATTTTTATCTCCGCCTTTATAAAATACAATTACCTTAGATTTCTGCAATTACCTTGGAAAAGTTCCAGTTAATAAGGCAAGGTTATAAATATGCGTTAATGCAGGAACTATTAGAGTGAGGACAAACTTTACTGGTGCGATTTGAATTCCATCTATGTCGCAAGACCTGCTGTTCTTAAAGGAAGAAAAAATGTTGAATACCTCGATATCATCAATTGGTTCCAAAAATATGCTATTGTTGTTTCGTCGTATAGTATTGTAAATAATGTCAGAAGTCAAACCGGTATTTATAGTATCTTTGAAAAACTCATTAAATTTCTCTGCAAGTTCCAGACCCTCAATACGTTCACCCTCAAAAACAAGATCTGTGACTCCTGATACAGATGGGACACGGTTTAATAATTTATTAACTTTTTTCCAGACTTGTGCACTACCGTCGCAGAATTCCTTAGCAAACTCATTATGTAAAAAGTTTCTTTTTTCGTTTTTAAGAAAAGACGTTACTTTGTTGCGGTATTTTCTAAAGCTTGCTAGATCAGTGGGGGACTTTGTTCTCATAAATTTCTTATATAACTGGTTTTTCTTTCTTATCATTTTAAGGCATTCTCGATTTATCCACGGCTTACGAGATTTCGTAGACTTTATCACGGTTTTCTCAGGAAAGTGGGCATGGTATATGCGCTTAAAGCAGATAATAAATGCCTCGTACGCCTCGTCAGTATTTTCAGAGCAAAATACGTCATCCCAATGTTGATTTGAAAGAGCAGAGAAAAAGGATGTTAGAGTGCCAGGCGTTATCTTTTGGGCTGTATTCTGTGCTGGCAATTCGTGTTGTTTACCAGTGACACATTTCGCAAGTACATAAATGGGAAAGTGATCGCTGATTGCACTGTGCAGTACACCTGAAAGTAAGTTACTGATATTTATGTTAGAGATAAATACATCAATAAGTGTGGCTGAGTGCATTGTAACGCGTGTAGCCGTCTGTGTCAGAATAGAGTTGCCATTTGATTCTACCGTTAATAAAAAAGCTTCCTGAGCAGGAGATCGTTTCAGGAGGTCGATGTTGAAGTCCCCCCCAAGAATTAAATTGAATTTGTTGTTGTTCACATATATGAGAAGGCGGTCCAAAAATTCAATAAATATATTTACATCGGCATCAGGGGGTCGGTACGCTACGGAATAAATAGAATTATTAGATATAACGGTTAAGCATTCAACGGCGTTGGTTATGAAAGAAAAGTCTGACAGGATGTCACAATCAAACATATTTTTAAGCAAGATAGCCAGCCCGCCTCCATTTCTACTAGATCGATTCACAAAAAAGCTTCGATATCCGTCACGCTTGTAAATTTCACCATTGCACGTATACCATGTTTCTGTCAACATGACAGCATCAAACTCAAAAGTAAACTCATCCAGAAATACTGACAATTCGTCTTCCTTGTGTCTCGCCGAACGAATGTTAAGGTGTAGGCAAGAAAACCGTACATCGGGGTTGGTTTCAACTATGTCGCTAACATCACGTGGTGACGCGGTCATCTTTCAAGATAGACTGTTCAGGCAACGAAAGCCTGACCAGTTTACACAATCTTTTCTACATCATGTGCGCTTCGAATGTGCACGAGGGAAGATTTTTCATCTTTTCGCGCATAGACCTTGCCACCACGTGTCCAAACGAAAAGCCAGTTTTTCGCCATTTTTTGTGCAATAGCCATGCCCAGCAACTGTTTCATCGCAGGGCAAAGGTGCTCGTTGATGAAAACAGGTTCGCTAGACTCGTGGCCAAAGTCATGCGTCGAAAGTTTCATTTTTCTTGCCTTTTCTAGCACCGCGTCACGCTTTGAACGGCATTTGAATTGCAAGATAATGTTGGGAGCAACATTCTGGTTTTTCGCCGGACCACGGTGGCAGGCATCAATATCTGATTCCGAAATGGGCTCGTTTACAAGTCTACCGATCTCGCTGACGGTGTCAACAAGGTTTTCATCCTCAGCGAACGGTAAACCCTTCACTTCAAGGTTAGACTTCCTGGAATACTGCTCCGAGGCAGTAATGCGTTGCTCATGCTGCAACACTTGTTTTCGCAGAGCTTCGCAGTCCAAAAGTAGCTTTTCGTTTGTGTTCTTGAGAGATTTGTTTTCCTTCTCTAGCTCACTTCGCTCCTGCTTTGCCTGTTCAAATTGCTCATTGAAAAAGTCCAGGCTTGACTTTAGTTCGCGGATTTCTTTACGTAAATCACGCTCCAACTTTGCCTTAAAGTCATTCATTTCTTTTCTCAACTCATCTTGAAAACGAGCAAGGTCAGCCATGGTACGCTACAGCGAAAAATGCCATACAAACAAAACAGCACTCAGAACTTGGCAGCAGTCAAGGCAGCAAAAAACAAATATTTTATGTTGAGAAAAGAAGTGTAGAAAAAATGCCAACCTGCAAAGATAGCAGGTGCAGCGATTACGTTGGTTGTCCGTGCTGCCTCCGCCGTGCCAAGTGACCGTAGCTATCGAGCACAGCCGTCTTTATAGCGCCTGCTTCCCCTGGCGGATGTGATGCCGGTGACGCGCTTGCGCTGTCTCCGACGTTCCTTTCCCGCAGCAGCAAAAGCCGATGCTTGAAGACAAAACAGTCGCCTCGCCAAGGAAGATTTCGCAGAAACTGCAAAGATAGCAGGTGCAGCGATTACGTTGGTTGTCCGTGCTGCCCCCGCCGTGCCAAGTCTGACTTGGAAGCAGTTGAAAATATAATTTGTTTCGGTAGGAAACATGCTTTAAACAGCGCGCATGCGAAACTGCGCCTGCTGAAAATTGCCGCACATTTCGCAGCGCCATAAGCCGGGGCAATATTGTTCCCTATTTTGCTTGTATTTTGCGACAAAAACAACCGCCATTTTCAAGCTGTTACGTAGCATTACGTCACTTTTACGCAGGCTGAAGTTGCCAAAGCATGACGTAATCGTTCCCGCCAACTGTTTAAATTATGTCACGCCTTCTCAGCCAATCACAGACGGGGTATGTATTACAAGCAGTATTGTTGTTGAATAGCAAAGACAGGCTTACGTTGTCATGTCCGCTGCATTTAGTCTGGTTTTTCATTGCCGGCCAAGAATTATGCGCCTTTAGTAACGAGAAATAAGGCAAACTTTAGAACTGGTGTCCGTGGACGACATGAAACGTCAAAATGATGACAGCACACACAACCGCTTTGTCAACCGGAAGCACGTGACCAAAATTGAAAGCCAATCAGAAAAGACTTCCGGCAAATTGCCACAATTGCCGGCAATTTGTGCAGTCGAGAATAGGGCCCCTGCTAGCTTAACCGATGACGAGCGCCGGGAGGCCTCGCTCCCCCTCCCGTCTTGTTGTTGCTCTGTGGCAACGCGAGGTCCTCAAGAGCGATGTCTAGTACGCTACCCCCCTGCCTCATAGCGCGAAGTGGCTTCGTCGGCGCACAAAACATGAAATTACTTGAATATTTCAGCAATTTACCGCTGCATGCTCTACGGCAGGGCTCTCAAACTCACATGAGTTAGCGGGCCGCAGTCACGAATTTTAGTCCCGCAAGGGCCGGGATATTCAAGAAGGTTGAAACAAAGGGGGGGGGGGGGGTAACAAAATGTGAGATAACGCTGCAATTTGAAAGAAACAAGTAGGTCTTTTTGTCTTTCCCACATGTACATATTCTTGGTCATTCTTGAATAGAATTGGCGTCAGAATTTAATACGCATATCGATACTGATCTACAGGATGACTAAAACGGGGACGCCGATTCTGAAATATAAAGTATTTGTTCCACAATTATGCTTTAACACATGGTGACTGCATTCGGTGCCTCACAAAAAAAAAGGCTTGAAGGCAGTCGCGTCTGTGTATCTTACTTGAATAAAGCGTTATTCATAGTAATAAACGAGCAAATATTGCGAGTATCATTTAGGAAAGTCACAAAACTTGATTCCTTGAGAAGAACAATATAGCTGCTATTGTTCTAAACATGCTGGCTGGATGCCTGGCAACGCTTGCTGCGACTAGAGAAGAAAAGTCCACAAGAACTTCTTGCGCGGAAACGATCCTCATGGTCGATGGCAGGGGCTCATCAGTCATCCTCGACCGGAGAGCTGACTTGTTCATTTTCAACAAGGAAAACAGGTGTTCGCACAAGTAGGTGCTTCCGAACATCCTGGCAGCCTGTTTACGTAGCGCCGGGAAGGTTGCGTCGTCAAGAAACCTGTAGAAGTCTGGTACAACCACGTCCTGAAATGTCTCCTTCAACGGGGTGTTAGCCTGCAGCTGAAGAAGTTCCATCTGTAGCTCGGGCGCGGCGTCATCCACCGGCTCCGAAAACGGCAACGAAGAAATCCGGAATTCATCGGCGAGGCTGGTGATGTCTTGGAAGCGTCCCCCGAATTCTCTTTGGAAATCATGAAGGAGGTCAGCGAAGTCATCACAGGATTGTTTACCCACGTTCTCCAGCGACTTCAGGGTTAGAAAATGATCAAACTTCTGAATTCTCATCTGTGTCTCCCAAAGCTGCTATTTGAATTGAAAGGCCTAAATGTCGCCATGCATTTTTGTGATCAGTTTTTTTTCTGAAGTTTAACGTTGAGGCAGTTGAAATGATCATTGATGTCAGAGAGGAACGCAAGGGAGAGAAGCCACGTTTCGTCTGACTGCTCAACAATGGCCCTGTTTTTGCTCTTCATGAAGGCGTCAATTTTGCCTCGGAGATCACAAAATCGTTTCAGCACTCTTCCACGACTCAGCCATCGCACCTCTGTATGCTACAAAATTTCACCATATTCGCTGCCAACCACTTCTAAAAGAGATACGAATTGACGGTGGTTAAGAGCTCTTGAACGCATGAAGTTCACTCTGCTGAGCATGATTTCCATGACGCTCTTCATTTGCAGAGACTTGCCGCACAGCGTTTCTTGGTGCAAAATGCAGTGAACTGCGGCAAATTGATTGGTGATTCCGAGTGCAGCGAGTTTCGTCCGCAATCGACCAACAAGCCCGCTCTTGCATCCCACCATTGAAGGGGCACCGTCTGTAGCCAAACAAACCACCTTTTCCGACTGTAATTCAGCGTGTTCGACCACTCTTTCGAGAACAGAAAGAATATCCTCCCCTGTGCATGGTCGTGCCTTTAATTGGGATTAGGTCCAGGAGTTCCTCACTGACGTTCACATTTTTGTCGACAGCCCTTACAAAAATAGCACATTGTGCGTTGTCTGTAATGGCAGTACTTTCATCAACGGCAATAGAGAATGCTTGAAACTCGTGGCATCGGTTGATTAATCCTTTTTCAACGTCTCCACTGATCTGGTTAATTCTCTGGGCGCCTGTGTTTGGAGATAGGCTTATTTTCTCGAATGTCTTTTTCACACTAGGACAGGTAGCATCAGCGACTCCGAGCAGGCACTGCTTCACGAACAGACCTTCAGTGAAGGGCTTGGATGATTTGGCGATAAGCTCAGAAATGACGAAGCTTGCCCTTACCGTTTCTTCGCTTGCGTTGGCCGCCTTTTTGAACAGGTTTTGCTGCTCTCCCAACGTCGCCTTCAGTTGAGTCACGGTGTGCTCGCGAACGTTGCCAGTAAGAGCACCATAATTCTCGTGATGGCAAGACGTGAAGTGGCGTCGAACATTGTACTCCTTCGGCGCAGCCACAGCCTGGTGCCAGACTGAGCACACCTTCTCTCTTGATTCCGTAGAGAAATAAGAAAGTTACCATCGCTTCTGAAAGAACCTCTTCTCGTCTTCCACTTGCGTTTTGCAGACTGCTTGGTCAACGACATTGTGGCCCGTTAGACTTCCACCCCAGAAACCTTCGTCGTTTGCAGATCTTCCAAAAAACGACAGGTCAAAAAGACAGCTGTCACATTTACCGAGGCGACAGGCGCGTAGGAGCACAATTATGTAGTGCGCTCTATCATGATTCACTTGGGGCGCCGCTACCTTTCACAGTGCTGTCAACAGGTTGCGAGTCGGAGGATAGGCGCTTAGTTTTGTTTCTCGACATGAGGCGTTTGATGTCTGGGAGTACACAGTTTCGAGGTGCAATGTGCAGTCTTTTCCTCAGCAGCGCGATGTCGCTCTCTCCAAGGCCAGAAATAACGCTGCTACCCGCCCCTAAACGCACGTGGGCGAATTTTGGAGCCTGAACGCAGAATCCGACATGTGGCTGCGCCCTTTTCACCATATCTGCAGCGAATTAAAAGTGTTTGACACGAAGACGAACAGGAAAGCAAATATCCCCAAACACCACAACCTCCCGGAAACCTTTGCACTTTCTCGGAAGCTTGGAACTACGGTCAAGTCGCGTCTTCTCAATAGCGGCGTGCAGCCCCGTTCGCTGGGTCATAAAACGCAACGGGGAGTTTCTCCGCGGCCTGTGCTCGCCCAGCCCTGTGCGCACGGTAGAGTGCCAGATTCCCAAGTCTCAGTTGCTTGCGACCATTGTGCACCCGACTTAACGGCGCCCGAATGGAGGGGCCTCCGGAAAAAAGGGGTGTCCACTCTGGTAATGCAAAGCCGTGAAAGACGGTATCCACGCGTTTTCGAGCAGTCTCTGGCCATCTGCGTCTTTGGATACACAAGCAGGGCGCGCAGTCACGTATTTGCTTAAAAAAAAACAAAAATTAATGAACCAAGACGCTCATGAGAGGGCCGCGGGCCGCAATCAAAAGGTCCGCGGGCCGCATGCGGCCCGCGGGCCGCGTGTTTGAGACCCCTGCTCTACGGGAACTCTTGCGTAGAAATGGAAAGAATGGCTGCGGCTTAGCTCTGCTAACCTTGGATATGCAAAGCAAACGCTTGCCTTAGTCTGGTTGAGTCTTGGTTTCGATTTGCCAACCTTTGATTGAGCTGTATTGCCGACCACGTCTCAAAGCCGTTCGGTTTCGGGCATGGAGGAAAAAAAAAGTTTAGGAGAGGCCCTGACGTCACACCCAGCGCAGCCGGAAACGCCATATTTGTAAGTCGAATAGCGGACTCTTTTTCCCTCTCTCTCGGTGCACCTTCTCCGCCTCCTCCGTCCTGTATCGCCTCTCTTGTCTGCATCTGCCAGCGCCGAGCCGGCGGAAATCAGCTGATAGGCAGGTAGAACTTAGAAGGCCGTTTTGCAGCGCGTGACCGTGAACCTAGACGCACGGTTACACGGCCTTGAGTGTGGCCGCAGCAGCTTTGCGAAGCGGCTCGCTTTAACAATGCCGCAATGCTCGGTGCCAGGCTGCAAGTCGTGATCGGTACCCAAGGAATCGGGCGTCACTTTCCACCGGTGAGTGCATCATTCCGCTGACTAGTATTGCTGTACATTGGTATGCATTAATCTTTTGTTTGCAATCGCCGCCGCTTATAGGTTCCCAAGCGATGGAGAACACCGCAAACAGTGGGCGAACACCGTGCGGCTACGGGACTGGAAAGTGCCCAAGTTTGCGTTTGTCTGTTCGAAGCACTTTCGCTTGAGCGACTTTGATTTTTCGTCACCGAGATTGATTCGGCTGCGCACAGATGCGGTTCCTGCGGTCCTGGTAAGGCACCAAAGTTTAGCGTTTGCTGCGGCCATGCACTCAAACTACGTACAGTGGTGATCTCGCTAAGGGTGAACACGGGAACGCGTGGCCGCCGGTACTATCATAGCAGCCTACCGTGCCCAGCGCGAACCATAACGCATGCGCCGTGCGTGCCGAGCGATATTTTGCTTTCAGCGCGCGCATCGCGTCATAGGAGCGTCTGCTCGTCGTCTGCTATGTTGCGTCTCGTCTGTTAATGGTACCTTGCTTTGATCCGCGATTCCTGGATCCTTGCATGAAAACGCCCAAATATAAAAAATGTAAAGGATGATAGTTTTCTCCCGTATATTAAATGAAGGTCTTAGCGCCTGCGCCACATTTGAGTGACCACCTTCGAAGCCTTGAATTGCATGCTTCTATGTGCATTTAAAAGACTTTTTGTAAGCACTTCCAAAAACAAAGTGCTGTCAAAATCTGCATGATCTTTTGATTGAGTCTGTCTGAAACATGATGGCGGGTTACGCTCCTGTGCCGAAACCATTGTATTGGAGCTAAATAACGATTTACCGCTCACACGGAAACATTTTTCACGTGGATTTTAGTTTCCACTCATTCATACAGTGCCTGACAGCTCCACCGCTGCACGAGCGATAAACATAGCAGACTACGCGCAGACGCTCCGATGACGCTGTCAACGCTGTGCGTGCGCTGAAAGCATAGTCTCGCTCGGCACGCACAACGCATGCGTGATGGTTCGCGCTGGGCACCGTAGGCTGCTCTGATAGTACCGGCGGCCACGCGCTCCCGTGTTCACCCTTAGCGAGATCACCACTGTCTGAGATAAACTACGTTCGATCGAGTGACATATTAGCTAAAGTATATACGCACGTTCTTGGCATATTGCGGATCAAGTGCATCATAATAAATGTGTGTTCATTTTTGTCCATGCACGACAAAGTGCGCCTCGTAAACAAATTGTATGCATGCATGCAGTCTTGAAATGCGAACATGAAAATATGAACCAAAACACGTTGGAAATGTATAAGGAGGTACAATTTTAATAGAATGTTTTTAGCGTTGTTGGCATGCCTTCGATAGAATTTTTTGCGAAAATAGACGTTTTTTTCGACACTTGTCTCAGTGTCAAAAAATTCAAGGTGATATCAGTTGAAAACGTTCATACACTAACCTCGCAGTCAGCTAAAGCGTTGAAAAGCGAAATCCAGAGCGAGACCACAAAAAGATCCAGATTCCAGATCCAGCACTCTTCCAGTCAACAGACGGACACCTACCAAGGTAATACGACGATGGAATTATATCAACCGGAAATCTACCTTGTAACAATTGCAAAGGCACTGCCGCGCATCACCGGCCTAGCAAACTACATGCAGCTGAGATAACCAAAAAAATTCAGTTAGGAATCGTTCGCTTGCAAGTCTCCTACGCACTGCACACCGTGTATCACTTCCCGAACATTTACTTGACGGGGGTCCGCGCGTACGACGCGACGGCGCGTTCACGATATCTGCACTTCAATAGGCGCGCCGTGATCACGACCGGAGGAAAAGCTTGACCGACTTGCGAGTAGAAATTAAATGGCATATTCACATCGTCGCAGCTACCACAACTCGCAGCATCCTTTTCGAGTTCCGTAAAACCACAGCTCAGCAAAGCGAAGCAGCAATCTTCGCAATCGGACGACAAGGCAGGCGCTGCCTTTCCTCCATGGCTGGCGGGCGGCATAGGACGCCATAGCAAACGCGACTTCCAATGGCCGCCGAAAACACGTCACTTCCTCCACACTTTCCCCAATGCGCGGGAATAGCGGGGGCCTCTCCTAAGCTTTTTAAATGCAGAGCATTTGTATAACTCACGATGTCACCCGTGCGTCGGCGTCCGCAGCAGCCAGCCTCCCCCTACACTATAAAAAGAAGAAGAAATAACAGTTACCGGCGCCTGATTTCGACCCCACGACCCTGCGGGCGGAACGCAGGGTACATGGTGCTCTACCCACTTTGCCACAAAACGACACAGAATCAAAGGCTACGAACGCGCCTTATATCCTTGACTCATTCAAACTACGTCGTCAGCGGAGTGCGTTGGCGACTCAGCGGCGTGCTAGCGGCGTGATAGCTGCGTGGTGTACACGTGATAGCACAAACCCCCAAGCAATAAACGTTACCGCAATACAACCACCCCCTATAAAGCGGGTTGGCGCGGGCTCCACTCCAGTCAACTCCTGCGCTCTCTTCTCTTGCGTTCGTCGGCGGTCGCAGTTGATAAGCGATGGAAGCAGGACCTTCAACTAGTACCGCGACGCAATCCAACATCAGCGTCGCGGAACCAGTACAAGACATCGTACCATCGTCTTCGTCGACGTCGGCAGAAGACAAGGGGGCGAGGCGGCGCGCTGCCGACGCCGAACGCAAGCGAAGAAGAGAAACTATAAAGATCCCACCGATTGGGGGGGGGGGGTGCAAGTGATGGCAATAAATAACAACAAGTTGACGTTACCTACTTACGTCTCTCTCCTCTCTCTCTCTCTCTCAAACCCAACTACCACCACCAACAACAACCACCAACAACTACCACCACCACCACCACCACCACCAACCCTACGCCACGTAAACGACCCCAATGCTCTGCATTTACTCATGTCCCTCGCGCGGGGGCATGCGACGGAGGATTTTTTTTTCCTCCATGGTTCCGGGCAATGCTCACAGAAAGAGGCCAGGCGAACGCACCGTTACTCTTCGCAGGACGCAAGACTAGTCACATAGACCGAAACGACCCAGCGCCGCATGCATGAGAGGCTGCGAGGGCGGTCGCCCGCCTCGGCCGCAGCGGCGGTGGTGAACGCTGATTTTGGATTGGAAAAAAATTACGCCCACCTCCCCTCGCGGGAACCCTGGTGTGATGCGATGCTGAGGGGGGGTTCAAGCGCAAGCGGAAAGCAACCGTCGACGAAAGGCCGCCCGAGAGCGGCACACCGGTTATATGCGCAGCGCCCCCGAAGGAGAGGAGACCGCGGAGAAAGAGAGTACTGCACATGCGCAGCGCCGCCCACCGGCGGAGTGAGAGCGCGCTGGGCCGCACACCCGCAGATGTTGAGAGAGACTGATCGCTCTCACCTGGGCACGCGCCGGGGCCAGTGCGTCTGCCGCGGCTATGACGCAACACAATCCAACACAATCTACTTTAATCCAAGGCAAGCCAAGCCAATCGAATCCAATCCAATGCCCCTCGCGAGAGAGTGTTCGCTATCGGAGGGGAGAGGGGGTGAGCGGAGGAGAGTGCGGACGCCGCCGACGACGACGACGGACGCACGCAGGAAGGACAGGGCCGCCGACAAGAGTTGCTCTCAGCGTCGCATCTAAAAAACTTTTATAGGGCCGGCGGTTAAAGCCCGGCGCCCGCAGCAGCGCCGACAGCGGTAGCGGCGAATCACGCGATGCGCGTCTCGGGGTGTGTTGCCGGGGGTGTGTGTGTCCGGTCGAAAGTTCACCTTGCGCATGCGCCACAAAATCGCTGGACGCAAGTAGCAAAGCTTTGCTTTTAAATGCAGAGCATTTCTTTAACTCACATGTAGCGTCCGCCGTCCGTCCGCAACAGCTCAGCGCGCAGGTGCGCCCTCTCCCCCATTCCTCCTCTCCCGCATCACGCTACCCTCCTCGCTCTCAACAACAGGCCCGCACCCCTCCCCCTACACTATATAAAAAAATAATACTTACAGGCGCCTGGTTTCGATCCCACGACCCTGCGGGCGGAACGCAAGGTACATGGTGCTCTACCCACTGCGCCACAAAGCCGACACAGAATGAAAGGCTACGAACGCGACTTATATCCTTGACTCATTCAAACTACGTCAAGAAGCTGCTGATACAACGCATTCACTACCACCAACTCCCCAAACACTAAACGTTAACGCAATACACCCACCCCCTATGCGACACATTTACTTGAGTCCCCCTCGCGGGGAGATGGGCCTTTTTAATAAGGCGCACCTGCGCTTGTACCTCGTCTTGAGCTGTTAGATTAGATTGGCTTTTCCGCGTGGCATTTAAGCTGTGCAAAAAAGCCACCCACAGCTAAACTAGTAAGAAACGCCTTTTACGTAAAGCAGCACATCCATGGTGTTTAAGTGAAAACTCGACACATTCTTTTGCAATGCATCTTTAAACATTTTACACCCCTCCTCCCGCCCTGATTTGTGTTTTATTAGTAAAGGCGCCTTTAATGTCTAGGCACGGGAAAATCAAGTAGGTGTGACAAATTGCGTGTGCTGGTGGACCTTCCTTTCCATTTTTTACTTGTCATAAATTCATTCATTCATATGTAGATCTTTTATTTTGCATTCTTTCAGCTGCATAATGTCACAAGCTGTAGGGGCTGATGGAATGGTTTTTGGTCACCACGGTTTGTCTCGTGCATTGAAACAGTTTCTTGCCAAGCTCCAAAGACTCTCATCGGAAATTTGTTTCACAAATGGTAAGAAAAAGTATCTGTGGAAGCAATGCCCATCTTCTCATTCTTGTCATTTTTGTTTATCAGAGCTTCTGCAGCCAAGCATTCTATGCTACATTTATAAGTTAGTATATGCAGGGAAAAGGCCATCTCTAAGCAGGAGGGAAGCTATCAATAGGCATCTGCATTCAGTTTGAAATGTGGTATATTCCTTCATTGGCAGGGAAGCGCCTATTATTTTCCTGCATCATACGATGCCCATTACTGTGAGAGAGAGAACAGTCTTCCTCACGTACGTGGCCTTTTATGCGGTCACATGCTGATAAAATTGGCCGCCTATCGGCTCCTTTGGTTGAAAATGTCGTCAAAAGACGATATACTTTGTAGATATTTGCCAAGGAAATGCCCCCCTTTGCTTTCCCGCTGACCTCTCATGCTGTTCCTGCACCGTCGCGCTCATCCCGAGGTAAACACACTGAACGTTTGCTCAAGGCGATTCCGGGCCGGGTTCCTTGATGCCAGCGCTGCAGTACGGCGGAGGCGCGCGTGAATGGAGGCGGCCGACTACAAGGTTTATAGATACGCGTGGCCGTGCTCCACGTGCGTTCCAAGCAGAACGTGGTACCTAGCTAGTGGAACCTTTCGTTGCTTTTGCCGCGTAATTTTTTATATGCCGCCAGTAGGCGGCGGTTTGTGCAGCGGATGTAGAATATCATTTGCTAACGAAAAACCAAGGTCCCATGAATTTTTTTAATAAAGAAACACTGTAAATATCTCTCCTGTACTAATTTCCTGTCTTATATTTGCCTAATGTGTTCAACAAAGTTGACAAGTATGAACATATAAACCAGGCTTAGACGTTTACATTTTGCTGCGAGTATATAAGACTATTGCGTAATATCAATTTTACTTTGGCCGGGTGGCTGAATCGAGTCACAGACAGACAGACAGACAGACAGACAGACAGACAGACAGACAGACCAAAATTTCTGGGTTTAAGTAGCCCAAGAAAGACTATCGTCTTTACCATAATTACGTTCTATTTTCATTCATTCACCGCAACTTGTCCGTCTTCATTGTGAGAATGCATGCAGTGCGTGACACTTAGCATGATAACAATCAGAATACGTCTAGTTGGACACACAATGTCAAGTCAGAACATGTCTGCTCATGAATGCTTAAAAAACTAATTATGTATAAACAGTAGTCACCTTAAAACCCGCTGAAAGAAAAGATGCAGCCCCACCCTAGAAGAAAAAGAAGACAAAATGAAACTGGTAACTATATTATATTGTTTGCACGTTATTCGAAAAGACGACTGCATGCAAGAGGTCCAAGAAATACTGTTGTTTCTTTCCCTTTCAAGAAGACATCAACAATGCCATTGTTTTACAATATAAAGAAAACACAGTAGAAGCCCGATGTTACGTCCCTCACTGTTGCGTTTTCCTGGCTGTTACTTGTGTGCCATCGGTCCCGGCATAGCTCCCATAGGATATAATGAATTGCGAACCCCGCTGTAACGTCGCAACTGTGGGCCCGTTCCCGCATAATGCGTCGCAACCTGACACTCCGAAGACAGAAGCGGCTTGGGTACCGCCATTTTGGCTTTAGATGAGTCTTGGGCAGACTTTGTTACTGAACTGGATACAAGAAGCCGCAAGCGAGTTGGAGAGGCCGTCACTAGATGGCCATCCGTCGAAAGTGCTATCACGATCATCATTGAGCTTAAAACAGAAGTTTCACTTGGAAACACCGGAAGTACGTGATGTTAGCACCACCGCACTGTTGTAATCGTTCCGTGCAGCGTTGTTAGAATAGGTCAGTTGGCACACAGCGCGGCTTTCTAGTACCACGGCACGGGCCGGTGCTGCCGCAGACCAGGCGGTGGCGCTTCGGTAGGTTTGAGATCGGTCTCGGCGCTTCCCTGCTGCTCCTTCCTTGCTACTCTCGGCGCTTTTTACACCACCCATACCGTCACTTGCGCCAGTACTTCTACACGGCCCTTCTACACAGTGCGCTTTCTACACCCCCCATACAGACGGTCGGAACGGCGAGTGAGTGGCACGGGGATTTCACGACACCCGATTTTGTTGTCGACCTTCACGAGTAGGGTGACGGCGAGCGAGTAGTAGAGTGATTTTACGGCGACTAACATGACTTAAAGCCCGTCTTAATTGTTGTAGGCAACATTAATGTGCACATAAATATGCAACAAATACCACTTGATTTGGCGGAGCGGGCAGAAACCTAGTTGGCAACAATGGAGCTCAAGATAGGGGGTGATTTAACGACGCAAGTTACACGCCGGCCCATTTTCGTGGCTTTCCTCACACTTACATTTTCCCGGCTGTCACATTTTCGTTTCCCGGTCCGGCGAAAAAACGTAATAACAGGGTTCCACTGTATTTATTACACCACTTCCTCGGCTTCAGTTGGTGTTGTCCTTTCTGGATGACTTATCAAACTGAAACACAAAAATATGCAGGGCGAAAATCAGTACTGTTGTTGTTGTTTTTATTGTGTTAATTTTTTTTGTTCTATGGCAGAATGAAATTCCTGGAACCACTTTTCATGAAAAACCTACCGAGCCTAATTTTTGCAGACGTTGCCGACACTATTACATGAAAAGGCTGCACCATAATTTTTGCTTGAATTTAAATGTAGCTAACAAATTTCTTTAGTGTTTTGAAACAGCCAGTTTTCATTGCTAGTAAAATAAAATGGGGCCAGATGCCGTAGGTGCAGAAATGCATGTGACCACGTCATTTTTTTTAAATCGCTTCTTAGCCCCACAGGAACCACAGCAGATATAGTGACTACCATAATCTTTGCCTCAGCCTTATAAATTCACGTGAACCTTTCTCCTCCTTAGTTAAAACTGATTTCCTTTTGTGTATGGTCCTGTTTACAGTAAGCACTATTTTTTTTGCAGGTAAAGGAACTGTCACCAAAAGAAATCCACTACTGTTTCAAAAGAGCAATGCACAAGACTACAATCATACTACATAATGGGAACATACAAGTGTTAAAATATATAGAAAATTCATTCTCCATGTACGCAAAGAACCAACAAAATGCGCCGCTGGGCGAATTGGTTTGCTCGTAACATCAGATTATCAGAGCGATTATCTGGTCGCTCGTCCGCGCTTGCCGCAAGGGGTCGTTTCCTCTGCCATATATTGTTACAACCACTCCTCGTGAATTTAGCTTGCACCGAGACGCTGCTTCCACTGCGGGAGGGGTCATGTGACATACCCCCTGAAAGAAGCATCGCAGACGACGAGGGCAAGGAACCTTAGAGCGCGTACGGTGATAGCTCGTGAACGAAGACGAAGCAAAACGCTCAGGCCACGGTTCGGCCAGCCGGTTGCTACACCACCTCCCATCGGACGCGTCCGCGTCGCCTTGCAACGATATTCTTGCTCTGCGGCTGGCCACGAGAAGTTCTTCCACCCTGAACATCCTGCGCCATGGCCGTCGACCTGACCCTGAACACCGTGCTGCGGCACCGAACAGACCTCGACATGGACCTGGAGGAAAACCGACTGGCGTCTTTCGCGCAGTGGCCACTGACGGGCAACTGCAAATGCACGCCGGAAAGAATGGCGGAAGCCGGCTTCTACCACTGCCCGACCGAGAACGAGCCAGACCTCGTCCGCTGCTACGTGTGCTTCAAGGAGCTGGACGGCTGGGAGCCCGACGACGACCCGTTCGGGGAGCACTCGCGTGCCACCGACTGTGCCTTCGTCCAACTAGGCAAGAAGGAGCAAGAAATGACGCGCCTCGAATACATCAAGCTGCAGTGCGAGCGCGCCAAAAACAGAGCCCGCAAGCTGTACGAAGTGCGCGCGGCCCAACTCGACAGAGCGCGGCATGAGGTTAACCACGAACTGAACAAGTTGCGGAGAAACGTGCGTTGAGTGCGGCGTACGGCAGGTCCTAAGCTAAGCTACTCTGATTTTGTGGCTCGATGGTCTTTTAGTTTTTATCAAGGGACGCCAACGGACCCCGTCTGAAGAGCGACCTGTCAGTGCTGCGTGCTTTTCCTGACTAATAATCTCGGAACTTCGCAACTCTAAGTCTCTGGCAGTTTAATGTCTCGTTTCAGCAGAAATCGCAAATATCTGCAATATAGAGTATGAAAATCTTCGAGTGTGTCGAACCTGCTTTTAAATGCAGAGCATTTCAGTAACTCACGATGTCACCCGCGTTGACATCCGTAGTCGTAGTCCGCACCCCTCCCCCTACACTATATATATAAAAAAATACTATCCGGCGCCTGGTTTCGATCCCTCGGCCCTGCGGGCGGAACGCAATGTACATGGTGCTCTACCCACTGTGCCACAAAGCCGACACAGAATGGGAGGCTACGAACGCGCCTTATATCCTTGACTCATTCAAACTACGTCAAGAAGCTGCTGATACAACGCATTCACTACCACCAACTCCCCAAACACTAAACGTTAACGCAATACACCCACCCCCTATGCGACGCATTTACTCGAGTACCCCTCGCGGGGAGATGGGCCCAATTTTTTAAGTGCGAATGAACTTCTTCAGCGACCCTGAATCACGCGTCCACCGCCGTCCGTCCATCCGCACCACATACCCACTTAGGGCGATTGGCCAAGAAGAGTTCCTAATGTCTTTAGCACATACCCACTTAGGGCGATTGGCCAAGAAGAATTCTTTCGCATCACCCGTGCATTCCCACTTCCCCATCGACGACTGCTGCTTCGCCAGGAGCGGAAGTCGGGGCGAGTACTGCGGCGTCTACCTCGTCGGTTACGTCTACGCGAACCTCGTGTCGCACGCCGTGTCCACCCCGCCGGTCAGGGACGAGTCGCCGTACAGTGCCGTCTACACCGACGCGTACTCGGGCGAGGGAATCGTGGTCGTCACCCTCTACCTCGCGCCAAACATCTCGCGCGACGACGTCATCGAATACGTGGACGCGGCGATGGAGAGTGTGGCCAGGCGCGTAAAGCCCTCGGACTCGGTCGTGGTTGTTAGGGACTTTAACGTGGACGTGCGAAAGGGCGGCGAGTGGTTGATGGAATACATGCTCGCCAACCACTCCATGACGTGCCTACCGCTAGAGGCTCCCACCACCATCAACGGCAGCTACATCGACCTGGCCTTTGCGAGGAACTGTCTGATACGCGCGGTCTTGCAACAACTCTTGACCGTACATTTCAGTGACCACAAGGCGGTCATAATGACCGTCAACTACAACGACAACACCAACAAGTGCTGAATAAAGAATACTGTCGTTTCACTTTACTTGCGTGTGTGTGATCTCCTCGAACATACACTTTATTCACCAAAATTTCCAGAGAACGACTAACGGGGTGTGTGATTCCCCACTTGATCACGCGGGGGTGTTAAATGCAACTAACGGGCGAATGCCAACACAGTTCAACATAACTCCCCCTCATAGCATCACCCGTGTATTCGCACTTCCCCATGCTCCCCTTCGGGGAAATGCGGGTGAATTTTTTCTTACACGTTGTTTTGTTTACACAGAGGCGGAAGACGCCGTGGCTATGTACGGTTCTCACATTCTTTCGGATATACATAAATTCAATTGTCCTACAACCTTCCCATGTTTTTCAAACGAGGTCTACAGAGGGACAGACAGACCTGATGCCGCAACAGAGTAAACACTGACAGCTAGCTTCTCCGCTTTTGCATTTAAATTGGTGTCGCGACTTGCCGAGAGCAGTTCTCGGTCTGAGTCTTTTTTTATTTGTTTGACGGGTTACAAAATAACTCGAGGCACAGGTCAACATATGAGATCTCGAAATTTGATACACGCTTCTAGTGACGTGATCAGTCAGTATATTTGAGGGTGTGCGACCGCTCGAAACCTTGAATACTCCGCGAATAGCTTTTTTGCATTTCGTTTGCAGCACTGTTTCAAATATTTATATTGTTGCATCCCCATAGACGCAGGCAAAATCACCTGTACGGTGTCGCACCGATTTATTAGGCGCGGCGCTTAAAATGGAAAGGCGGGAGAGCACGGGAAATCTCAGCGAATATGGCTGACCGAAAACAAGCGCGCGAGGTCCGGGGAACGCGTTTATGTCGTCGTCTTCCTGCTACCCGGCTGTCCAGGAAACACGGGGGGCGCCACCAGGTGGCCTACAGCGAACGGTCGTGTTCTGCATGGGCTCCAGAGTGTTACTCAGAAGTGCTGTAATTTCGTTCCTTGTGCCAAAGCGGATATCACGGTCATCGACACCTAGGCTTCGTGCACCGGAGGACACCATTTCACTTCCCCGTGAGTGCGAATTCACCCAACTTACGGCAGTTTTGAACCACGGCAAGCTAGGCCTCGTCCCAGCGGGACTAGGCTTAACAACGGGTACAACCAATGCCGTGTACGACCGCCGACGCAGGGGACCGCCCCGCCGTGCTCCCGAGCACAGACGCAAGTGAGACAGAGGACAACGTAATGCATCAAGACCCAACTGAAGGTGAATGTGATGAAATTGCGACAGATTCAAGCTCAAACGCCGATTGGATCGAAGTCGTCACCCGAGCCCAGCGGCGACGCGAGCGGAAGCCCAACCCAGCGGTAGGCCTAACGGCTGAGCCGACAACCACGAAGCCCTCGCTTACACGCAAATTTGCTCCAAGGCCAGCTCCCCTTCCCAGGGACGATTAAAAGCTCGTGTTGCGACTACAGGGTGGCCTCAAGATAGCGGAATTAGAACTAGCCGAGGTCTCGCTCGCCTTGCTGAGCGCAATTCAGTCAACCTGGCGCCAAACCAACCTGCGAGTCCGCTATGACATGGTGCAGAACACCGCTACAATCAGCACCCCGTCGGCAGAAGCAGCAAAAGCCTTGAGTCAGGTGAAGCAGATCCGAATCAATAACAAGACCTACCCAGTGCAGCTCTACGGACTCGCCCCAGATCACTCCGTCAAGGGCATCATAAGAGGGGCACCCCTCCGTTTCTCGGAGCGGGAATTGTTAGACAATATGTACGTACCCAACCACGAGATCTATGCATGCAGAAGACTAGGAAATTCAAATATCGTCGTAGTCACGTTTGGTGGTAACAAGGTCCCCTATTACGTTACCCTCTTCGGCTCGGAGTACCCGTGCTCCTTGTACAAGAAGACTGTGCTTGTGTGTGACGCATGCCATGAACTCGGACATAGGGCGACGGCATGTCCTCAGCCCAACACACGTGTGTGCCAGAAGTGTGGGGCAAAGACCCGAAACCCGGACATGACTGCAAGGCCCTCTGCCCGCTATGCGTGGGGGGGGCACCTTACGGCTACCAAGGGCTGCCCGAAACGCTTCCGGGAGCCTTTCGTCCTTCGTCAACGGCAGTTCGAGCGGAAGAGGACGGAGGAGCGCGCCTCTCGGGTGGACCAACTAGCCCTCCAAGTGGATCAGCAAGCATCGCAGCATGGCCATCCAGCCTCACAACCAGACCAGCGGGGGCAGCCCCGTGACCGATCCAGAACCCAATCCGCGAGAAGGGGAGGAAATTCAAGCACCAGGTCAAAATCCGGGTACCGCAACCGTGCACCGAAGACCGGGAACGACGAGAAACAGGTGAGCTGGGGCTTGCGTTGTGTCTCCCACTGCTCGACGCGACCCCACACCCACACCAACAAAAAACACAGATTCCCACCCATGTCCAGAATGTTCAACCTTTATGGCACAGTTGGCGCAACAACAGATCATAATTGCGTCATTAGAAAAAAGGCTAGCAGAACTAGAAAGCTCCCATGACGATTCGCACCCAGACAAACGCAAACGCCCTTCACGCATCGCCGGAACAAATTCGAATGCCAGGGACACAGCTCCCTCTGTCCCACCCGCTCAGGGGGAGTGCGCAAGTTTCTCTCCACAAGCTCAAGTCGAAGCGATAGGTCAAAACAAGACTTCGTCGGAGCACACCACAGACCCCTTCTCGCAACAAACCCAGTATCAAGGAGGCACAACCTCCCTAGAAGATACTCAAGGCGCTCCAGACCCAGATACAGACTGAAACTGACCAAATAAACCGACAACTACAGGCGCTATCCGCCCAGGTAGCCCAGAACCGCGTCCAAATCAATCAAGTCGTAGGTCGGGTCGACCAACTCGGAACTCGCATCGACCGGCTAGAAGGCAGAATGGAGACGGTTGAAAGCAACAGTCTCCGCAGAAGGCAAGCTCCGTATTCCCGCCCTCCACTATCCAAAAGCAAGGATTTGGTTTCATTCCCCGATGAGTATGCTACCAAATAGGCAGGACTCCACCACATTGCTCCAATGGAATTGCCGCGGAATCAAAGACAAGTCAGCAGCTCTACAACAGTATCTCGGCACACTCTCTCCCCCACCTGATATCATTGCAGTCCAAGAGACGAATGGTCCAACCAATCTCCCAGGTTACGTTACTTACACGGACCCTTCTGAACGATCTACGGCAACCTTGATCAAGAGCAACATAGCAGCAATGCAGCACCTTACCCCCCAAAGGGAATGTGAGCACACTCTAGTGGAACTCATTCCCCAGACAGCAAAATGCAAAGAGAGCATCTTTATTCTCAACGTCCACTGCCGACCCTCGAAAAAACGACCAGGTATACGACACTGTGTGCGAAGCCCTCTAACTCGCTGGTAGCTCTCCTCTCCTCATTTTGGGGACCTTAATGCAGCGCACAAACTTTGGGGATACACATACAACAGTAAGAGGGGGAAAGATCTGCTCAGCGTTATAGAATCGCACAACCTCACGCTCTTAAACGATCCGCGCACCCCAACTCGCACAGGGAACAGCGTTTCTCGAGACACAAGCCCAGACTTATCCCTACTCCGAGGCTCACTCGACATCACGTGGACCAACACCATGGAGAATTTGGGATCCGATCATGATATCATACAAGTCCTCATCAAAGGCTTGAGCTACAGGTCATACATTGGTACAGCCAAATTAACTGATTGGGACAAATTCAGAAAAGAAAGGAAAGATCGTGATCATTCGGAGGGACAATCTTACGACCAGTGGGCGGAGAGTGTTATACGAGATGTAAAGGCGAACACAAAAACAATAGCCACAACATACCAAACACCGCATGTCGATTCCAAACTCCTGCACATCTGGGAAGCCAGACATAGCCTGACCAGACGCTGGAAGAAGCAGAGGCACAACCGCCGGCTTAAGAAACGTATAGCACAACTAAATAAGCAGGCGGCGGAGTACGCGGCGCACCTGTGCAAGGAGAATTGGCTTACGTTATGCGATAGCCTCCAGGGAACACTATCTACTCGCAAAACGTGGCACCTGCTTCGACACCTTATCGACCCCCTCAAGAACAAGGGAGAGGCCAGTAGAAGCCTAGCACGCACTATGACTTGTACCAGGGAACCACGGATGACCTCATTCAAGACTTGAAGAACAAATACCTGCGTCCGGGAAAAGGAGGTGCTCCTCCCCCTTATGAAGGTCCACCCAATCTCGTGCTAGACAGAGACATTGAAGTCTACGAGGTCCGAGCCGCCATTGCAGCCTGCAAGCGCTCCAGCTCACCTGGGCAAGACCAAATCACCAACAAAGCATTGGCTAACTTGGATGACAGGGCTGTAGAAGACCTCACAGAGCATTTCAACGTCTTCTGGCGCACAGGCAAGCTTCCCATCTCCTGGAAGACAGCCGAGGTGCGACTGATCCCTAAATCAGGCAAATCACCACATATAGATAATCTTCGGCCGATTTCGTTAACATCCTGCGTGGGGAAAATCATGGAGAGGGTAATTTTTCTACGACTTCAGCAATACCTCGATGAAACCCAGCAAATTCCCAACTCGATGTTTGGATTCAGAAAGCACCTGAGCCCCCAAGACATCCTGATTCAAATCAAGGAGCACACAATCGTTCCGGCCACGAGACACTGCCCCCGGGCTATTCTGATCCTTGGCCTAAAGGCAGCTTTTGATAACGTGGCGCACAACGCAATCCTCAGTAACCTGGCAAGAACAGGCTGCGGAGAGTGGACGTACCACTACATTGCCGATTTCCTCTCCAACCGCCTAGCTGTCATAAAGATAGGGGATGTCTCCTCTGATCCAATTACTCTTGGGGACAGGGGAACTCCTCAAGGGTCTGTTCTATCCCCCATGCTTTTCAATATAGCACTGATAGAGCTGCCGAAACGACTAGAGAAGATCCCCAACATAAAGCATGGCCTTTACGCCGACGATATTACTATCTGGACTGGCGCAGATTCGATCGGCGGCTTCCAAGACACACTCCAACAGGCAACTGATACCGTCAATCAGTATGCCAAAGAGTGCGGACTAATATGCGCTCCGCAAAAATCTGAACTTCTGGTCGTACGCAGACGACGCCCAAAGAAAGACAAAGACGACATCCAAGTCACACTGGAAGGCCATCCCATCAAGCCTACAAAGGCGATACGAATACTTGGACTTGATATCCAGGCGGATACAAGGAACAACGAACTGATTCAGAAACTAAAGACTACCGCCGAACAGGTCACCCCGATGCTACGCCGGGTGCAGAACAGACAAAGAGGCATGAAAGAGGAAGACACCACCAGATTGGTCCAGGCCTTCATTCTATCGCGCAATATCTACGTGGCCCCGTATGTAACCCTGACCAAAACTAAGGAGGAGCAGCTCAACGTCATTATACGGAAAGCCTACAAACAAGCACTGGGTATCCCCACGAGCACTTCGACTGCTCGACTACTCAAATAAGGCATTCACAACACTGCATCAGAATTAATCGAAGGACACCTCTCCAGCCAAAAATTAAGACTCGAACTCACACTTGCAGGCAGAAAGCTCTTGACGAAACTTCAATGGACGCCTCAAGGACAGCTACAACCCTGAACTCTTGCGCCAGATATGAGGCAGCACATACACATTAAACCAATTCCCCGCAATATGCACCCGGAACATCATGTAGGCAGAAGACAGGCGAGGGCCGAAGCTCTAGAGAAAATTTACGGTAAAGACGAAGGGACGGTTTACACCGACGCAGCAAGCAGTAACCATAAGGGAGCAATGGTGGCAGTAGTAACATCGAGAGACAAATGCCTCACCAGCGCAACCATCCCCAAAACTACCCCTCAAGAAGCAGAAGTGGCCATAGTGCTTGCCATAACCCAGACCAGTGCAACGACGATAATTTCTGACTCGCAGCAGGCCTGCAGAAGATTTACCTTTGGATCGGTGACCCCCGCAGCATACCGCATCCTGAGCACAAACCCCCCGAAATGGCACGTCACGATAGTCTGGGCGCCGGCACACTCCTCCCTCGCGGGCAACGAATTCGCCCTCGCGACGGCCTGCGCACTCGCCCACCAGGCCCTCGAAGGAGAACCTGACCCCACCCCTGTTGTGACTTACCGTAACATTACCCAGCATTACCGGCTAGAACGTAGAGTCTATCCACCACCTCACCCACAATTAAAGGGGCCCTGAAAGGCGTTTTGAGCACACTAAATGAACTAGCGCAACCGCTAGATTGGGTCGTCAACGTCATCTGTGCCAAGTATTACTTTTTTACGCGCAGCGGAAAGCTCACACTTTTGTTGCAAAGTTTGTCGTTTTTTTCTCACCCTTTCCTTCGTGTTTTTGGACGCCGCCATCTTCACATGTCTACATCATCGATTCCCAGATGTTCGTCATGAGCTAGACATCCTGCTATTGGGCGGCTTTTTCACGCATTTCCGGCAAAGAGATGAGTCGTCTGCTCAGCGTCGGCTCGCCGGCTGATCTGCCAGCGGAGTGCTTGGGCATTTTACGACAAACGAAACAAGTGTAAAACAAACGCTTAACCGTTTGTATTGAATGCAACACGGCCATAACACGACATTGATATTCTGTTACCTGAGTACGTTCGATAAAGAAAGCGTTGAAGCCCCGTGGCACTTCTTTCGTGCAATCGCAGAGAACGCCCTGAGCCGAATTCCCGGGTTTGACGCATACATTTTATTCAACTTCAAAACAATCCAGAGATGCGTTTCTAACGAACACAACGTCACAACATGCGTTGAAAGTCTGAACCACGATTGACAGAGGATGGGTTGCCTCCTGCCCGTCGTAAATTCGGTACTCACCTCGCGCGCGCTTTGCGGGGACGAACAGCAAGTCACTTAACTCTGGCGCACAAGCCGATGGCTTTTAGCCACGCACACTGCACATACCCCATGCGAGGTTGAGTCGTACGTTGCTCGAGAAAGATAATCCAGACCATGGGAAGCACTATCCACCCGCAGAAGCACAGCGGCGCATTTCGTCGCGAAACAAAGGCGTCCACAACACACACACCATCGCCTCCTGTAATGCCAAACGCATCTCGCACTTCCCAATGGGAATGTATGATACGCCTGCAGTGCCCACATGTCGCGAGGTGGAGCCCCGAGCTGAACCGGGATCACGGAACCGTAACTGACTTCTAAGCGGTTTGGGCCTTGTTGCCAAGGCAACCGATGTTTGAGATTGTCAAAGAAATGGCGCTCGCGGCCAGCGCTAGAAAGCTCAGAGCCGCGGCGGAGAATGTTTTGCCAACGTTGCCGCTCTCCACCACGCGTCGCCCCAAGCTGAACTGGTCACATGATTGAAGCGTTTTGTGCATGGGTTCTGTATCGGTTTAATACGACTTTTTCACATGCCGCCGGCAGGAATTACCACCGCCGCAAAATAAGACCCGCGCACCAGCGGGGCCACATCTGATAGGGCGCTTTTTGGATAAACAGTGCGCGGTGCATCAAGGGAACGAGCGCACTAAAGTCCCTCGATAAACGCCGATCGAGCGACTTTTGAGCGCACGACCCTCCCCGTGCGGCTGCGAGTTCGCCGCCGATAACAAGTCATGTGCCGCCAGCAACGTACACCGCGAGAGGGCAAGGCGAGGCCGCCGCATACATGCGGCCAGATTTTTCGTTCGCTTTTCCAGCCTTGAGCGGCGGAGTGCGGGGTTCATGGTGTCAACAAAGCTTGCCCGTAGCAGACGACACTCTGATCAGCGCAATAGCGGAAGTACGTCACCGCTGCGGAGCGCAGCATCATGGGAGGCAAGGCTCGCGCGCCGTAAACAGCGGAGAGTAAGTCGAAAGGAGGAGGAAACGCGAAGCGACGATAATGCGCAGTTTTTGATTTACGATTTCTCAGCTAATACTCATCGCTTTAACAAAATTTTTGCGGGAGGAGATTGCAGATACATTGCTTTCTTTGGGTAGATGTACATCCATGCATCGGCGGAAGGTATTTCAGGACCCCTTTAAGTAAAAAACAAGGCTCGACACTTCGCTTACTTCAAACAAACACGTACCCTCACCCAGTCCGGCTCCATATGCAATTCCCCAATAAGCATCCACCTCAATGCAAGTTCTGTGGGAAATCAGGCTCCCTATATCACGTAGTCTGGGAATGTAGCCAAAACCCGGACTTGCCACCCCCTTTCCCTAGCCCCAACCTCGAGCAGTGGGAGACAGCGCTGTCCAGTGCACACCTAGCCGACCAGGTCATGCTGACGGAGAGGGCGGAACGTGCAAAGACGACGCTTGGAAGCCATCCCCACGCATATAACTGCCCAATAAAGTTTTCCTCTCTCTCTCCAGGAAACACGGCAGATATCTATCGCTAAGAGATTGTACCAAGCGCCATAAAACAGTGGATGGCCCATTTATAATCCATGCTGTAGAATATGTGGCGCCCTCTGATGGAGCGCCCGCGCACTGTGTGCGCTTTTGTTGGGGTGTAACTAGATGTCGTTGCGGTGGGACGCACGTGATGGTACGTCTGTTCCAGACATGGGCCCCAACCATGAACTCCCTCTTAACTTTTCACCCCCGTCCCCTTCCCCTTTCTTCTCACAATAAAACTTTTAGTACTACTACTACTACTACGTGATGGTAATGCTCCAATCACGTGCGTATGCGTATGGGGTTGTTCCGTCATCATGTTGAATAAATCATTCTTTGTCAGCACTCTTTCATCATGTTGAATAAGTCATTCTTTGTCAGCACTCTTTCTTCTGCGTTGTGCGCGGGCTGGCGCGGTGCGCCTTCGCTCGTGTCGCTGCCGAGGTCGCTCACCGTCGCCCACGACACAACATCTTTTGGCGACGAGGATGGGATCCCTTTCTTCTGCCGCGATAGCAACATCGTTGACGGTTCGGGTAGAATGAAAAAGTGAGTGCGTTTGTTTGACCTCGCTCGAGGTAGGCCGAGACTGTATGGCGCGTCTGGCGTCGTGAGGCCTAGCGTTCTTTTTGTGCTGACGCTAGTCGAACCGTCGCCTAGGCCTCGCCCAACTTCGTTCTTCTGCTTGTGCTCCTGCGTCTGTCTCCTTCCTGCTTGGCAGCATGGGCCTGTTTGATAACCTGCCCGTTTTCCTCGAATTGCCGGGGCCGCCTCCGATTCCGTGGCATAACTGGAGAAAATTGTTTCAGGCCCATCTCGAGGCGGCTGGCGGCAGCGAGTGGAGCGATGGACGGCGCGCTTCGGCGCTCGTCAGCGTTTTGGGTCGTGAGGGGGAAAGGAGGTATTTTGCCGAGACGGAGCAGGAGGAAGCAAGGAGGGACGCCAGTAACGTGACCGACTCTAGTGTGACCGCATCTTCGGTTTCGCTGTTTCTAAATTCGACCAACTTGTGCAGCTAGACCGGCTCTTCGCCGCCTCCACAAACACGCTTGTGGAACGTCACGAGTTCACAAGCCGTCGTCAATTACAGGGGGAAAGTTTTTTAGAATACGTTACCGTTCTAAAAGATAAAACCGTACGGTGCAAGTTCGGCCTGACGTACGCGGAACTCGTCCGAGATCAAATTATACATGGAACGTTTAACCCCTAAGTTAGAGAAAAGCTGCTAGCGCATGGCGAAAAGTTATCTTTGGAGAAGGCTGAAGAGATCGGTCGGAGTTTTGAATCGTTGTCGTTGGCGAATCAAGCCTTCGGTTCGCATCATCATCAAGTACAATTAAGCTGTAGGAGGACGCGCAGAAGATGGCGGCGCGGAGAATCAAGATGGCATGGGCCGCAGGGAAGGCCGGTGAGCTCAAGATGGCGGCACAGGAATTCAAGTTGGCCAGGCCAGACGGGGTGGCCGTGACGTCATTCCACCAGGTTCAGGAAGACAAGATGGTCGCCCCCAAGACGGACGTTTCCGTTCGCAGTCAGCTGCAGAGTTCCGCGGTACAGGTTAGCCAAAAAAGTTTGCAGGCAACGCCAAGCCTCAGTTGTGCGAACGATGCGGTAATAAACGGCATAATTCAGCATTCCAAAATTTTCCAGCCCGAAATCGGCGTTGCAACTCTTGCAACAAGTGGGGACATTTGGCGTCGATGGGCCGTAAGCCTGCACCAGTGTATCGAGTTTCTTCGAGGGGAGCTACGGGCTTGGCTCCGACACCGGTACCCGTACAGCATCCAACATCCACGGAGATCAACTCACCTTCGAGAGCTTCTGTCTTAACAGTCAGCACTTCTTCGAGAAAGGACTTAGTCGTCCAAGCGGAAGTCAGCGTCAACAATCCTTCGAGAAAAGACTTAGTCGTACGAGCCGAAGTCAGCGGGGTGACCATGCAACTCTTATTCGATACCGGAGCATCCGTGTCGTTGATGACTGCCGAAGATTTCAAGCGTCATTTCAGCAAACAGCATGCCTATCTAAGGCATTTGTCGACTTGCGGAATTTTTCCAAACACGTATCGGCATCCGCGGCTCATTCCAAACTCCTGTTCAAGTGTTGCAACGGTCTTGCTCCGTCACATTCTACGTCACAGACAAAGGCACATCGCTTTTGGGACTCGACGCCATACAGAAATTAGGTATTCAGATCGACGGTGCGTCTCTTACGTGTTGACTAGCATCGGTGTGTGCAGTGCAGTGTCCTGTGAACTTGCCTCCCTGTTTCGACCGTCTCTTCAACGGTGAGTTGGGTCTTGTCAAAGACCTCTCGCATAGTATCCAACGGCGGACAGGTGCGACTCCGGTTGCATCTAAGCTACGACGATTGCGTCTTCCTCTTCGTGATCAGATGTCCAGCGAGCTGCGACACCTGGAGGACAATGATGTCATTAAACGTGTCCACGCCGCGGAGTGGGTTTTGCCACTCGTCGTCGTCCGGAAAAAGAACGGTGACATACAACTGTGTGTGGACCTCCGGGAACCGAATAAGGCAATTATCATTGATGGGTATCCTTTGCCGCATGTTGAAGAGCTGTTGCAGATGTTTCATGGTGCTGGTTGTTCTTCTAAGCTAGACTTAGCGTCAGCTTATCATTAGTTGTTGCTGGAAGAGGGCAGTAGGAGCTTAACTACGTTCGTGACTCATGGAGGCTTATTCAGGTTTAAGAGGGTGTGTTTTGGTCTGGCGTCCCAGATCTCGAAGAATTGCAAAAATGTCGTTTGCTATCTTGATGATATTCTTGTGTGGGGAAAGTCTAACTCTGAGCATGACGCGAGCTTGGTTGAAGTCTTAACGTGTATAGCAAACAGTGGCACGAAGTTGAATGACAAATGTCTTGTTTCGGTCGAAGAACTCGATTTCTTGGGTGATTTCGGCTGAGGGCCTCTCACCGTTGGAAATCAAAGTAAAAGCTATAGTACATGCTGCGGCGCCTACGGACATAAAGTCACTGCAATGATTTTTAGGTCTTGCGGGATACTATGCCAAGTTCATAAAGAACTATGCAGATATAGCTGTATAGCTATCTTGATAGAGTTGAATAGAGATAGCTCAGGAAGGGTCAGACGTTTTGTTGGTCTGGTGATGCTCAGCGCAGTTTCGATCAGTTGAAAGCGTGCCTCACTTGTTCTCCTGTCGTGAAGGTCTTTAATTCTGACTTGCCTGTAGTAGTTACTACCGACGCATCTGATGTGGCAATTGGAGTGGTACTACCGCAGCGGTATGGTTCTAGGCCTGAAACCGTAGCCTTTGCGTCTAGAACTTTGTCGGAGACTGAAAGAAACTACTCTGTGGGAGAACGCGAAGGCCTGGCTTGTCTGTTCGCGTGTGAAAAGTGGCACATTTTCCTTTGAAGCAGATGGTTCACGCTTAGAACTGACCATCAGGCTGTAGTTGCGTTGTTAGCCGCAGGAGATGAAGGTCGGAGGCCTTTAGGGATTTCACGGTGGTCAGCTCGTCTGCTGTACTACAATTTTGACATCGAATACTGCAAAGCAACGGAAAAGCTGGTCGCTGATGCTTTGTCGAGATTACCCATTCAGACCGGTCAGGAACGTGTTAAGGAGGAAGAGATAGTGTCGCTGGTAACATCAGCAGTCGATAAAGAAACTGTGCAGCTGGCAACGAAGGCAGATGTGACGTTGCAAAAGGTAGCAAAGTATGTATCCAAGGGTTGGCCCGAGAAGAAAAAAGACAGTGATTTAACAGCTTATTTTCATGTAAAGGATGAACTTTCTGTTGTGGACGGTTTACTCATGCGTGGTGACCGTGTAGGCATTCCCTGTGTGCTTGTACCTACGTTCCTCCAGTTAGCTTGTGAAAATCATCAAGGAACAGTACGTAGGAAACAACTTCTCCATGAACGTTACTGGTGGCCTCAAATGGATTATAATGTTGAAGAACATGTAAAGCATTGTCACGTCTGTCAGCTGGCAGACAAGTCTGCTAAGCCTCATGTTGCAGCCGGAGGAATGGCCTGAAGGGCCTTGACAAAAGTTCGGAATGGACATCGTCGGTCCGTTACATGTGTCGTACCCCAGATTTCTTGTTACACTAGTCGATTACTACCGTACTTACCCGATTATAACGCGCACCCGATTTTCCTGGCACAAAAACCGAAAAAACTTGCACCTCCGATTGTACCGCGCACGGAACTTTGTGACCCAGACAAACAAATGCGGGAGAAATGGACGATTTATTTCCCGAAGTAATCTCACTCATCTCACTCCTCGTCGCTTTCCGCTGACCACAACATCTCGTCCTCGGTGCCGTCAAGAGCGTTCGCGATGCCACACTTCTGAACGAACGTTCAACCATGGTCTATGGGATCGTGGCCCACGCCTCGCACGCCCATCCCGCGAGCTTCTCCAGAGGCGCACACTTCAGCTGACCGCTCGTTTTGAACGCGTGAGAGCCGCTGCTGCCATTGCTGTTATCAAGTGCGCAAGTGGAACGATTTGAGAATTTGTGTGAACGCCGATAGAAAAGCCTAGGCGCTTATGCTTCCTCCGTTCGAAAAATTGTTGCTAAAGGCTTTGGCGCCATCTTGAGATGGTGATGGCGATGGGTGGGACGAAATTTCTGCTGTTTCGGCAGTTTTGATTTCGTATCCGATTCTAACGCGCATGCGATTTTGCGGCCTATTTTTCCGGAAAAAAGGTGCGCGTTAGAATCGGGTAATTACGGTACTCTAATTGGCGTGAGGTTCTGGGCACAAATTCTATTTCAACTGAGGATATCATTAAGTTGTTGGACTGGTCTTTCAGTCGGGAAGGGCTCCCTGAGGTTTTAGTGACGGATAATGGATCCCAGGGCCGGATCACGCGAAACGAAGGGAACGCTCTTGGTGCGAACGAATTGAAGACATTATATTCACAGACTTCACAGGACAGATCTTTGGATCAACTACGAAAGGTAACACACTGAACGTTAGACGAGAATTGTTAAACGGGAAAACACCGGGTGGTCCGCTCCAGCGCCCGCAACTACAAGGTCCGCGACCGTCCCCGCGTAAATGTCCCAAGAACAGAACCCGCTCACGGTCGGTCGTCTGAGGACGCGGGTGCCGACGTCGCCCTCGTAGCGGTGCTTGCGTCGTCTAGGTTGGCTCCACAGGTTGCGATGCCGTAAGTATCTCAGCCGGGTCAGCTGAAGGGCTTGATCCCGCCTGGCGTCCGGCCACGCACCGTTCGGCACGCCGGAGCCCGGTAGACGGTAGTCCGTGCTGGCGACGATGCCCCGGGCCTTGGCGGCGACGGCCGGAACCGTGGCGGAGACTGGCGACGGCCTTGCCTCGCTGTGGCACGTAGACCGGACGTCTTACGCGGGTTCTCACAGTACCCGTTCGATCCGCCTTGTCTCCTGGCTCGGTCTCGCTCGCTCTCTGCCCGTTGGTTGGTTGGTACCAAAAAAAAATGGCTCGTACCCACTCAGGGGTATTCGCCAGGAAATGGGCGCTAACTGAGAGAAGAGGAAAAACTGGAATTTGGATTAAAAGAAGTAAAGTGAATAAATGCAGGAAAAAAAGTGAGTATAAACGGGAATAAAAAGATAATAAGTAAACTGCCAGAACATGAGGTGCGGTAGCAGATAGAGCTCACCAACTACAAAATCAACACAAATGAATAAGGAAAGGATAGGCCGAAAAACAATCGTGGAAAGTACGTAAAAAATAAAGAAAGAAGATTCGGTAGAGAAGGAGAGGCAGTGAGCGGGAAGGCAGAGGATAAAGGCGCAGACATGTTTTTAAGAACAGCCCGCCATCTTGAATTAGCGGCTAGCACGGTAGACGGCGTGATTCAAAGATGAATGAATGTACAGCGCGGCACAGATCCCCGCGGCAAAAGCCCAGTACTTTCGCCCCGAGTGATAATATTAGAGGAACAGTGATTGGGTGGGCCAATTGATTAAAAGGGTTTTCCAGATATCTTTTTCGTACGGAGGTGAACCGTCGGCAGAAGAGGAGAAAATGTTCTATAGTCTCTAATTCATTGCAAAATACACAAAGGGGTGAAGGGGCCAGATCACAGTTGTGCAAATAATAATTTAAATTTGGTACGCCACAGCGAAAGTTAGTTAGGCTAACTTCGCATTCGCGTGATTGGCTAATCCGGCACTTCCAGGAGAACCGGAGGTGCTCGAACTCTGAACCTACGCACGCAGTTTCAGCCATGCTTTTTTGGAGGCCTAATCTGCGAGAACGTGCCGAGGTGAGGAACTGTATGTGCGGCAAGATTTCCACCACTGGGCCGTCCAGTGCAAGTCCCGCCAACGTATCTGCCTCGTTCACCCTTCCTCTTCCTCCACCTCAGCCGCAACCGCTTGGTCTTGGGAGCTTTTTGGCGTCGAATGTGGCGTCATTCCCCTTCCCGGGTATGTTCCATCACACCCAGTTTGTCTCTAAACAAATGCAAGAGTATCTAAAGGAGAAAGGTATCCGCCACGTGTTCTCGTCGAATTATTACCCTCAGGCTAGCGGCCAGATTGAACTGTTTAACAGGATTTATTTATTTATTTATTTATTTATTTAAGGTTACCCTCAATGCCCGGGTAGGGCGTTACAGAGGGGAGTGGGCATAAAAGGCACAGATATACAAGAAAATAATAGGAATACAACATAAACAAGAGTACAAGCCAAAATAAAGAAGGAGCGACAAAACAGCAAAATCAAGAGAAAAGTCACAAGAAAAGCACAATAATGTAGCCTGTGTACAATAGCGACAGATAAGCATTTGAAAACCGATACCTAAGGGACATAAAATGGGAAAAAAGGCTCTAGAAAACTGTTTATGATTGGATACATATTACTTATATGCAGTGGCTGATATAGTGATGTCGGTGAACAGTTCGAAACCGACGACCAAATGAGGACAACAAGGCACAACAGCGCTAAAAAAATTTTAGAATCAAGTAATATTACGAACGCGGGTAGTCAAAGCTAATCTAAACAACTTATTGTTACGGATTAATACAAGGGGTTCGGAAAGGCGGTTCCAATTGTTGATTGCTTGGGGTAGAAAAGAGTAATAGAACGGATTTGCATGACAATGAATGGGTGCAAATTTAAGGCGATGATCTAAGCGTCGAGATATGAAACAGGGACTTGATAGGAGTAAGTCATGAAGCGTCTCGTGATAAAACATTTTGTGGAATAAACACAAACGTTGTATATGGCGGTGTAAAGACAGATCAGGTAGTAGCAACTGTGATTTCATGGTCGTTACTCAAGCAGTGCGATTATATTCGGAAAGAATGAAGCGTGCGGAGCAGTTCTGGATGGGCTCGACAGATGAAGCTAAATATGCGAGGCCAGGGTCCCCTATAGAAGCGGCGTATTCCAATGGAGAGCGTATAAGAGTTTTGTACAGTTTTAGTTTCAGCGAAGATGTTAGACCATTAAAAATACGTTTTAAATAGCCCAATGTGCGGTTAGCATTGTTTGTTATATAGTTTATATGTGGTTCCCAGGACAGATAGGGTGATACATAGACACCTAAGTATTTACAGGAAGCTACGGCCTCAAGAATATTCCCATGAAGGGTATAATTAGGGCTGCGAAGCATTCTCGCGTTACTTGCATTACTTTACATTTATTTGTATTAAGTGTCATCAACCAGTCGTTACACCATGCCGAGATCATGTTAATATCCAACCGAAGTATTGCGGAATATCAGATGTAATCTCCCTGTAAAGAACACAATCATCAGCGAATAGGTTAATGGAAGACTGAACTTTACTAGGCAGGTCAATAATGTAAATTAAGAAGAGCAGGGGTCTGAGGACAGAGCCTTGCGGAACACCTGAAAATACCAGAGAAAAAGATGACGTGGTTTGGTTAACAGTGACAAACTGATAGTGGTTTAAGAGGAAGTTACGTAACCAGGCAAGAGCGTTAGGATCAAGGTTGCGCTTGCTTAGTTTTAATATTAATAGTTCATGTGATACCTTGTCGAAAGCTTTGGCGAAATCAAGAAATATGCAGTCGACTGTGGAACCATGGTCAATCTTGCTGTGAAAGAACATTTACAGGTAGCCAGACTTGAAGGCAAGGATGCTTCTAAAAGCATTACACAATTTCTTGGGTCGTATAGGGTCACATTACATTCAGTGACAGGTCTTACTCCAGCTTTTTTGCTGCATGGACGTCAGCCTCGTTCCAAAGTGGATATTAGCAACTTTAGGATACGTAAAAAGGCAGCAGAATCGGACAATTTCATGATGTGGAATATTCGCAGAGTGTCAGGACTTCTTTTGCATGGGGAGATGATGTGGAATATTCAGAGTGTGCGGACTTTTGCACGGGGAGAAGATGTGGAATATGTGGCGCCATCTGGTGGAGCGCCCGCGCACTGTGTGCGCTTTTGCAGGGCCGGACTGGAGGAGCGTCAGGCGCTCACGCGCGCTCGCCGCTCCTCCAGTCCGGCCGTGGCTTTTGTTAGGGTGTAACTAGATGTCGTTGCGGTGGGACGCACGTGATGGTAATGCTCCAATCACGTGCGTGTGGTTGTGCCGTCATCATGTTGAATAAATCATTCTTTATCTGGGGTTCGAGGAGCGAGGCAGCACTCTTTCTTCTGCTTTGCGTGCGGGCCAAAGCGGCGCTCCTTCACTCCCGTCGCCTCCGAGGTCCCTCGCCGTCGCCCACGACACAACACACGCGACAATATTTTTGAACCGAAACATCGCGTACACAAAGTGGTTTATTCGCCTTCATAAATTCAACGCACCCTCGGCTGCCGGGAATCGAACCCGAGACAATGCACGTGCCTGCAACCATGAGATAGCATGTGAGATCTCGCGGTGTAGACTGGCACCTGAGAAATCTTACGGCGAATAAAGCCGCGGTGGTTTATTATATAGAGCGTGGGAGTACTAGATGCATAATTGCTTACACAAAACTCAAAAGTAAAATAAAATAAAATTACGCGGGCGGATCAGCACCGTATATCGTGCCCTGGCCGCCCGCGTAATTTGTTCCTGCCTCGTTTGGAAGCTCAGAGGCGTCGTAAATGGCCCTGTGGAGAGCCATAACGCATTTCACCCTCAAAAAAAAAAAGGCGAAATATCAATTCGCACCGGTCTGAGGAGGATTACAGCGCAAACTTAGTCCTGGCGGAAACTAAGTACAGTGCAGCCCGTACAAAGGTCACGTCAGCCCGCCACGAAGCTCGTGGCTATTGACAACGTGTAAAAAACAACTTTTTCTGACAGCGCCTCATAGATGGCGCTTGAAGTTCGACAAGCGCAGAGTAAACTATGTTTTCAGGAGGTTGAGATCAATAGATCAACGTATGTGGACAGCTAAGGTTTTTAGGTACCTATACTTGAAAAGCGTGGACACGAAGTGGCTAGGGAAGAGTAGAAGGCTAACGATAAAGTACGAAAAGGACAGTGGAGAATACAAGACAGCCAAGGTAACCAAAACAGAAGCAAGTCAGATAGAAACGAATAAATGGAGAGAAAAAATGGAAGATAAAGCGTCGTTACAGGTGTACAGGGCGGAGAAATTGGAAATCAGAAAAAGAAATTTCTAAGGTAATTTCTAGGGCAGCGCTTTGCTTTTTGAGGCTAGAGCAGGTTGCTTGAGAATTGAGAGCTATGTGTGGAAGTATACACAGAATGATGGGGTAAGCGTGGTCTGCGGGAAATAAACAGAAACTATGCGGCACCGAGTGTTAGAATGCGAGTGTATCCATCCAAATCTACATGAGGGAAATATTGGGCTTCCAGAAGCCGTAGGATTTAAGGGTACAATAGAGGGAGTCTACTTGAAGGCTGTCGAGACGACGAAAAGATGATTAGAATGCTGGTGGACAAAGCAGAGAGAGGAATATTTTTATAGGGCTGATACCACCTGTAACAGAAAGAAATTAAATGGGTCGTGAAGAGATTTTCAAAAGAAAATGTGTTGTGTTTGCGCCTATAACCGTGGAACCTTAATAAACAAACAATGCATACCCGTTTCATTGCCCGATATCGGCAAATAGGAAAACAAATGCCGTTACGGTTTCACCGAGGCTTTCCTCCTCAACTCGTAAAGTGACGTTTCAGTAAGTCAGTAAGCAGCCAATCACAGTTCTCCCTCGTCTGCAGAATATGTCGGCATAGACCGGGCTTGCAAAGGGTCAAATAAAGCTACAACGTCGGCGCCATGATGAAACTCGCCCTGCAACTGTACGGGAGATGTGTGATCTCTGATACGACTGATCAACATGGTCGAACTTTCAGTCAACAATGCGGGTGAGTGGCGCAGGCAGAATTAACCACGTTTAATCTGAACTGGGCATTCGTAAACTGTTTACGCTGCTTCACACGAGTCTAAACTGTCGTTTTTCTTGCCGATATTTTTGCACAAGTTTGCCGACGTCTGTCTCACTTAGCCTGTAATGTGAGTTGCGCGAACGTGAATCTTCTGACCTGACGAGATAAATGATCGCACACCTAAAATGAGAATTTATTACATAAACACGTTTATCGAAGGAACTTTGAGTAGTCGGAACTTTAAACCCATCCATCCTTTACTCATAAAGCGCAAAAATAAATAGCGAGAAGTAGCGATACAGCGCCGAGTCCCTCCATCACGCAGTTCGACGATTGCTTTCCGGTTTCCTGCAATAAACAATGCTGTTAACGCTATTTCGTTGATTGTAGACGCTCCCCTTTGGCTTACTGCACAAGCGTTTAACAGTAAGCTGGCGGTTAAAGGTGTATGTTGACTGGAAGGTATGAAAACACGACACACTTCTGGTTTACCAATTCGAAGAGGCTTTTATGCAGCAGTTTTTCGTCGCGCGCGCTTCTCACGTCGATATATGTAGTTCGACAAGGCTGGCTGTAACGTTGGGCTGGCCCGGAGGCCGCAAGTTCGAATCGCACACGGGGCACTTTTGTTTTTGCTTGGGCGGTTTTGTGCCCTTTCATCCGAAAAAGGAAAGATTCCGAAGAGAATTTGTCAAAGGAATGTGAAATTCAACAGGGGAACTGGCTACAAACTCTACAAACAGCCAGTAGGTCCGAGGTCTGCTGTAATGGTTGCCAGACAACAGAAGCGGTCACGACACCGCTCACGTGCATAGAAAACTGTTTTTTGGGAACGAATGAAAAATGCATTATTTTTAAAATATGGGGTTTGCAGCATTGCAGAACAATATACACAAAGAACGTATGAACGCGTTGAATTCTCGAATGTACTTGAGGTGACGTCACCCTAGTTGTGCTGCCGACCGACGACGCTCGCATAGTCGATTGCGATGCGCCTCAAAACCAGAATTTCATAGGCGCCTCCTAAATTCCAGCAGCAATGAATTGTGAAAATATTTGGGATTTATGTTCTTAAAAGGTCGTTCAAGCAGGCAAAATTAAGCAAAGACGAATGCATTTTCTCTTCACTACCCCTTTATGTATTTTGTGCCTTTCCTAAGAGCAGCGCTATGAGTATAAAACATAGATATATTAGTTTTTTTGTGAAAAATGGCACGTCATTACCCCGTTCCAAAGGGGATATACCACGAGGAATCATCAATCATCATCATAATATAGCAATTTCCGGTGAGACTTGACTACGTAGTACATATAACAGCGCCCTTCTTTAAATTCAATTGCAGGTGATTTTTAGTTCACCAATGCTGGATCGAATTCATTTCCCAACAAAACACTATCCTGAAAGTTTTCTGTCTTACGGAATTAAATTCGAGGTCATCCACAAACAATGAAGCGGAGGGCATACGAGGGAAGATAATTTATGAATAATACATACAACTCCACCACCCAAGGTTAGAGCTCTGTGCCACTCCAGTTAGCGACAAACTCTGCAGATGTCTTGGATAAGGTGATTTTCTAAGTATCTTCTAAATCAGGGGCAGCACTTCAATAGAAGCAGTTTCAATAGAAGCAGTTGGTGCGAAACTTTATCAAATGCCTTTGTTAACACAAACTAACACAAAAATATCCGCAGTAACGCCGCGCCGCGCGTAGTAACATGCGGCTGCGGTGATAAAGCACACCGGCAACTTCCGTTATCGTTATACCGGACTGCAGGCTCAAATCACCGCACTTTCTCCTTTTTCGTTCACCGGGTAGCTTTTTTTAGCCCTTATTCACTTAGCGCGCTTCTATTATATTTTTACCAGGCGAGGATGCCGTAGAAAAATGTATTTGCAATATTCTAAACGCGAGACGCTGGGTGCCGCTAGTACACACTGAGGGAAGCACAACCATCACACCTCGTCCTCTTCTTCCACGGGAACTCCTCGCACAATCCCCGTTCGTTTAACCTGTGGCAAATCCCCCCATAACCACATAGTTTGTTAGTCGCCTGTCGGTGCCTCGTGTCATCATTCCCCTGCGGAACGAGCGCCGTCGCCGCGCTATGGGGTTACAGCGTCCGGCGGAAAATATGGCTTCAATCGTACAACATGTACTATGTCTGTAGAAGTAGTGTAACTCGACGGTGTCGACGCCAGGGGTAGATCTCTTACGTTACGTCGGTAACTTGGCGCATGACGCGAAATGGACCACAGTAGCGGGGCAGAAGTTTTTCAGAAAGGCCGATACGGTGGGTAGGTTTCCAGAGGAGGACAAGGGATCCCGGAGCGAAGTGCGCCACCCGATGTTTTCGGTCACAAATCGTTTTCTGATCAGCTTGGGAGGAACAAAGCCGGTTTCGGGCAATATGCCTAGCATGGTCAGCGCGAACAATGGCGTCCCAGGCGTACTCCGATCGCACTGCGGGTTGGTCTGCCGACATAGGCATGAGGGTGTCCAGTGGTAGGGTGGGCTCACGGCCATAAAGGAGGTAGAACGGCGAATACCCAGCCGTATCATGCCGTGACGAATTATAGGCAAACGTCACGAATGGCAGCGAGACGTCCCAGTCGCGGTGATCCGGGGAAACGTAGCAGGAAAGCATATCGGTGAAGGTACGATTTAAGCGTTCGGTAAGTCCGTTAGTCTGGGGATGGTACGCTGTAGGTATCTCATGTTTAGTATAAGAGGATCGGAGGATGTCGTCAACGACTTGTGAGAGAAAGCAACGGCCACGGTCGGTGAGCAACTGACGTGGAGCCCCATGCTGGAGAATGACGTCGTGAAGAAGTAAATCTGCCACATCAGTAGCACAGCTAGTCGGCAAAGCACGCGTGATGGCGTAGCGTGTGGCGTAATCCGTGGCGACAGCAATCGACTTGTTTCCCGATGTTGACTGGGGAAAAGGGCCAAGCAAGTCCAGACCAACCCGAAAAAAGGTTCTACCAGGATGTCGAGTGGCTGTAGTGTTCCCGGAGGAAGCCATGTTGGAGTCTTGCGGCGCTGACACTGATCGCAAGAACTGAAAGAGGGGGACGGAACGGTACAGGCCGGGCCAGAAAAAACGCTGGCGCACGCGTTCATACGTGCGAGAAATGCCGAGGTGACCAGCAGTAGGCATGTCGTGAAGCTGCTGGAGGACAGTGGAGCGCAGGTGCGCAGGGACTGCGAGCAAAAGTTCCGGCCCGTCAGGACGGGTATTGCGGCCATACAAAATGTTATCGCAAACCGCAAACATTCCCGTCGACGCGTCAGGTGAGGCAGAGTTGATGTTGTCGATAATCGAGTAATGCTGGGTCACGACGCTCTTCTTCCGGAATGTGGAGGAGTCCAGATATAGCACAGAGAAAGACTGCGTCGTCATCGTCAGCAGCGTCAGGTGGGTCGACCGGATGGCGAGACAAGCAATCAGCATGTTGGTGCAAGCGTCAAGATTTGCGCTTTCGTCGAATGTATATTCCTGCAGGCGCAATGCCCATCGACCTAACCTGCCTACCGGACGTTTTAGCGAAGAGAGCGAGCACAGCGCGAGAGTGGTCTGTTATGACAGTGAATGAGCGGCCATGCAGATAAGGACGAAACTTAGCGACAGACCACACGAGGGCTAGGCATTCGCGTTCCGTAATGGAGTAGTTGCGCTCTGGGGCGGAAAGAAGGCGGCTGGCATAGGCAATAGCCCGCTAAAGACCATCCTATCGTTGCGCCAAGAGAGCCCCCGATTCCGTACCCACTGGCATCTGTGCGTACTTCTGTCGGTGCATAAGGGTCAAAGTGAGCCAGAAGCGGAGAGTGGGTGAGTACGGAGATAAGGTTGGTAAAAGCGGCAGCGTGCTCGGAGCTCCGCGAAAACGGAACGTTTTTCTTCAAGAGGTTGGTGAGGGTCTGGCAATATCAGCAAAGTTCTTGATAAAGCGTCGATAATACGAACAAAGTCCGAGACAGCTTCGAAGGTCTTCGAAGGAAAGTTCTGAACTGCGCGCACTTTAGCAGGGTCGGGACGAACCCCCTTCGCGTCGACGACGTGTCCGAGGATCGTGATTTGCTGACGTCCGAAATGGCATTTGGAGGAATTCAGAAGACCGGCGTGTCGGAAAAGGGTTAGAATTCCCGAGAGGGGTTCGACGTGCGTAGTGAATGAGGGAGAAAATACCATAACGTCATCCAGGTAACAGAGGCAGGTAGACCACTTGAAGCCCTGAAGCAGCGAGTCCATTATGCGCTCGAATGTAGCTGGAGCGTTACAAAGGCCGAGTGACATCACTTTGAACTGGTACAGACCATCGGGTATATGAAGGCGGTTTTTTCACGGTCAATTTCATCTGCGGTGATTTGCCAATATGCAGACCGAAGTTCATTGGATGAAAAATACTTAGCGCCATGAAGGCAGTCAATGGCGTCGTCTATCCTTGGGAGGGGATACACGTCCTTCTTTGTGACTGCACTGAGATGTCGATAATCGACGCAAAACCGCCATGTGCCATCTTTTTTCTTCACCAGCACCACTGGAGAAGCCCATGGACTGCAAGAACTTTCAATGATGTCATTCGCTAGCGTCTTATCTACTTTCTGTTGGATAATTCGCAGCTCTGCATGAGAGACTCTGTAAGGGCGTTTGTGAACGGGGCTTGCGCTGCCGGTGTTGATCCGGTGGGTGACTGACGAGGCTTTCCCTAAAGGGCGATTGTTCAGGGCGAAAATGTCCCAAAAGGTAGTCAGGAGGCAGGGACGTTGATCGGCTTGGGCAGGCAGAAAATCTGGGGCCACCATTTTCGCAAATGGTTAACGGTCAGGGCAGTCGCGTCTGGAATATGAGGGCCAGTATTTTGTTGGTAATCGACGGCCAATGCAGAAACTTTGCATTCCTCTAAAGCGGAGAGGAGGCCTTGAGTGATGGCTTGCGGCAGAAGTTGGGTAGAAAAACTGAAATTTAGGAAGGGAAGAGATGTCAGATTTTGCGTGATCATGACGACTGTGTGGGGGAGGGTCACGTTGCGCTCCAGTAAAACGGCTGGTATTGTAGGAATGACGTAATCACCGTCAGGAACATAGGGAGATGCAGCCAGTGGTACGTAATAAAGAGCTTGGGGCGGCAAACGGATGTCTTCGAGGCAGCACAGACGGAGCAAGGGTTCATCGACGGTGACTGGCGACAGGGGTAGGTCAAGGTGGACGAGCACGAGAGAACAATGTATCAGCGCAGAATGGTCCCCGACAGAAAATCTTGGCCGAGAATGAGGTCATGGGTGCAATGCTCTAAAACGGTAAACAGGACAGAGGTGTCGTGACCAGCAATCGTGACGCGTGCAGTGCACATGCCCGCGATGGCAGCAGTTCCTCCGTCAGTGACTCGGAGACAAGAAGTGGCTGGCGTCAAAACTTTGCGCAGGCGGGAGCGAAGTTGCGCACTCATCATGGACACCTGCGCCCCTGTGTCTATCAGTGCACTCACAGGGACAACGTCAACTTTAACGTCTAACAAGTTCTTTTCGACAGGCAACGTTGTTAGAGGATTTTCGGGACGTCGGGAAAATTCAGCGATACCTCTGGGCGCTGCATCGTCTAGTTTTCCTGGTTGGAGCATGGGTATGTCGAGGAAGAGCGGCGGGGCGAACGGGACTGACGGGGCTGTGGTGACGGCGAGCGACCGGACCAGCGACTGTCGGTTGAGTTCGAGAAGTTGGGGGGCGGCGTCTGGCGGCTGGTGTGGAAGCGTCGATTTCCCTCGGCGGTGTACCGGGAGAAGTTGGTCGGGCGCAATTGGAACGAGCGGTTATGGCAGTAGTGGGCGACGTGGCCAGCTCGGCAGCAGTTGAAGCAAATTGGCCGGTCATCGGGCGTCCTCCATTCATGTGGGTTGCGGAACCGGAAGCACGGCGGTATATTGTCGCGTCGAGGCGCTTGAAAGGAAGGGACAGGGCGATCATTTGGGTGCGTGACGGCGCAAATAGGCTGCAATCCGAGATGGATGAGCTCGTCGCGCACAACGGCTTGTATCAAAGATACAGCAGGCACATTGGAGAGTTGTTGGTTAGGCTGAACACCGGCTGGAACCATGGCCTCAAGTTCACGACGCACTATTCTGGTCACATTTTCGGATGTCGGTGCTGCCTTTGTCGAAGGGAACTGAGCTGCTGTTGGCAATACGTTGCCGGAGCACGACGAGGTCGCAGCAGTTTTCGGAAGTCGTGTGAAATGTTGAACGATGCGACGGCTTTTCGCCTGCTCAAAGCGGCGTCATTCGGCGATAATACCGACTACTTTGTCACAGTTCTTAAAAACCAGGAGGTTGAATGCATTGTCCGCTATCCCCTTCAAAACGTGTCACACTTTGTCTTCCTCGGACATTTGTCGGTCAACTTTTATGACAAAGGGCGAGTACGTCCAGGATGTGCGCGACGTAGGACTCAGTGGGACTCTGCACGCGAGAAGCGAGGTTGTTCTTTGCTGTGAGCTGCCCACTAGCGGACGTCCCGAAAATGGCTTTGAGGTCTTCTTTGACAACGTCCCCGCTGGTGAGGCGTGCCTCGTTCGTGAGAAACCATGTTTGGGCCGTACCTTTGAGGCAGAAAGACAGGTTGGCGAGCATGATCGTCTGATCCCAGCGGTTGTGGCCACTGACGCGCTCGTTCATTATGATCCAGTCTTCCAGATCCTCTGCAGCCGTGCCATAGAAGAAGGGAGGGTCCCGGGGGTGCGACAAAATGATGTGGGGGCTTGTCAAAGAGGCAGTAGCCGCTGGGGCCTCGTGGCAAAGCGGGGTTGTCATGGCTGCAGTAGCCGCTGGGTCGTCGGAGCGAAGCTCGGTGAACGAAATCTGGCGACCGCTGCGAAGCTCCGTCTTCTCAGAAGGCCCAGAACCTCCACCACAAGATGTTACGAGGCGAGGATGCCATAGAAAAATGTATTTGCAATATTCAAAACGCGAGAGGCTGGGTGCCGCTAGTACACACTGAGGGTGGTGGTAGTGGGGGCCCGAAAAATGGCGCATGCCCACTTAGGGGGATTGGCTAAGAAAAGTTATGTTACAATCATGGAAGCACAACCATCACGCCTCGTCCTCTTCTTCCACGGGAACTCGTCGCACAATCCCCGTTAGTTTAACCTGTGGCAAATTCCCCCATAACCGCATAGTTTGTTAGTCGCCTGTCGGTGCCTCGAGTCAATATTTCAAACCTAAAGCAAAGTAAAATGGTGAAACACGTACGAGTAACTAAAAGGGTTTCAAACTAGATGCGCGTGGGCTACGTATACTTTTCATGTTTGCGTACGGGAACTCTGTACGCACATGGAACTAAAACTGTCTTCTGTCTCCCCGTCTCGACGTGTCGGCGTGGCTTAGTCGCTAAGACGACGGAAACTCGCTCCGCTTCTCTACGGGCCCAGGCTCGAACCCTGGCGGTGACAGCAGATTTGTTTAGTCTGGCTGGGTGTTCCTTGTGGCGCACGCCGCGACGAAATTGTTGGCTGGTAGAGGTAGAAATCTTTGCTTTGAAAAGGAAACAAGTGAGATGAATAAAACGTCGTAATGGGAAAATGATGACGACCATAGAAGTCAGAGAACACGACCACACAACTGAAGGCCTTCAGGAGTAATTTTAGTGTGATAATTAGAAAAGCAACGAAGCCCGATTCCGCTGGGGCTAAAATGGATTGTGGGGTTTAAAGCATCGAAGCTACATCTAAGCTATAAGGCGCGCCGTCGTCGATAGCTCCGGAATAATTTGAGCCCCATAGAGATCTTTAACGTGCGGCGACGTTTCGACACAGGGGCGTTTTCCCTTTTCGCATCCATATGAAAATCAGCCACCGCGGTGTCCCTGGGCTCTAGGGCAGTAGTGATTGGCCAAGTCTCTCGGCCATAAAAGAAACGAAACTACGCAGCGGGAAAAGGATTATGAAAATGGCAATGACAGGACCAGTCGCGCAGCCAGAAATTTATTTCAGGGGGGGGGGGTGCACATGCAACAATAGTGCCCGCAAGACAACGGGAAGTTAGAGAAGGAGAGGGATTCATAAGCTGGCCTCGAGTCCATAGTCTTTGAGAAAACCCACAGGAGCTTTGACCAAGGAGGTTAACCTCCTTGGCTTTGACACCCCGTAGAGCATTTGGTGTTCTAGTGGCCCAAAAATTACACCATCTTCCCGTGGGGAACCCTGATGATGCGAAGCATCATGGGGGTTCCGAGTGGTTCCATTGTGTTGCCGTTATGTTGAGTGATCTGGTGTTTAATAGCGCCAGAGGGAATTCCGCGCCCGGGTCCCCACCGGTGGCAGAGGCACGCAAGTACTGTTGTGTTACGGTGAGTAGGCGGTGGTTCTCGAGGCACCGAAACTCGTCCATCATGTTCTTGTCGATGCTGTCGTCTCTGTGGTAGAATCGGTACTCTCCGTCAGCGTTGATGAGGTAAAGGTTGTCGACGTTGGTGCACCGGCTGAGAGCAACTACACTCTCTCCTCTTCTCCTCTTCGCAGCTTTGTCTTCTTCTCCTTCTTAATCAGTGGTTCCCCTACAGGAAGATGACGACGGTGGTTGAGCGCGAAGCGCTCTCGCGATGGACTTTTTGGTTGGCCAATCCCTTGGGGCATCCTGCCACAATCATCATCAGAGGCGCTCCGGACGGGGCACGGACGCGGGACATCCCCCGAGCAAGAGATACTTCGCATCTAATCTTCTCGTTCTTCTTCTTCAGCGGTTCCCCTACGGGAAGATGACGACGGTGGTTGAACGCGAAGCTATCTCGTGATGGATTCTTTGGTTGGCCAATCCCTAGGGGCATCCTGCCACAATCATCATCAGAGGTGCTGCGGACGGGGCACGGACGTGGGACATCCCCCCGAGCAAGAGATGCTTCGCATCTAATCTTCTCCTTCTTCTTCAGCGGTTCCCCTACGGGAAGATGACGACGGTGGTTGAACGCGAAGCTATCTCGTGATGGATTCTTTGGTTGGCCAATCCCTAGGGGCATCCCGCCACAATCATCATCAGAGGTGCTGCGGACGGGGCAAGGACGCGGGACACCCCCCGAGCAAGAGATGCTTCGCATCTAATCTTCTCCTTCTTCTTCAGCGGTTCCCCTACGGGAAGATGACGACGGTGGTTGAACGCGAAGCTATCTCGTGATGGATTCTTTGGTTGGCCAATCCCTAGGGGCACCCTGCCACAATCATCATCAGAGGTGCTGCGGACGGGGAACGGACGCGGAATATCCCTCTGAGCAAGAGATGCTTCGCATCTAAAAAGTGTTTTATGCTGAGACTTCTCGCCAGGCATATGCGAATGCCATACGCCGAGCAACGACGCCGGCGCACGCGGCAGCTAGAATTACCACAAGGGGAACCACCGCCATATTACGAAGATTACATACCAAGATTAATGCCAAGATTACATGGTAGCAGTGTTGAAACTGCCTCAAGAAAAGAGGACACATCACGCAAGACCTACTATTAGACAGAGGATCGCATAGATCGAAATAATGCGTACTGTTGCAAATTCTGCCAGCAGCAAGGTACACCCAGGCAGATTATTGTAAAATGTGAAGCTACGCCAGGATTGCCACAGCTAATATTTCCTTACCGCCACCCCCAAGAGCAGTGGGAGACACTGCTGTCTAGCCCCTCCCTTCCAGACCAGCTCGTCGTCGTCGAGAGGGCAGCCGTGGTCAAGACGGCCAATGGGTTCGCGTGAATAGGGAACCACTTGGTCATGATCTTCTGATCAACGCTCATAATAAAAGTTTGTTAAGAGGGCAGGCCCATATGGCGTGGGTCTTCCCCCATCTCCAGCGTCGAGCAGTGGGAGGACGCGCTGGGCAGCTCGCAACCTGGGGTGCAGCTACTTCTGGTTGACCGAGCTGCCACCGTCGCCGCCAGCCTTCGGCCGGCAGCCACCACGCGTTCCTAGCCAACTTGCTTGGAAAATAAAGTGATTTCTCTCTCTCTCATAATAAAAGTTGAATAAAAGTGGTCCTTTCTCTCTCTTTCTCTCTCTTTCTCTCTCTTTCTCTCTCTCTCTCTCTCTCGCTCTCTTTTCCCATTCCCAAACGTACGAACTCTAAAGTGCCTCTGTATTTCTTTCAGGTCGCCTTGTGCATACAGTGGTGTAATCGCTGGAAAAAACCTTAACATCCTGTAATGGTTCTCGCCCTGCTCTATCTCATGTCCAATCCCAGCCGAAGGCAGTAAACCGCGACCCCGTTGTCACCATCACGTGCCGCGTGCGCTCGCTCCATGCGCGGCCTCAGCGGCGCCATTTTGAAGATTCCCTGCCGCTCGCCTAGAACACGCTCCAACCACAGCAGACTTCGTCAAACTGCCGTTCGTGGAGAGACCACCAGTTCACGTATGTGCAAGCGTGAATGCTTTATACCTGCAGTGATGTATTTATTTACTCTCACTGATTTGCGGCACACCTTTATTACAAGTGAAAACAAGGCGCCAGTTGGGTCAACGGCGGTTTGGAAAGGAATCCTGGCGTGTGCATTGATCGACAAATGCTGGTGGGAGATGCTGTCGCAGCTTGTAGAACTAGCTAGGCGCAGAGTTCCATTTTATTAAAAGTGGTTATTGCACCAACAAGCCTACGGACGCTTAGAACTTGCGTGCACTACAGAAGAAGCTATTTTCTTCCCCCGGTGCCACCGCATCCTTCTTCTGGAAGCCTTCAGGCACCTTCGCTCCTTTCTAGAAGAGACCGGCCTGGCCGCGCAACTGTGGAGTGCCCGCCCCCCCCTCCCCCCCCGCCTCCTCCTCTCTCCATGGGACCTCCCGAGCTGCACCAGCTGCCTCTCCATCTCCCCCCCCCCCCAGCCCCCGCGTTTTGTTATTTTGCACTTAAAGGGAAGATGCTTGTAGTCGTCCGCAGGAACAGCCCCTAGGCAGCATGCCTCTCATCTCCCCATTTACAGGATCCCCTCGCTTTTTCGCGTGACGGCACGCCCACCAGAGGCTAGGTACTCTTAGAAGAACAACTCCCGCATTCCCCCCCCCCCTCATTAGAGAGTTTTAGCAGTCCATCTGTTCCGTCGTGTACATACCGTAATTACCCGATTCTAACGCGCACTTTTTTTCCGGAAAAACAGGCCGAAAAATCGCATGCGCGTTAGAATCGGATACGAAACCGAAACTGCCGAAACAGCTGAAATTTCGTCCCACCCATCGCTATCGCCATTTAAAGATGGCGCCAAAGGTCTTAGCAACAATTTTTCGGATCTAGGCGCCTAGGCTTTTCTATCGGCGTTCACACAAATCGTCAAATTATTCCACTTGCGCGCTTGATAACAGCAATAAGAGCAGCGGCAACGAAGGTGCGCCGCTTCCACGGCTTACGAGCGGCTCCCACGCGTTCACAACGAGCGGTTCGCTGAAGCGTGCGCCTCTGGAGAAGGTCGCGGGATAGGCGTGCGAGGCGTGGGGCACGATCCCATCGACCATGGTTGAACGTTCGTTCAGAAGTGCGGCATCGCGAACGCGCTTGATGGCACCGAGGACGAGATGTTGCGGTCAGCGGAAGGCGACAAGGAGCTCTCGGAGAGCGACGACGAGTGAGATGCGTCAGATTACTTCATGAAATAAATCGCCCGTTTCTCTCGCATTCGTTTTTCTTGCTCACAAAGTTCTGTGCGCGTTACAATCGGAGGTGCAAGTGTTCTTTCAGTTTTTTTGCATCGAAAATCGGGTGCGCGTTAGAATCGGGGCGCGTTAGAATCGGGTAAGTACGGTAGTTACCGTGTTGACCGGGACCCGTCTGGGCACTGGCGCATTCGTCGCGGTAGGGGGATTAGCTCCGCGGGCCGGCCATTGAGAGTTTTAGCAGTCCGTCTGTTCCGTCGTGTACGTAGTTACCGTGTCGACCGGGACCGGACTCTGCCTGCGCGGGCAGGATGGACGAGGAGGCGCACCCCTCAGTGGCGAATGCGCGGACATGGCGAAGGCCGGCCCGCGGAGCTAATCCCCATACTGCGACGAATGCGCCAGTGCCCAGACGGGTCCCGGTCAACACGGTAACTACGTACACGACGGAACAGACGGACTGTTAAAACTCTCTATTGACTTATACCTACAGCCGCTGTTGTTTTTCCCTTAGCCTTCCGACACTTCTTTCTCGAGGCGTTCCTTCTGCGCGCACTCGCAATGCAGTTGCCGCCCTCCCCGATTCGAACTTTTATCTCTCACTTAATTTAAATTCCTCGCAATCTTTCCAGCTATCCAACTTCTTTTGCGTCCCCTTCCCTCCCCCACGTCAGACAGTTTCGGGACCTTTTCACCCATGTATCTGCCCTAAAAATCTCATAGCATCATAGCATAGCATCATAGCACAGCACCAACAAGTGGGTGAGTGCAGTTGTACGCCTACGCAACAAAGGCGTTATTTTCAGCCTACTGGAAGGAGAAAAAAAGGTCAATACATAAAAGCTCGTTCATTCAAGATCGAAGGGGCTGTGCCGGGACCACGGCGTGAGTTCGAATAACCGAGTTCTAATTAAGGAGCTTTTACTGTATACGTTAATTAGTTCCCATAAGAAAGTGGTGTGATCCGTCGAAGTTCTACAACCGCTATGAGAAACTTTACCGTTGAAAGGCTACACGTTCATTGAAATCGTACTGAACAAGTTTAGTGGGCGTCGAATTTAAGAGCACTAAATCATCGTGCTATTATAAGTCGTTATAAATTCCAGTGTCCCCTGTTATTTTCCCCAGCCGTGATTCCCGGGGTAAAATGGCTAACACATAATAACACAAGGCTTTCCTCAGTGCCATTGCGTCCGGTATTTGTTGTAGCAAAATGCGGCTGTTCATTAATTCTTAGCTGCCCGCAATGAAAATGTCCATCGGACTTCATTGTTCGTCCTTCCTTAGTGTTCTTTGAATAAACCCATTTCTCCTTAACAGGACAAAACTGTGCTGCTTCGTCGGCTATGCAGCGTGTATGCAACCGTGGCAGAATTCGTCGCAGTTGTGGAGAACGCACCTTACTAAAAAAGGCCGCTAGGTATTTCAAACGCATATTTGCCGTAAGAATTTATATTTGGCATTACGCGCTATTTGTTCAAAGCACTTATTTGCATGTGGCAACGCTGTCGACATGACAGGTGACGCGAAGTATGTCGGCTCTGATGACGTCTTTGTGAAGGAAACGAGTAAATATTTCTCCCTCGAGTGGAAGGCTGCCGGTACGTATTGCTCCTATATACTCGTCACTCTGTCCATTGCAGAACGGAATCAGCATTTTTTGTTTTGTACTTATGTATGCGTCGACCAGTTGGATAGGATAGTATACACTATGGCTGACAACGTTCTTCTTGCAAACAGTACGTTCTGAGTGCTAGGGAGTCATGATTGCGTAAATGCATAGCTAGAATGTGTTTTTCAAATGTTTGCCCCTCGACAGTTGCACAGCGCAGCTATATAGCTCCTCCTAGCTCCCGACATGCGAGCTAATCACTCAACAGGTTTTCCAGAGCGATGAAAGCCCACTGGCTGCTGGTGCTGCTGGTTTGCCCTTCGCTGCTGTCTGCACTCACGATCAGCAAGAGCGATGGCGGATACACGGACCTGGTGGTCGCCTTTGAACACTCCATCGATCCCGACGAAAGGATTGTCGATGCCGCTAAGGTACGACGGCTTTGCTTCTCCTCTGAGTAAACTCCCGCACTGGACGACGACAGTGCGTCATTTTAGGCTAAGGTTAGGTTTAAAGGGGGAAGTTACCATCACCGCAAACGACGCATGCCCGAAGTCCGGCCCTTGCCGCGATCGAGGGACGACCTGCTGATATAGACGCCGAGGAAGTATCATGGCAAGCGCACAATAGACGTCGAAGTGTTGCGCCCTATTATGAGGCCCTTATTCTAGAAGACGTGGCTAAATGGCAAAAGATTTTCCGCAAAGCGCCTGTTGATTTGTACGCAATCATTTTCTGTAAATGTCCGTAAACGGCAAACTCTTTCGTCACGACCAAAATAATCTTTGAAGGGTTGATAGTTAGTCACTAAGAATCAGTTTTGCTTGTTGGTTATACATGACCGACGTTTACAGCGCTGTAAACGTTTGACATGTAAATTAGGTAATGTTTGTGTATAGTCCAATGTGCGTGGGTAACACTAGATTTGTCGGACTTCGCCCAGCGACTTGAAGTGGGGGGGGGGGGAGGAAGAGGTTGCGGAGTTCCTGCGTGTGTCACGTTTTCTGCGCTTGCAGTTAGTGGCGTCATAACGAGACTGATTAAAATTTTACACTTAAATCCTTACGTCTCGTGTTTCTCGACGCACTGGCCACGGCTCACTGATGTCGGTAGTCAGCAACTTCACCAAGCACAAATTCCCACGCCAGCTTATTTAAATATTTCAATTCAGGTGGCTCCGATTCTTACCTCTCCGTGGGATCGCCCATTTTTGTTCCTAAAACATGGTGGTGTTCTTCTAATGGCCTTGGGTGAATCTTTTATGCTGCCACTGAAGACTGCTTGGGCGTCGCGAACGATCCCGGGCCACGCCGGCCTGATAACCGCGGCGGCCTGGGATCACCCGCTGGGCAAAACGGACCACGAAATCTTAAACGCGCTCATTCTCCGATCCGACAGCATTTGTAGGCTTCTTAGAAGAACATCTACCAGCGTTACACCGTAAAACAGTGACGCCATCATTACGCACGCACAAAAACTCGTTACGCAGGCGCTTCTCCGATCCGCCTCGTCCCTGCTGCACCGCCAGACCGGGGGCCTCGTGTACCTGAAGCAGGCGACGCTGGCCTTGCCGCCCTCGTGGCCGCGGAGGCCCAGCGCGTACCCCGTGCCGCACGACTCCTGGGACAGGGCCCACGTACGCGTGGTGGGCGGACCCGGGTCCCGGTGGCCGTCGCTCCGGCTGCCCCTGGCGCTCAACCCGAGGGGCTGTGGACAGCGCGGGGAACACGTGCTTCTGCCCGTGGCAGCTCTCCTCAAGGCCGACCGGTCACACGCCGAGAGCAGAAACGCCACCGGTGAGTACACGGGCCACTGCTTCTTATTGACGTGCTGAAACGTCCCTGCTCTTTTCCCTGTGAGGACACGAGGGACACGTTAAAACGGATGTCTGGAGTAATTTATTGCAGCCTTAGGTGTAATATACCAGTGTGTGTACTTGCGCCGACATGATATTGTCACAAGGCAACGACGAAGAGGTCACTGGGGCATACAGCTGTGGTCCAACTGCTGACAATGATGCAGCTGGGTGTGGGCGCAGCCTGCGGGAGCTCCGTCATGGCTGACTTGTAAAGGGTGTGTAGATACATCGCTCAAAATCCAGCATGGTTCTTGTCATTTCTGTTCCGCCGCCACTATAGCCCGGGATGCAATCTTCCCGTACGTCCATAACAAAGTACCCGCGCTACAACTTTGTTCAGTTACGTATATCTCTCGATGGTGGTATACCTTGATGGGAAAACACACCAAGCCCTGTGAATTTGTCAGGCTGATGCACATTAGTACGAGATACATTCTAGCCACAAGGTCGGAAGTTTTGCTGCAAAAGCACTAACTGAAGGGACAGCAAATACAAAGGCTCACAGCAGAAAGATTAAGGTAAGGTAACTGAGTTAAAAAAGAAGATTGAAAAAAAAACAATTGAGCTGCTGAGCAATTTACCGTGATGTTTTTGTGCAAGCGCCAGTCGTTATTTTGCTTATCAGTTCATTTCAAACATTACAGCAATCATAGGAAATAACGAGACAATATCTGCTTATTTATTTTGCCTTTGCACCACTACTTCACCCTAAGGCCACTCGCGAGGTTATTCGTCTACAACCCGCGTATCCCGTGTAAAGTAAACAGCACACGAAGCTGCTATGATGACTCAACAACTTGCGTTGTGGAGCCTACACCTCAGAGAGACTGAATTCATCGCGGTTTCTTGAGGCGCCAGTCAGTCTTGGCGGAGAGCTCGTCCTGCTAGCGAGTCCTCTTGCAAGTCGCAACACAAGCGGCTTCCATCGGGGGCAGGAGCAGGTTTTGTGGCGAGAGCAGGTTTTCGTTGCGCGGTGAATTTGAACTCCCCCATCCCCTCAGGGTCGGCTCGCGTTCTAACCGCCCCTCAATTGTGTGCTTGCTCGGGTACAGGTGAGCGTGGCGGATAATGACATGTTACGCTGAAGACTGTCTTTCACTCCGCATGTGCGGGCCTTCCACTGCGCATGCGCGGAAGCGGGGGCGGGGGGGGGGGCTATACTTGAGAGAGAAATGCCGAGGTTTTATGAGGACAAATTCTGTCAAGAAGGAGCGTTCTTGTCTGAGCATTCCAGCTCTGAATATCCCGGCGAGAGAGAGAGAAACACTTTTTTTTTAAGCCCTGTGGTTCAGCGATGCGTGGTGGCCGCAGCTCTTGTGGCGGCGGCGTGGTGGCGGCGACGGTTGCAGCTCTTGTGACCAGCAGTGTTTGCACGTCCAGGTCCGAGCCGCCCAGCGCACGCTCCCACTGCTCATCACTATGTACATACTTGAAGGGATCTTGGGGGCATGCCCACCTGGCGGGGGCCCCACAGAGGAGGCAATTCGGTGAGGGATACGGAGCGGGGTAGATGCGATGAAGTACTGCCCGACAAGAGAGGGTATTCGTTTGCAAAGGTCGCCAGAGGTGTTCCTGATAGTTGGTGAGCCCGGCATGAGCGGGGGGATAATGGCGGCGGGCGAGGCGGTAATGCACGAGACTTGGGGTCTCGATCGCTAAAGCTAGGTTGGGATGATAGCTCAACTGGCTTGTGCATAGTTGAGGCATAGGAGAATTTGGAATTGGAGGCGCTCAAGTGGTCTGCACGGAGTGGTTTTTTGAAGTTTTCCTTGTGTTATTCATGTACTGAATTATGTTAAAGTAAATACTTGCATATAAAGTCTTCGCTTTCCTTCATCATATCAACAACGTCTCGACTTCGTCACTTCGGCCACCATCTTCGAAAACTTGTCGCGACCCTTATCCTGCAGAGACTCCCGCCAAATTAACCCGAGCACGAGATATTGGGTTCCTGATGGGCACCTGGCTTCGGGCAAACTTTACTGCGACTTTAATAAAAAGTATGCTTTTGCTGCGCAAAAATCGCCTCACTTCAGCTGATTTTGAAAAGGGCGCGCAAACAAAAGGACGTGTGCGTGTGCCATAGAACTTGAGTTGTACTAAATAAGATATAGTTGGCTGGGTTGTCACTTGTTGTCTCGAAGAGCACCGAAAAACTGCATGGAAAGGGCAATACGCAGTGGTCCAAATTATGACTATAGTCCTTCCGTAGTCTCCTTTATTGCATTATTTTAGTCGCCAGACTCCGCCAGCGGGAAGAAAGTTGGCGGAAAGTTGCACTCAGGCCACTGTGACAGGCAGGGCCCAGACTTACGCAGCATCTTACAGGATCGTTGTTAGCGGATGCAAGCTGGGAGTTGATTTCAAAGTGTTGCTTGGGCTTGGCACTCGGACATAAGTTTCATTTCCATACAAGTTGTTATGGGCGGAAGCCGCACAAAAAGAGCCAAAGATGCGTCTTTCTCAAGAGAAATGTGGTTGAAACGCGGAGCTTTCTCTCGCATGCAGTCTCAGTCAAACCAAACTGCTTCGACCTTGCCGACCTGGCGCTATCGGATCAACGTCGGCTTCGTATGGCGAGGGGCCCAGGTTTGATACCGACCACGGGAAGCGTTTTTTTCTTTATTGAGGCACTTGATGTACCTCCGCTTATCATCATCATCATCATCATCATCATCATCATCATCATTTTGTGAAGCCCACTGCGTAAAGTTGGCCTTCCTGCAGAGCGTCTTGCGCGACTAAGGAAGCCATCGCTGAGTCATAGAAAGCTTGGTTTCAAGTCGCGGGATTATTTTGTTTGTCGGGGAGCAACGCGAGAAGGCCTAGCGTTCGCTTCAAATACTGTGTTCGGTTGTCAACCTCCTGTACAGCTTACCAGCTGGTGCGAGAATGGGCGCGCTATCGCTACGGCGTCTTCGACGAGTTCGGAGCGCCTGGTGATCTCTGGTTCCCGAAGGACGCTTGCGACGATCAGGTACGCTAAGGTGCTTTTTTGCTTACTGCCATTTTTACTTGCAAAGCAGCTAATGCTGCACGTTTCGATGCTGTGGTGAGCAAACCCAGCTCCGTGTGTAAGATGGTAAGTGGGTTTACACGGAAACACGTACCATTGTAGTTGCAATATTTTCCGCATTTACTCATTTCAGGACATTGATTTTTAAACAGAATAATCTGTTCTCTAGTAGAAGGTTGTTCTCAGCCAGCAAGAACACGTGTGTGAGATGGTAAAGGGGTTTGCACTGAAACACGCACCATTGTAGTTTCGCCATTTTCCGCATTTACTCTTTTAGGGATGTGTTTTTTTAAAACAGAATCGTCTGTTCTCTAGTACATGGTTGTTCTCAGTCAGCAAGAACAAAAAAAATGGGGTTGATACTACTTTCACAGCAACCGGTAAAACACGAAAGTGAAATGTGCCTTCAGAGGAGCAATTGAATGTTTATTGTGCATCGATATGAACTTGCACATCACTATTTATATTTCGTCGGTTTGGCACCGTTAGACGCATCAACATTAGACGCTGGATTACACGCGCCGGAGCATTGCGTAAATCAGTTTGAAACCCTAGGAGCTCCCAAACCGTGCGAACAAAATCGATCGGGTTGTCAGCGAATCGTTTGTTGAAGTCACGGTCCGCTACAGCGAGAGGAGCATGATTTGCGGGTCGGCAGCAGTCTTGTGGGTGTGCTTGGCGAGCGGCATTCTGCTGGCGGGTCGCTTAGGCAAAGGTGCGACCACATTGGTCCTGCTCCGTGGCGTGTACGGCAGGCGCCTGCGTTGCGACGCACTCAGCCTGTGGAACGCGGCGGGGGCGTTCCACGAGTTGAGCGGCGTTCCTCATACGCGGCGGACGGATAAACACAGCAGCTTCCGCTGCTATGCGCTGCTCATCGACGCGCCAACTATCGCCGCTCATTAGCGTCATGACGCACTTCTTGGCTTCACCTCTCCTAGACGGCAGCACCATCTGAATGGAGGAGTTAGAGGGCGCGACGAACACAAGCCGCGTTCGTACAGCTAGAGTGTACTAGAAGTTTTAGAGTGGCCCGAGCGGCGGCCTCTCCCATTGCTCCGCCGGGGCGACTTTCGCACAGAAAATAAAACCGGTATAGCGGCGGCGCTGCTGTCGTCAACAACTGAACAGCCGGCGCTCCCCGGCACTAGCTCCCAGCCTGCGGGCGGCAATATTTGCGTTGCTCGCTGCGGTGTTTTGCGCTTGCGAAGCTGATTTATTTTGGATTATGAAGTTTAACGCGCCGGCGCTACACAGGCGATGAGGCAAGCGGTACTGGAGGGCTCCGGATTAATTTTAACCACCTGGGGATCTTTAACGTGCGCCGAAATCTCGAAGACACGGGCGTTTTTCGCTTTTATCATCCATCACAAAAGCGGCCCAGCCGCGGCCGGGAATCGAACCTGCACCTTTGGTCAGCTGATTTAGAAAGTAGACGCAGAAACGTTATGACTCCGCTTGAACGATACTTTCTCATTTTTTATGCATTTTCTGAAACCACTAATTGTTGATATAGAGTCCCCTCTCGTTCACTCAAAGTCGTAAAATTAACTGAAAATTTTGAGATATATAAGTGCAGAGTTTCAAGTTAAGTCAAATGCAAAAAATTTGTAGCAATTTGTAGCCAGGTCCCTGAAATAACAGCTAGTGGTGCTAACAAAAGCACTATTGCACAGGGGAGATTTCGTAATGAAGGCAAAATAATTTGCAGGAAAAAGAAACGTTTATTTTTGCAGAAGAAGAAGAAAGAAGTGTGTTGCGCTCGGAGGAGGGGGGGGGGGGGGGGTGTTCTGAATTTTTCCGTGCATTTTTGAAAGTTTATTAGCGATCTCTAGGACGTTTTTACCAGTTGCTTCAGCAACAAGGAGCTCCACCATGACAGCGTTATGGATGTGCCGCAGCCCTTATTGCGACCAGCACGTGAGACCTTGACAGCAAATTTGGCTGGGTTCTGTATACATTGTGACACGTATTCATTTCTATATAAAAGGTTTAATCAAGTTCCGTGATTACATGCCAAGGTGGGAGCAACACCTTAAACTTAGCCGTCGCTAATGATCGAGGGCGAGTTATGCAAATGCGTGGGCCAAAAATGTCAATTTAAACCTCCATGTTAGCGTTATTCCTAAACCTTTACCTGTGTAGACTTTGTGCATGATTTCCCGCGTTACATTTCATTTTCTGGGCTATCGAAAATGAAAACAAAATGTGTATTTTGTTCCAGTTCCGTTTATTTGAACCTCCATGTTAGCGTTCTTGAACCTTTACCTCTATAGTAGACGTGGTATATTTCATTGTTGTCGCGCTCAATATATTTTCTGATCTATGTTTTGCATTTGCTTTATGTGCGTGTAATTGTGCCATCAGCATACTTGTGAATTAAATTTGTGTTAATTTGATTCAACTCCTCTTTTGACCTAATCAGGTGAAAGGTGTTGCGATTAATAGAGCGTTGCGGGAATAGTTCTATGAAAGACGGTCATTAATTGGGACAACTGAGCTAACCGCTGGGCTAACCCCTTTTTAGTTAAAAGGATACCTCGCTGGCGCGCGTCATTTTCTGATCGGCCACCACGGTGACCCGTAATTATCCCAAGCGGGCCACTGCTTAAATACTGCTATAATAACTCACACAATAAAAAACAAGCGCAGCTTATGATATTAACCCACATAACTGCAGTCCGAGCGTAAATTGCAATACAATAAATAAAAAATTTATCTGAGAAGCTATCATCCCAGTCGTCATATATTTTTTGATGTCATTTGTGTCGACCAACTATGTCCATCAAGCAGCACAATAAGGACACAATCATAAAGCAATCATGAACTGGATCATACTAAGCAATTTCACGCAAAATACTTTTTTATGAGAAATTGAAAAAGCGAAAATGTCGCTGCAATTACTTTATTTACAATCCGCTACGAATGCTGCGAAGGAAAATCCGTAACTTTCCTTGTTGTCGAGCGGGAAAGGCAAAACTAACGCAAAATGAGCTGCAGCGTTGGCTTTTCATTTCGTTACCCACAGTACACTGTACCTACAGTATATTTAAGCAATTGGACGACCCGCAGAAGAAATTACGAGCGCTCCGCGCGTAAAGCTGCAGCGTTTCCTGGCCGCGCGCGGCCAGCCGCCGCGTTCGCTTTCAGTTGTCGTTGACTACAGCGGCGCCGCTATTTTCTGCGCGAAACGAGCACCTCTCCGGGCGGCCGGTCGGGCCACTCTAAAACTTCTAGTACACTCTAGTACAGCTATCCGGGCACGACTTCATGGCTCAGTTTGCAGAGCGCTTCACACCTCCCGGTGCGGCCAGACCGATCGTGGGCTCGAATCGTAGCGGCCCCGCGCCAATGGAACTTTTTCTGGTGATGTCATTTCCGTGACGGATATGACGTTGGTCAGGATTGTGTACCCCGAAATAGAATACTTTTGAGTTAAAACGAAGTAAAAAAATGTGTGTATTTTCGAGCTGTGCCTCTCTAATAAATTGTGAGTCGACGATTGGCTGCCTCGAAAGACGAAATATTTCAGCTGATAGATTGAATGCTGCTACACTTGCTATATACGTATTATTAGTCGCATTCGCTTACCTTAGAGAAATAACAGGTTTGCAGCTATAATCGGGTACATGTTAAGAACAGCGGCAGCTCAAGTAGTGCATCGCTCCGCTAAAGCGACGAGACCGCTATGTCGACGCGCGCCCGCGTTTTCCAAGGACATTGCGCCCAGTGCGGGACATCGTCCTTTTCTGACCTCGTTCGTTGGTCATAGCTGCAGTAGTTTTTAAGCAGATTATCTCGGAAAAATCACGGAAGCGACTGTTGTCACGTTCAAAACAGTGGCGTCGCCAGGAAGTTTTTTCGGGAGTGGCCCACGCTCGACCAGAAAAAAGGAGAGGGGAGAAGGCAAGGCTTCTTGTGCGTTGCTTTTCAAGCGAAGCTTGCAATAACTGGCTTGAAAGTGCGATTTGTGTATTCTGAACGCTAACAGTAAAGCCCACATTAACAAGATTAGATGATGATGATGATGATGATGATGATGATGATGATGATGATGATGATGATGATGGCCTGAATTCACGCTCGTAGTTCTCGGATGATTCGTTCGGCTGAAGAGCAGTCGGTTGGGCGGGAACGCGCTCGTGAGCGTAATCGGGAGCATCGTGCGTCGTCGTGCATACCCCCAAGTTCGTCAGGTGGAAGTGGAGGCCAAGAAGCGAAGAAGGCCCCAGTTGTCGTAGTGCATTGCGTGCTAACCGTCAAGACTAGCGTGTTTTACAGGTGCTATTGGAATGAGCATAGGTTGATGCGCGGATCAAAAAGATTGCGAAAAATATCCCTGTATCACCTTCTTGAGCTGGGGCAGCAGCAATCGTGTAAGGCATATTACGTTGCAATTTTCCTAAATGCTACCAGCTGCTTTGTAAAATGCGGCAATATTGTAAAGAGGAAAGCACAAAGTATAATAGTTGATTGCAAAACACGGTGGCGCAAAAGGCCATGTTGTTGGTCAAGTTGGTATGCAGATATCGAACACATTACAACGAGAAAGAAGACGGACTAAGACAAACACGGGACAGCGCTTGTCCCATGTTTGTTTTGTTCTTCGTCTGCCTTCGCGCTACAATGTATTCGAGGTTGCACGTTTTATGTTATCTCTCAGAATGCTAGGAAGCTAGTAAGGCTGAAAATAGGGTAATAAGTAAAGAATATTACCCAAGTTGGGATGAGTGCATTATTGAGTTGAGTTGATGTTAAACGGACAGACAACCGATTTTTGTCCCGTATATGTTCTCTAGCTCATATGAAAGCCACCGTATTATATAGCCCGGTAACCGCAAGAAATTTATAAAAAAATTGGCGGAAATAATTTTAATTTGGCAGCAAGCTTCCTGAAATCGGAAGGGTGGCGGTTCGTAGTGTCTAAACTTGACACTACAATATGTGTCCCTGTCACGTGACCTGCAAAAATCGCAGCTACTGTAACTGCTGAAACGTTTATTTACGTATTAGATGCGACTGCACCACATTCACTCGCCTTGTCCCTCCATACGGCGTTGTTGTCCGTCCACACCCCTCCCCCTGCACTATATAAAAAAAAATTGCGCCCACCTCCCCGCGAGGGGAACCCTGTGTAGATGCGACGCATCGTGGGGTTCAGTTGGTGTTTCCGTTGGATTGATTCTGAAATCGCGTGCAACGTGTCGGGAACGCGTATGATTATTATGCTTTGTGATTATTATTATGTTTTATTGGCCAATCTTGGTCAATCTCTCTAAGTGGTATGCTTGGGGCTTCGCTGTCGCAACGACCTTTACTCCATCATTGTTGCGGTAAGTGGGAGCTTATTTTCTTTAATTGCAAGTTTTAATCATTGCCCCATCATGCGTTGTATCAGTAGCATCTTGACGTAGTTTGAATGAGTCAAGGATATAAAGCACGTTCGTAGCATTTGATTCTGTTTCGGTTTTGTGGCGCAGTGGGGAGAGCACCATGTACCTCGCGTTCCGCCCACAGGGTCGTGGGATCGAAACCGGGCGCCGCTATGTCAAGATGGCGTTTGTCAGGGGCGTTTGGCCTGCCAAAATATTTGATTGCAATTTCGAAATACGCCAACGGCAGCTTAGAAAAACAAAACAAAAAAAAAAAAAACGTCGCACCCGGGGAGAATCGAACTTCCCACCTACACAACGTGAAGCCAGATTCTACCTATCGTCTATCTCAAGAGATGGCGCATTCGTGCAAAATAGACCGTTGCATTAAAAAAACACATAAAGGAACAGGAAAGCCTGCGATTCAAACTTTTTTAGCTCGGGACAAGTTCTTAAATATCGTTTTTCATTTCGCATACAGACAAAAGTATGTTGCCGAGCTACTCTATGTCATGGTTGCCAGCATTATTTTTTAGAGGGACACATACGGCTCGTAGATCTAAAAATTTCCATTTAAAAAGTTCTAGGGCGTTATCAGAGAAACCGTTTCTCGTCAAGGGGCTTTAAGTGATGCCCTTTCATTTGGGATAGAGAATATATACTCGACAAAAATCGGTTGTCTGTCCCTTTAACACCCACCTTTAGTTTTATTTCCCATGGCTTCCTATGCGTCGAGAACGATTATTTTAGGCACATATTTGCTGAGATCGAATTCTTTTGACTTCCGGCCCGACGTACTGTGTCTAAATGCCAGCCTCAAGCTGGTGTTAATCTGAGAATGTACAAACTGCCGAATAACGGACTACATTCGAGCCGATTCGGAGTGTTGTGAATGAAAAAAATTATGGCGTTGTTCCTGATAATATCGTTTCGTCAGATTGCTCTGCGTTTCCCGGGTTTTGCAGGGTTTATTGGCCTGCGCCAACGCCAGCGTCGCACTGCATTCGCGGAGCACGCCAGATGATGGCGAACAACCCTGCTGGCAGAAGACAACGTGGCAGCTGATCGCCGGCAGCGACGACTTTAAACGGTGAGCATGCGCGGGGCGCGTATCCGCCGCTCCTCGTGGAATTCATCCAAAACTCAGATTTTAACGAGAAATGATGTTTTTCGATTATAAAACTGAGAAAATGTCAACCTAAAAGGTGAAATACAATCATGCCAGTGCGCACGATTTAATGAGTGCGGGGTCATTCCACACCAAACGTCCCAGGTGTGGCGCTCGACCCCCTCAGATATTTTTTAAAAAATTTGTACTTGATTACCTTGTTCTCTAAAAGCCGTGGTTGTAATTTGGTGCGCGAATAATTTTTTTCTTCCAGGCAATAGGCCTTTAAAGATGCGGTTCCCGAGAAAACTGCACCAAATTTGTAAATTTATTTAAACCATTCTAGATAAAAATCAAAGGTGAAAATCTGGTTATGACACGTGTTTCCTGGTCTCAACGGTCATTTTAAATTGAATACCAATAAAGCATATTTTACCCTCGTTTTTGCTGGCGGAATAAGGCTAAAATTGTGCTTTTTTAACAATTTTTAAAAGTATCTTCCGCAACAAGGAGAAAACTGGAAATTTTTATCCTGCGAGACTTTTCGATGTACTTTGGTTTAACATTTTTTGTAGAGCTGTCAAGTAAAGCAGGTGTTGAAAAATAAATTCTGAATTCTGCAAAAACGCACTTTTCCTGCACATTCGGACGCAAATTTCGTGCTGTAGCAATCCTAGTAATAATACGCGCAATAGTTCGCTTTGTAGACGGTATGTCCTACTCTATTTTCGCAAAAAATCAGACTTGTAAATTTTGTTTGAAAGGAGTAAACATTTTTTGAAGTTTGGTTCGCACGGGTTTGTTGTACGTTGCCTCCTATGGCTGCTTTCCTACCAACTACACCGATACCGCTGTTGACAGTGGGCACGCCGCGGGCGCTGCGGCTCTAACATTAATACTGACCTTTACCACGTGCTGTTGTAACCATGTCGAGCAATGAATGGTGTCACTTTTATTCCCGCATCAAAGCAGAAGATCACCGCGTACGGAACTTTAAAGGTGAACGGCCACAACTGTTCATTAACTAGAAAACGAAGACGAAGAAATACATGAGTTGTCATTCTTACGCGCGTTCTGCTAGCGTCAGTACGGTGGCACCTTCTCATGAGCATAAGGAATCTAATTCCACTTCTGCCCTTAGTGATTCCGTAAGTGCAATGTTTCAATCAGTAGTTGTGTAATTCATAAAATTGGCCCACTGCCGCAGTTTAAAGTCCTATAATTATTTTGGGCTGTAACGACACTTCTCAGTTCTTGAGGAAACGAGAGCAACAATAAAAAGAGAAAGCGAAGCTCAAGTTGCCGTTCCGGAACCCTTGACTCATAGCAGACGATAACGAATATTTTATCGTATTGTGACTCCGCAGATGATCACGAATTTTTGTCGTGCTGACATACCGGACCTAATAAATTATTGTCACTTTATTGGCGCCTCTGAAAAGGGAAATTGCAAAACATTGGAAAAAAGTTTGTTGATTATTAATACTGCACTTTTTAGTGACGTTTTCTGACGGTGATGCCAGAAGTATCGTTTGCTCTGGTAGGCACTTATTTCAAAGGTTCCTGCACTATAGCGCTAAGCGCAGCCTCGACTACAAATGCCTACCGCGCAAATAGCAAAGGCGTATGAGTGCACGAGAGTGCTATCGCTGCATATGCCCGGGAAACACACTTAGGGAATAAAAGTGACACCATTCATTGCTCGACATGGTTACAACAGCACGTGGTAAAGGTCAGTATTAATGTTAGAGCCGCAGCGCCCGCGGCGTGCCCACTGTGAACAGCGGTATCGGTGTAGTTGGTAGGGAAGCAGCCATAGGAGGCAACGCACAACAAACCCGTGCGAACCAAACTTCAAAAAATGTTTACTCCTTTCAAACAAAATTTACAAGTCTGATTTTTTGCGAAAATAGAGTAGGACATACCGTCTACAAAGCGAACTATTGCGCGTATTTTTACTAGGATTGCTACAGTACGAAATTTGCGTCCGAATGTGCGGAAAAAGTGCGTTTTTGCAAACTTTAGAATTTATTTTTTAACACCTGCTTTATTTGAATGCTCTACAAAAAATGTTATACCAAAGTACATTAAAAAGTCTTGCAGGATAAAAATTTCCAGTTTTCTCCTTGTTGCGGAAGATACTTTTAAAAATTGTTAAAAAAACACCATTTAACCTTATTCCGCCAGCAAAAATGCGGGCAAAATATGCTTTAATGGTATTCAATTTGAAATGAACGTTGAGACCAGGAAACACACGTGTCATAACCAGATTTCCATCTTTGGATTTTATCTAGAATGGTTCAAATAAATTTACAAAGTTAGTGCAGTTTTCTCGGGAACCGCATCTTTAAAGGGCTATTGCCTGGAAGAAAAACATTTTTCGCGCGCCAAAAAAACAACCAGGGCTTTTAGGGAACAAGGTAATCAAGTACAAATTTTTTCAAAAATATCTGAGAGGGTCGAGCGCCACACCTGGGACGGTTGGCATGGAATGACCAGACGACGCAAGCAGTCGCACCTAGATGTATTTCCTACGTATTCTATACACAAGCGTGCCATCCCACGTGCAGTTATGTGGCCCATTGTCAACAAAGAAAGTCGCTACAAAGGTGTTGTCGTTGTCTACGTAAACATACGCAATGGGTAGATGCATAAACTATCTAGCTGTAGTTCTCCATACTTCCTTCTATGTGTAGTCGGAAATTGAATGCGGTAGGAAATTAATGTGAGAGGTTTTCTTCTACTATAGTTACTCAAGAGGTTTACTTTGTTCAATGTAGCTCTGACATGATGTTCGCTGCAGTTTAACTTCGTAATTTGAGACCGCCTTGTTTAACGTAACGGACGCACCAGCTGTTGTTTTGCAGGGCCTTCAAAAATTTGCCATCAAAAATTTACTTCGCGGCCCCGCGGAAACTAACCAGTACTATAAAACCATTAAAACACCATTATTTTAGTAAATGATATTGGCTAGAGAAACTATTTCTAAGTCACGATGAAGCGGCCCCCTGCTAAGAAGTGCGGCGTCGTGAAAAATGGCAATCTCTGCACGCTGGTTTGTGCAGGCTCCGGGCACCGAGGAAAACCAAGAAGATAGAAACGACTTTCCGCGAAGTGCAGCAGGATCTTTCGTTGGGTCGACATGTGGTTGTAGTGTTCGATGTGTCAGACCATGAAAAGGTACGTAAGCGTTTCCATTTCATTTCATGGGATCATTTCAAGCGATTTCATTTCTTAAGGTTTTCTCTACCATAATAAAGAAGACTCAAGCAACATAAGTTGAAATTCGTGAGCATCTAGCGCATTAAATAATTCAGGGGCCGCCTATTGGGCGCCGTGACTCTTTAGCCTATGCAAAGTATTGGAGAAAGCCGAACGTGCTAGTCTCGTTCCAATAAAAAGGTTCAAGCAGTGCATAGGCAATAAATGCCCTTTTAATGGAACTTATTTCGGAGCACCGCAATACCAGACCAGCTAGGCAGCAGGCACGGAAACGAGTTCCCAGTAGCTCACTTGCCTGATCGGTGACGTTCATCGCCGCATGGTTGAAAATTCCTGGCTGCATTAGAGGTCCGGTTTCTTCTACTCTTGTTCCGTTAGTGTTGACGGCAGTCGCAGCAATTTTTACCCTTTTCCTCCATCTGTTGTGCCTGATGCAGTCGACTCGACGTTTGTGCCCGTGTTCTTAATCAGTGTGCGGTTAGTGCTGCGGGCGAGAAGACGTGGCGGCCCTTTACATAACCGTGTACAGGCGAAATTCGCCCCTCGTCACTAATGTGTTAGAGAAAAGACCTTTTAAGGTTAGCGCTCGCCGCTCGGACCTAGTACATATATGCGCCGTAGTGGGACAAGTGAAAACCCTGGTGATGTATGGCTAAACTTGACTCGTTTTTGGGAATCGCTGACGGGACCGTGACCACATTGGCCGGCCCACAAGACTAGCACGGACCTCTTTTTTCGCCGCTCATGAAAACGAACCGGTAGTGGGCAAGGTGCCTGCGCTGAAATGTGGCAGTCATAAGAATGTCACGGCCGCGCATTTCGTTTCTGCAAAGTCATTTCTCTCTGATATTGTAGTTATTTTGAAACACTTTGTTAGTGGAACCGATGGCGTCCTGCCAGAAAAACTAATGCATTTTCCCATAGAACAGTTGGAGGACCGAAAAGCTCCGATAAGATTTACGGACACACAGCGCGTGCGTGGAACCGGGCTTCCATTGTGTTGACTTGAAAATGGCGAAAAAAAAGGAACGCTTCTAGATGAGACAATACACGCATCGACTATGAATAAGGAGTACAATAGTATTCCTTTAATTCTTAAACCACGTATCGGTATACATTTAGATCGTTCGTATATGCCGTTGCTTAGTGCGCGAAGAATCGTCGCATGCGTTCGTTCTTCGTTTGCGATTTGGGTCTTTGAATGTTCGACGATCGATCGGACGCACTTTCAGCAATGGTTTTGACGCAGTTTTGATCTTAGAAAGCTTTCGAGCTTCTCCCAACTTTCTTTTGAAAGGTATTGTAAAATTTTGATTGATGTGTCACTTTCTTAGACGGCGCAAGTGTGACAGATTAGGCCTTACGAAGGGACATACGGGTTTCCCGGCTGAGTGCGCATTCAGATGCTGCGCAATTAAGAAAAGCTCTAGGCAGTGCAGTGAGTCACGCCACATAAGATCACGTGCACCCATGCTGCGGAGAACGCTAATCCTGGAGCGTTAGCAGCGTGAAATGTCGCATGGTCCAAGTAGTAGATGCATGACCTCCCAGCACTTGTCTAGTGACCAATGAAGACAAAGAAGAAAAATTGGGGTTGATTCCTTTTTCACAGGAATCGGTAAAACACGAAAGCGAAAGCTGCCGTCACAGGAGAAGTTAAAAGTTAAAGGAACCTCCTTCATGTACGAAGGGTTCGTGATCCTGTCCCCGCCAATCAAGTGACGCCGACACGCAAGAAAAAAAAGCTGGTTTATTCCGGGACAACAAAACAAAAAATCACATCCGCAGAAACAGCAGCTTGAAACACAACGCTCCTGCGAACAACGCCACAGCTGAGGGTACCTCAATTCACGCGCGTCCCCAGTACACGAAGGCCCTGGTACCGAGACGCCAACTGTCGTAGGGAGTCGTAGGGAAGGACATAAGGCGCGTTTGTAGAGATGCTCACGTCTCTGCTCATAGCGCAGTCGCTGGAGCGCCACGCACGTCCCGTTGCGGCGAGAGGGCACGAGAGGGCATGGGCTCGAATGCGCGCGCCGCAGCGTCAATTGCACTTTTTCTGGGGATGTCACTTCCGTGATGGATATGACGTGATTGAGATGTTGGTGTACCCGGCCATAAAACACTTTCGTTTTAAAAAGAGCGAAGAGACTCCAACATGAATTTGCAAAAAAACAGTCCTCGATGAGCGTCGCTAGGGGAAGTCATAACGCCTTCGCCTTAAAAGCACGTAAGCAGACCTTAATACCCCCATGAGTTATTAATACGTTAATGTTGCGTTAGTTCACCCAATCAACGCAAAACACGCTAACCCTAACCTTTACCATAGATTATGCACGTGCACTTTGAGATTATAATGGTAGCTAACATTCCTTCCCGAACAGTGTTGCGGAGTTACGGCTTCGGAATTGGAATTACCCCGAATTCATTCAATTTTTTTGCTACCCCGGAATGGAACTGAAATGGAATGGGTACACAACGCTTGAAGGAATCGAACGAAAATAGAATGAGATCCTTTTTGCTCGGAATATAAAGGCTGAGTTTTTAGACTAGCTCGATCTTAAAGGGGCACTGACACAAAAATTTTGCATCTTGTTTTTTTTGTTGCGATAAGTAGCTAGTGACCTACTTATAACCTGTAGAAACCTCATTTGCTTCAGCGTGCGACGGTTGTTTAATTAAAGGCATTTTCAATGGGGCCAGTCGCAGTTTCGGTTTCAGCGAGTGCCGCGAAACGATGGATTTTGTGGATTTTGTGTGAACAAAGCTGACCACGTGACCGTCGGAGGGATATCACAGAGCAGAGCCGCCGTAGCACTGTCGAATCCGCATCGATGGCAGTTTCTGCGAATGCCCCCACGTACTGATCTCGTGAGGCGCTTAATTAAAAAGCGACCGTGGATGTGACGCAGGCGCTGCGAGTGCAAATGCTACCGCGGCTAAAGAACGACGCGCGACGCTCGAGATGGTGGGTGGCAAGACGCGCGCTGGGAGCAGCCGGCCGGTCTGCCTACAGGTCCGCCTACAGATGTGTTCGGCTCAGCACTGCGGCGGATATTATATTCGAGTGCCGCTCTCGTAAGCGGTGCAGATGACAATTTTTAATGCAACCCGCCATCGCATCATTAACTCCTTTCTCATGTAAGCCACCATGGTCGGGACTTGGGGACAATTTCGTGCAGCGGTAAGCCGTTAACAAGCTATCACTCGAGCTACCTGCGCCGGCCTGGGCCACTTCGCGGCCGTGGCCGCCGCCTGCACAGCGACCGTGCGGCTAGCTCAGTGAGCGTTTCGTGCCTCCGGCGCGTTTTCGCATCCAATGGCAATAAACAGTAATAGAAACAGAGTGCCTGGAATCGCTGTAAAATTTTGGTTGCGGCCAGCTGCCCGATTAGCTGACGAAATCACGGCGCCTCCGCCGCCAACGATCGGGTCGTTCGTTCTCGAGAGCAGAAGCTCCGCCCTCCGGCCCTCCGATTGGAGCGGCGAGCCGGGCGAGCCGGCAAAAAACGCCGGTAGTGGGGAAGCGGCAAACACAAACTCGTGACGTGTTTGGATGTTGTTTATTTACAATAGCGCGTGGTCCTCTGCTGGCTGCTCGGTTGCGTTTCGCACACTTCAAAATTGATTTTAAATATGTTCTAGGCTGTATTCGCCGCTGATATTTTGCAGATGATGTATATGTGTTCCCACCAATCTATCTCCGAAGTTATCTCGCCTGCAAAGTTTTGTGTCAGTGCCCCTTTAACCAGCGACTTATACAGCCAAACCGACTCCTGAACCAGTATCACTGCAACCCTAGCGGTTCGTCGCTGTCCTTAATTTTTCGGTGGTTGCCGTGAACTCGTGGACGAAAGTGGCGACCCCAAGTGAATCCACCAAAAGATAAGGGCCCTAGATAGGTAAAATGTTTCTGGCGCCTAAGAGCTGCGCGATCGCCAAAATCGACAGAACCTGTAGGGCAGCAAGCGCGGCCACTCTTTCCAGCCGTTGAGATTCCAACCTCTGCTGTCGTGGGTCGCATCTCAAGGGGCAGCATGAATAAGCAATTTTAAAATGCCAGTTGTCAGCCTCTGACAGAACAAAACGTAACGTGGCGAAATAAAATACATTTCAACGAATTCGGAACGACTATGGCCCGAGCACACACTTAAATTCTAGTGCGGTGACATCATTTCACGTCGTCTGTGCAGAAATGGCATTTGTCGCCTCTTCGCGCCCAAGCATTGCAGTTTAGGTGCTTTTAATTTAACGCTTACAAGTTTTGCTTCGCGCACAGAACATGCGCTCTCGGGTATGTGACACAGACAGTCGGCAGGCGGGGTTACTGACAAGGGTGGCACGCGTGGAAGCCCTTTTAGGGGTTAGCATCGCTCAAGCATCACGTGGTTCAGGTGGCAAAAAACGTGCTGTCCTCTTATCTACGTGATGCCAGAAACGTAGGCGCTAGAGCGGGTATGCGTTGGTCGCGAACTGGCTGCGAACGCGAGTATGCGTCGGATCGACGTCTCCATTGGCTAAACAGACAATGGCGTTAATGTATTTAAAAAAAAAACCTTTATTGGGGAGAGGGTGGTCTGTGGCCAAAGAAACGGGAAAAATGTCGAAAAATAACCAGCCGAAAGGCTGGCGATGCTGGGGTGGACGCGGGTATGTCACGACCCGCCGTTAATCCTAAAGTCACGCTTTCAGGTGTAACGTGACGTCTTCAACTGGTACCCGTAGCTTCACGTGAAATGTCTTTGACATTGCTTGGCATGTCGTTGAGCTAGAAGATAAGGCTGCCTGACGTTAAGCCTTGACGTAGGTCTTACAAGAGCTATTGGCGAAAGCTATTCGTCATAACAACGGATAGAAGAAGAAAAAAACGCAAGGAAATAATGAGGAAAAGGTCGAAATATTGTCTGTCATACGTCATACGTCATACGTTTAGTAACGCTAAACTCAGCAGCACAAAACTTAGCGACGCTTAAGTTAGCGACGTAACCTGGTCACACAACTGAAAGAGCATTGCTGCAGCTCACGCGTTCTCTTACCACAAGAGAAAGCATAGGTACCCCAAATTTTAGGGGCGAAGCTCCTTAAGGCGTGGGTCTGTCCATCCTCGACGTATGTATGTAGCCACCTCTAGTTTAGTTCTTGGATTGGTTACTAGATGGCGTGGCTACCTCTAGTTTAGTTCTTGGATTGTTTACTAGATGGCGGTACTTGTATATGATGAAAAGATGCGCTTGGATTGTTTACTAGATGGCGTGGCTACCTCTAGTTTAGTTCTTGGATTGTTTACTAGATGGCGGGGAGCGTTGTAATAAAATCCGTTCGCTGTTGGCGCGCGCTCGGAGTCGCCCGATGGATAAGGCTGCAGATGTGCGAGCCCGCGAGGCAGAAGCGCTCCGTGAAGCTGCGCGGCGCCGCCGCCAAGATCCTGCCGTACGAGAGCGGGAGGCCGAAGCGTGTCGTCTGGCTGCACGACGACGCCGCCAAGATCCCAGCGTTCGAGAACGAGAGGCCCAAGCGTCACGGCAACGGCGCGATGACCCTGCCGTACGCGAAGCGGGCGCGTATCGGCAGGCAGACCCCGATGCAGTGAGAGCTCGTGAGGCGTCTGCAAAACGCATCAGGCGAGCTCAGCCCCAAGGTGCCGACGCGCGGTTTAAGCGAGACTTTCTAGACGTTACGTTCGGACACAGATGTAGTGGGCGAAATTTCACTGAAGAGTCACGGTTTTACCGATGATTTCCCCTCAGGAGCTTCGCCCACTCATCATCATTCACCCCGTGGATATGCTGTGAATTTTTTTTTTATAAATCTTTCTCGGCCCCAGATGTCACGGTGCTGCTGCCATCCCTCGACTTTGGCGATATTTCGGCAGTTCTCAACGCGTATGATAACGTCAGCGTTCACGTTGCGTTCGTATACAGAGGGGACTCGATACAGCCATCAAGAAGTAATTTCTACGTTGAGGAATAACAGGCAGGGAATTGAACTTCTAGGCCATTCCGGGACATTGGAATGGGCAAAGGTTTGGCATTCAATGGAATAGAGAGGAATGGAATTGCGGAAAGCTTTAATTTCTCGAAATGGCATTGGAATAAAATGGGGCTGCCCATTCCGCAGCTCTTCTACCGAATAACGTGTGTGCAAGTACACGAAAAAAAAAAAATTGGAGTTACACCTCGTCACTCGAAGGAATTAGAAACTTTTCTCGAGAAAGGTCGTCCAGTACGTGAATGACGACCTTTCCTTCAGTGCGTCCTCTGGAAGAACTCTTTAATAAGCGAATGCGCGCAGATTAATGTCCAGAAGAACGCTACGCGAGAGCTGAATGTGGTTGTAAAGATTCAGGGGTGGTTCTATCATTAACCCCTCCCCACCTTTTTCCCGTCTCCCCGGCAGCCTCACTTCCCCTTTCCAGAAAACCGTGGGATTATTTTGATTTGGTTTCTACCACTTCGTGAAGGTGGAGAAAGCAGTCTTCCTTGCCTCCTTTACGATCAACAACACTTCTCAGGATCATTGCGCTGTGGTTGGGCGTTAGCGCAGCTGCAGTTTATTCAAGGAACCAGCAATATATCTAGCTCCGTCTAAAAACGGGACTCCTGCAGTGGACTTACTAGGCTGATGATGATTATAAACATGATTACTGCTCACCTGCTTCTCGCCTTGCTTTGCACTATCCTGCTTGTCAGCAGCATGGTGTAACTTATTTAGCACGTGTAACTTACACGTGATAACTAAATAATTAGCTACTTATCGCAACAAGAACAAAAAAACAAGATGCAAAATTTTTGTGTCAGTGCCCCTTTAAGAGAGAATATTAACTATGTTTGCAACGTTCCTTTGAGAATTAAATATTTGTGCGTTCAAACTAACGCCACCTTTTCTAATTACGGCTGCCCCAAACGCTTTACTGCGAAAAGGGTCCAACCCGTCAAAGCGGCGTACTCGTGCCAGAAGCTGAACCAAGCTAAAGCCATAGCATATTTCTTTCAGGAGCCTGTTCCTCTGGAGGCGCTCAAGGCGGCTGTGGCTTCCGTCGTGTCGGAAAAACTGCCCGACGGCTACACAGTCTCCTTCGTGCACTTTACCAATGGCGAGACTGTCAGCGAACCTCCTGTAACGCTTGAAAACACGACGCGAGCGAACCTAGCCGACCGAGTGCGCCGGCTGGACACGAAGGGGCCCTCTTGCACAGACTGCGGCCTGCGAGCGGCGCTTCAGGTGAGCGCAAAAATTCTACACGTGAAGGCCAACAAACTCTGAACCCTCGACCCTCGAATGCAACCCTCGTATGCACCCCATGCTGCACAGCACGTGAGCGAGCGCAAGGATGCAAGTGCGGAAAACGTGCTGGATGTGCATCTCCGGGCCCAGAGAACCGTGTGTACCGATAAGCCTGGCATGTAGAGAGACGCGCTTGCAGGAGAGCAGACCTCTCTCGCACTTCTGAAACTCCCGTGCCCCTGCATGGGGCCAGAAAATGATTAGTTGACGGCGATCGTTCGTGTTGCTTTTTCATTTTTGGCTAAACTCCCGGGCCTTGATCTTTACGCCTGCCTGCCATCTATTTCGTGGTGGTTTGTTTCGAGCTTTTAGGGCGAACAGTCTGGCATACGCGAGGAAGCCATTCAACTGCACGAGCTGAGCACATACTTTGCTGCCTTGAAATTCAAGTTTTGGGTGTTTTCACGCCCGGAATCTAAAACTGCGTTGTGAGGCGCACCGCAGTGGAGCGCTACGTAATAAATTAAAATAAAGGAGGTTTGTTCAAGTGCGCTGAAGTGTCGAGACACAGGTTTTTGTCCATCACAAAAGCGGCTCCACGGCTCGAATCCGACCCTTTTTCCCTAGGCTGAGTACCACTACGTCTTAGCCACTAAACTCCCTGGCGGATTATAATTAGTTTGATAACAGTTCTAGGACAGGACAAAGGGGATGGGACACGAGATTGGGCGCTGTCTCGTGTCCCCTATTCTTTGTCCTGTCCTAGCGCTGTTATCAAACTAAGTATGTACAAACAAGCCCGCATTGACACCGGATTATAGGTGTCGTAAAAAATACGGGCCGTGCTTAGAAGTCCGCCAAATGCTCACGTTTTAAGTAGAAATCACAGCCAGAATAGCAATACCTTCATACACAGTGCTGGCCTATGGGAACCACAATGCAGACGAGTGGTGGAGCCACACTAAATCTGCCACGTCGCGAAGATGCACTACCGTCACCAAAGGCTTGTCGGTCAAAGACGTCGCGCCTAGTGGCGCAGTTTCATCTGAAGAGTGTCTAAGCCACTGGGGGACATGTTATTCGTCCTGAAAACTAAGTCGAAGCGACACAAGGGGCTACTTTTTTCGTAAGTTAGATCAAAAACAATTTTGTATGAGAAATGAGAATTGGCATTTACGACCACATGAAATAAACGTGATAGCTGACGAGTCGACAGCTTAACAGTCTGTGGAAGAACATGAACTTGCCGTTGCGGCGTTATAGAAGGCCCTCCTACTATCCAGATTTACCGGTCCGGGTGCGCTGTTCTGGTAGCACCTCCCCTCTGCCGGGTGCGGTATGTACGTGTCTGGGGCTTTGTAAGATGCGGCCGCTGCTGAGCACAAGGTCGCGGGTTCGATTCCCGGCCGCGGCGGCAGCTTTTCTGATGGAAGCGAAAAACAAAAACGCCCGTGTGTACGAGATTTCGGCGCACGATAAAGATCCCCAGGTGGTCAAAATTAATCCGGTGCCCTCCACTACGGCGCGCCTCATCGCCTGCGTTGCGTCGGCGCGTTAAACCCCACAATCAATCAATCAATGTATGATGCGGCGTTTGCATGTTCCTTGTTAGCTGTGTCAAAGAAAACCGCATTCTGTACGCAGCTGCTGCGTTCGACGCCAGGCCACAGGCCCGAGGGAAGCCTGGTGGTTCTCTTGAGCGACGGCAGAGCCAAAGCGAGGACCGCCTCTTCGTCCGCGTCTCCCTCTTCACCAGCCACAGCGAGCGAGGTAGTGGAATCGCCAGTCGCGCTTCTGCGCCGTGCCCGCGTGTTTGTCAGCACCGTGGCCTTGGGTTTCGGCGCCTCGGCGGACCTCGAGCGCGCAGCACTGGAGACAGGAGGCTACACGTTCGCCCTGCGAGACGCCGAAACCGCTCGCCACGTCATCGAGGGTGCGATTGAAGCCGCTGTCAGGGACGAAGCGGTAGCGATGCCACGCAAAGGCGCCTCTGCGCAAAGCCAGAAACCTGTGAGTAGCGGAGAATAATTACTACCATCGTTTTATTGGAATTAAAATTTGCCTGTGCCTTCGCTCAGTATGGGAAACATTTCTTAGTGAGGTCGATATTTTGCAAATTGACATTACTGCCAAATCCAGTTGTTCAGTAACATTTACTTGTGCCTTTAGCTGACACAGTCAGCTATAGCACCAGCAATAACAGCTATAGCACAAACGAGGAAAACTTCACGCACATGCCAATACCGTGATCATAATTGTCCACAAGACAATTAATCTCTAACGCCAACAACAAAATAATGTGTTTTTGTAAAATTTCTTGAAAGATCCTCTGAGAAACAGCTTTAATAGCATAAATTATGCCTTATGAGGTGGCAGCATCATCACAACGCAATCGTGATCCACGAGAGAAACATTCTGTTGGCAAATCTAGGTTGGCCTTTCAGAGTGGGGATTTCTGTCATAGCCATTGATGTAACTGATTTATTAAGGGTCGGCATGTCAAGCAGTTTTAGTCTGATCAAGTTACGAGGCACTTGAAAGGGAAAATAGCCCTTTTCCTCCCCCCAACCCCAACTCCTCGTCCCCCCGTTTCTAGCTTCCTCGAAACCCCCTTTGATACCATGAGCGAGCGTCAGCGTCGAGTACAGATCGAACCCATGCGAAACCGTATGACCGAAGAGGATTGCCAAGAGAAATGTGTCACGTGGCAATTGGGGGAATCCCTAACAAGGGACTGAAGCAAAGCGGCGTCCCACACGTTCGGCTCGACATTGTTTTCACATTCCACACCTTTATTGAGTGATTAGGTGCGCTCCGACAATGGGTTGGTTACGTTGACAAGTATACCCGTGAAGTCCTAGTCGGTGACTTCAACGCATGTTGGCAGAGAAAAGGCAGCAGAAGTGTACGTATTTTTCTTGAGATGTCAACCGATCCAGTCTATACCCTGCAGCGTGCGTGCATCAATTTGACATTGTCAGAGCTTAGTGTGCAGTTGCGAGCGTGTCGATCAGTGTATATATTTCGGGCAACAAAGCCATTGCGACCGTCGTTACCAAGTGACAGTGGAGTCTTTACAAGTATTCTAATCACATGGTCTACAGCTCCTTTGTAAGACAATGCGCAGGGTGGAAGGGGCTGAAAATCTTGGTTTGAAAGTTTCTTGCAAGGTATTTGAGCAACCACTCTTAGATGCGTTCTACTGTGTTATAACCATTTTTTTTTCATATTATTGAACTTTTTGCGCTTGTTGATTACGGTGCTTTCATCCGCTGAGGCGCCAGCGGCATTGTTCCAGCTTTTGTCGTCTGTCACTGATCAAGACAAAGCATTAGACTCCTTTCCAAATTGTCCACGGTTAATTTTGGGCATTGAAACCCACCATTAGTCCCTGCTGCCTTCAGCACTTACTGGCGGATTCTTCGCGAGCTATATGCAACCGTTTAGGCGGTGCGCTGGCCCTGTCTCAGCGACAACTGTGTAGCGCACATACAGAAGGACACACTGACAGCATTGCACACTGCACGCTATACATACTGAACGAACGCTTTACCTTCACATTGTTACAGTTCACCTGAAAATTTTCGTAACATTCATTACGTGGACGAATTCACTGTTGCTTAACTGTCGCAAATTTTTCCTGTCCTAGATTTTTCTGCTCCAAGTGGTTTCCAAGAAGCTTTTCCGCGTATTGTACTTCGTAGGTTCCCAATGAGACCAGTCCTGCCAAACGGAGCGGGAAGGAAAGCGTAAGCGTCTTGGGCGCTCGCCGAAGCCCTTGTCTCGACTACCCGGTTACCCTGGCGGTGACAGTACCGGTGTCCGTGAAGTCGTACCGGGACGCCGTCGTGCTCGCTTCTCTCGTCAAGGGGCTCTGCCCAGTGGTGCGCGCGGCCGTCACGGGAACAGCCTCCTTCTCGGGAGGCGCTTCCGAGAAGTTCGTCCTCCACGACAACGGTCTCGGTGAGCGGCTGCCTTTTTGTAGTGTAAGCTACGCTGGCCGAGGTTGACCAGTTTCGCGTGGACCTTGAAGGGCCGTGCTGCGCAAGTGCGAGGAGCATTGGATTGGATTGGATTAGATTAAATTGGATTGTATGGTATCGGATTGGAAATCCAATCCCATTGGAGTGCGGGTGTGTAGAGAATTGGGTCTGCACAGTCGCCGGTCGGCGCATTCGGGAAGAGTGACGTCATAGCCGCGGCAAACTGACTGCCGCTGGCGCGTGCTCAGCTGTGCGCCTCCGTTGCGCAGTAGCCAAATCTGACGATAACCCTTTTTTATGACCTCACCAGCCGATTATTATTCACACGCCCAGCCGCTAAATTAGACACCCCTCCCCCCTCCCCACCAACCGATCATGCGTATCGCGAATGCTGCCGCAGCTAACCTGAATTGCGAGCCCAAGGCGACACATGGAACTTAACTGCCAGCCATAGCGGCCTCCTAGGCTACTCATATGTACTCAGTACTCAAAATGTACTCAAAACTCAAAATGTACTCAAAACTCAAAATGTACTCAAAACTCAAAATATACTCAAAACTCAAAATGTACTCAGTACTCAAAATGTACTCAAACTCAAAATATATTCAAACTCAAAATGCACTCAAACTCAAAATGTACTCAGTACTCCGAATGTACTCAAAACGCAAAATGTACTCAAAATTCAAAATGTACTCAAAATTCAAAATATACTCAAACTCAAAATATACTAAAACTCAAAATGTACTCAAAACTCAAAATGGACTCGGAGCTCACTCGGTCTCAGGCGTACTCAAACTCAGTCGGGCTCAAACTCACTCAAGCTGAAACTCACCATGCCAGACTATCCTCGCACTCACTCAAACTCACGTGTGAGTTTGAGTTTAAATGAGTCTGAGTGAGTGGTCAGAGTGATTCCGCCTACCTCTGATGAGAAGCCTAATAGGGAAGTATGATGGTCCAGCAACGTTATGTTAAATACGTACATAAGCCACAAGGAGTCTCTTAAAGCACTGAACACCAAGTCTATTCACAAGTCTGATTCACTACTTCCTATAAAGCCATTTTTGAAGGACAACGAAGGAGTCTGGTATGAAAGTATGCAGGTGCACTTGAGCTGTTCAACAGCGCCTGCGGACTCTGGCGAAAGGGCGACACAGCGATCGTTACAGACAGACTGAAACGGTACGAAGGAATAAGTTTGCGCGAAAGACGAGGACGACGAGAAGGGAGGACAAGACGAGCGCGAGTTCCAACTTTATTTTGCATGAAATGGCAACACAGGTATACACCTCCCACCGGTGTTACCCTCTTTCCTATCACCAGTTGCAACACCCGATAATGCGTAACAAGAATCACAGGTCAAATACAACAAACAAAACAATCCGATAAAACAGCGTAACCAAACAGCATGCACCAGATAGCAGATACTACTTAGACTGTGTGCGTCTTCCGCAATAAACACGTGTCGCACTTGAAAAATCAAAGGTGAACGAATTAAATCAGACCCAAAAGGGCATAAAACCACTGAGAATAAGATGATAACATGATAACATCGGTGGAAGAATCCAAGTGAAGAACAACACAGCTCCTGCTTCCGAGACTTTTGAGAAACTAAAACAAACCAAACATCGCTAATACACAAACGTTTTAGCATAAACGCGTGTCAAGCCTAAAACATAGGATGACAGAATAACAGCATAAAATTGGAGTCAAATGCACAAAAAACGCTAAAAATAGAATAATAACATGGGTAGGATGGGAGAATGTAAGTGGTAACTAACACAGAGTGTGCGTTGCCAACATTTAATAAAAGCATAAAAATGCCTAAAACTATCGAAGTCTTATTTTAAACATGACCTTCTAAGAAGGCTACCTCAGTGGGTAGGAGGCTTACCGAGGGCGTGCTGACGCAATCTTTCCCAAAGTCTCTAATTCTGTAGGCTTTAATAATTTATCTCTCTCTTTGATCATGATCTCGTGCGAAGAATTCGGTATCTTCAGGCTGGAACGCAGCCGCAGGTTTTACAATGCATAGCAACATGCCCCCTCCCTCTGCCCCTTCCCTCCCCCGATTTATTTTTAACAGATAGATAGTGCTCCCGCCCAGTTTGGCCGATGTATACCCTTTTGCAGGTCAAAGAAATTTTGTAGACTACGTTTGAAACGCATTTCGTGTAGCGTTTCTCGTGTCCTTTTTTCACACATTCTTTATCCTTTGGACATTAACGGACAGAGTTTTGCTAATTTACACGGGGCTGAAAAAAGCCATTTTTACATTGTACCGGCTGGCTACTTTTTTAATGTTGTGCGACACTCTGTGGATCTAAGGCATGACGTGCGGATTGTGACTTTTATCTTTCTGCTGTTGTTTTGCGTTAGATGCTCGTTTGGTTTTTGAAAACGCGATTAGCAGACACTACTGATGAAGAATAAAGGGTATTCTTCAGGGTTTATTCTTCATCAGTAGTGTCTGCGAATCACGTAGTCAAGAAACCAAGCGAACATCTAACACAAAAGAACAGCAGAAAAATAAAAGTAACAATCCGCACATCATGCCTTACATCCACAGAGTGTCGCACAACATTAAAAAAGCAGCCAGCCAGTACAATGCAAAAATGTTTTTTTCAGCCGCGTGTGAATTAGCAAAACTGTGCCCGTTAATGTCTAAAGGAAAAAAGAGTGTGTGAAAAGGGACACGAAAAACACTACACGAAATGCGTTTCAAACGTCGTCTACAAAATTCCTTGACACGTGTTTGACACGTGCTTGACACGTGGTAATGCTAAAAAGCTTGTGTAGTATCGAAGTTTGATGCGTCTTAGTTTCTCATAAGTCTCGGAAGCGGGAGCTGTGTTGTTCGTCACTTCGGTTCTTCCACCCGTGTTATCATGTTATCATTTTATTCTTAGTGGTTTTATGCCCTTTTGGCTCTGATTTTATTCGTTCACCTTTTATTTCAAGTGCGACACGTGTTTATTGCGGAAGACGCACACAGTCTAAGTAGTATCTGTTATCTGGTGCATACTGTTTGGTTACGCCGTTTTATCGAATTGTTTTGTTTTGTTTGTTGTATTTGTCTTGTGATTCTTGTTACGCCTTATCGGGTGGTGCAACTGGTGATAGGAAAGAGGGTAATACCGGTGGGAGGTGTATACCTGTGTTGCCATTTCATGCAAAATAAAGTTGGAACTCGTTCTCCCTTCTCTCAGTCCTCGTCTTTCGCGCAAACCTATTCCTTCGTACGTCATGAACAAGCTAGCCAACAATAAAGTCCTACTAAGACTGAACAGGTTCAAAGACGCAATAAAGCGCGGACACAAGGAGAAAACTAACTGTGGAGTTTATTTCCTCCTCGTGTCCACGTTTTATTGGCCTTGGGACCTTTTTAGTCATTCCGCACCTACTGGACCATGTCAAGCTGTTGCTGCTTAAAGACAGGTGGCTTTTAAATGCCGAGCATTTCTTAGCCTCGCCTCTTCCTGCGTCGGACGGCGTCCACAGATCCGCGTCCGCAGCAGGTGCGCCTCTCCTCCTTCCCTCCTCTCTCTCAACAGCAGCTGGCGCGCGCATGCGTCGTAGTCAGCCCGTTCGCTCCGTCGCGGTCTCGGCGTAACAGGTGCGTGATAGCAGCGCGGTGGGGCGTGGAAGGGCGCGCGTTGCTTGCGCATGCGCGTTCTCCCCCCCGTACTGCTCTCCCTCTACTGCGCGCGCTGCAAATATAAAGCGGCTAGCGGTCGCTCGTGCTTCAGTCACTGCGTTGCTCCTTCCTTCCGTGGTTGACGCTCGCTCCACCCTAACGCGACTTTACTCTCCTCTCGCTACCCCAAACCAACACCAACGCAACTACGACCCAACTACCCACCCTAACGCGACTTTACGCGGCATTAACGACCCCCAATGCTCTGCATTTACTCGTGTTCCCCTCGCGGGAAGGCGCGGGAATTTTGTTTTCGCCAGGCCCACGCGGGGATGCGTAATCATTCGATCATGGGCAGCCTAATTACGGACGCATTCCGCTGCTTCGCAGCATCTTCGGTGAATCCGGCCTCACCCACAGAGCCGGTATAGGGCGCCTGGCCAGAAGACAGCCGTGTAATCGAGGGAAGCGAGCGGGAAAAAAAAAAAACAACAACTGCCGGGAGATGCAGAATGTCTCACATGAACGCTTCGATATATCGCGTGGCGCCATCTCGTCCTCGTCCGTCAAGCGATGAAATCCGAGAGGAACGAGAGGGCGTACCTTTCCACGATTTCTCGCAATCGGGATTCGCACTTCGAATACATCGGGCAGCTTCGAAAATACATCATGCTATTAGCACATAAAATATTGATACAGAGTGTATCTAGCTTCCGTGTTTCTGACCTGCTCGTTATGTCCAGTACATCATGTTTGTTCTTGCTTTCGGATTTGGCGCATTCTGGTTAGGTATAGTGTATATAAATTTCCTGTGTGAGAATGAACCAAAACTTTCGATTCTTATTTTTCATCCAGTTATATACTTTGTTTCTTTTTCTTTCTTCACCGGATTTGCTTCTTAATGGTGTATTTTTGTGGAACTTGTTGAGTAAAACCGTGGATTATTTCAGCTGTATTTATCTACAGCGTCTGCTGTGCCCTGTAACGGCTTCCTGCGTGTTTGCCAAGCTGTTCAAGCAGCATTTAGCCAGGAAGGCGTCCAGTTGATTTTGGGAAAAATAAACCGGAATTAAATTGAGCCTGGATGCATTCCATAGGATCATGAATTGTAAAGTGTGACGCCTTTTGTTTTGTCGGATGAAGGCGTTTCAACCGAGGTAGCAAACACGAGATGCAGACAGGAGAGCGTGCAGATAATTCATGCCGTCCACACCGGCAGGTTCAATCTTAATACCCCATTGGTACCTTACATAGAAAACTTTTTTGGTTACTTAGGTCGCAGAGCTACCGCGCCAGCAGATTGGCTGCATGTTGCGCGTCTAAAAAAGGTCTTCCGATTTGGCGCATCACAGGCGAAGACGCCCATGCCCACGATGGAATCTACACGGGCCAATTCACGAAGGTTCGCGGCAAGGGCCGCTACCATGTAGTCATTCACGCCAGCAACAAGTCCCACACGCAGTTTATGGACTCGACTACGAACTCGCCAGTACCGGAGGCTCCACAAGGTTAGTATCGTTCACATTTCAGAGACGGCCGCATACGGGGTGTAGCTGAAATGGGGTTTTTCGAAAATTCGGGAGCGGATGCTTATTTGGTGCGCTAAAAATGTCTTCGCAAAACCGTGAGCATAGGAAGTCTTGTAAGCAACGAATCGAGTGTGGTCTATGACATTTACATTCACTCTATATAAAAACGTGGGGATTTGAAGCGCTGTAATGTTGGTGAGTAGGCGCATAAACGACAAGATCTACAATACATGCACGCGGTGACAGGCGCAGTTATTTTGAGGATGAGATAGTAAAAAGTCTTAGCACTCCTATGCTTCGTGTTTTCCGTTGGTACCGTGTTGACGGAGACACGACTGGGCACTTGAGCATTCGTTCCGGTGGGTGGATTAGTTCCATGGACCGGCCCTCGCCATGTCTGCGCATTTGTTACGGTGGGGGGCTTCCTCCTCGCCATGTCCGCGCGCGCAGGCGCTGTCGGGTACCGGTCAACACGGTACAAACGGAGCATACGGAGTGATAAAACTGTAATATTACTGGTTTATCACTCTATCCTGATAAAATTCTAATTTATCCTGACTGCAAAAAGCGGTACCCAGTCAGGTCCAGGTACATACGGAACGAACGGAACAGAGGGTATGCTAAAACCCTCATGCTGAGGCACGCGTGGATGACTGCTTGCTATAGTATATTGTAAAGGCGTGAATCATTGCAAACCGCATCTGAAGCAAGCTCAGCGGCCAATTCACTACTAAACCAAAGAGGACGGCGGCCGATTGGAAAAAGAGGAAGAATAAGCGGGGTGCCCGTTCTGGGAGAATAAGCATGACATCCCAGGGATCGACCGCAATTTCACCACAAGTGGCGCAGTCGACAGACCTTCAGTCTCTAGGTGACCTGCAGCCTCAGAACCTGCTCTCCCTCGCGGCGATCCAGCCGCGGGGACAGACTTCAATATTCTTGCTCCGTGGTAGCGGCCAAGGCTTGGCAGGCCTTCCAACGCCGCTGCCCGAGTTCACCGGTGGGGCGGCGGTGTCAGCACGAGCGCTGAGCACAGTACCGTCCAGCACCCAGAAGATCCAGCCTTGGGGGCGGCGGTTGACGTCTTCTGAACTCGCCACCGCTTCCGCCGTTCGTGCAGTGACTTCTGTGGACCTTGGATTTTCGGTCGAGAATGACGTTTGTTCCAAACACCTGATCCGCTGTACTCTTCCAGCATTAATAAATAACCATGGTTCAAACAAATTGAATTATAAATCTTGCACAACCGCTCAACACAAAACGTTCTATATGCATTGCTAATTTGCAGTGAATTGTGTGGTTGTGTCTCCACATTGTACACGCACAACCATGCATGCTTTTCTTGTTAATCTACGTGCTTGGTTTAAGTTCTTTTTCGGCCCTCGCTCGGCCATGCGTGTTTTGTTTTTAAGTGCACTATCACCCGCAGTTATGCTTGTGTATCTTTTTGAATTGCGCATACGTATCTACAATTCTTTTTCTTGTGTTTTGTGCATTATGGTTTCGTTGCACTTCCGTCCTGCTGCTACAACTTGCACGGGTTATAAGGAACAGTCAAGTTGCTTATGTGCAACCTTTTCTCTTGCTTTCCCCATAACGTTGTACAGTTTACGGAAAATAAACTATTCCTATAAATGGCGGGGCTTCCGTTCTGTGGCTCTTCAGGCCCTCGCAGAGGTGTGTTAGCGGCTTTACCCACCGCGCCGCGTTTTCATGGCGTGCCCACACGGACGTCCCAGTATTTCGTGGCTTTCAGGGTGACGCCGTTTATAGGGTGCAGCTGACCGACATTCTTGCTGCCCGCCTCACGCGGCCCGAACATGCCGGGTGGCCATTGCTGTAGAAAGTGTGCGGGCAGCGCACCTTGCGAAGGTAATCTGCATGGGAAACCTGGAGCGAAGCATCCGGCCTTGTACCTATGGCGCTCGCTTGATGCAGATGCGTGCCCGGCGCCTATGCCCTGGTGAGGACGCGGTGAACTACGTTTACGACAAACTCCACCTCCTGGTGTAGTTTGTCGTAAGAACAACAACACCAATCCCTTTGGCGATCCACGGTTTCCTCCGTGCAGGCGCAGGGCTCCCTCGTCGGCGAGCCACCAGCGACTCACGCCCCTTCCTAAAGGCGTCTCCGGAGAGCTCGCCACCACCGTAGTTCAACCGTATTCTTGGATACCTTTGTAATAACCTTCTGTCTACTCCAATTTCACTGAAGACACTTTTGTACACAACTTTGGTAAGGGCTAAATTACAACAAGCTCCATAAATATGAGATCTGGGCACTGAAATTGTAATCAAAGCTCTCGAACTTGTTAAAAACAACGCTCCACGATTTAATACAGGCAATTAAAGAAGAGCATCTAGTGTAACATCCATGAAAAAATCGCGCCAATCCACCCCGTGAATGTGGTTGGAAAGCAAAGCTGTAAACGGCACCCATAACGATTACTCATGCGACGTCACTTAAAATCACTCACATCGCTCTACAAATAGTAAAACCAGAGAGAAGTGCACGTAACCACACCATTTATTACTTCAAAGAGATATTCTCGGTAAGGTTAACTCAATGCATGATGCATGAACGGTGTTTGGTTGAGTTGTATTGGTGTAGCACACGAGTGGAAACTTTTTTTATAAAATCAAAGTAAGCTCCAACCCGGTGTTAGACGATCTCACTTCTCCGTCTCTGCGCCGCGGACGGAGGCGACGAGACTTGCGGCTCAGAAGGAGGAGGAAGAAATACTGCTGTTCAGATTTCTGAACGGCCCAGAGTGCAGCCCTGGGGAGTGATTCCTTCTTCTATGGGGCCCATATGCAGTCCGCGCGGCCTGTGTTTTGTCCACCCGCTGAAGCTGGGTAAGTAGAGAGGGCCTGGAGAGTAGCATCTCCCATTGCTCTTGTTGGGTAGTTGACGGAAAGAGAGGAGGGTGCTCAGGGCTAAAGTCGCACACCCCGATTACGGGGCGGGGTGTTCCTACTGCTGAGCAAAATTTACATTCAGCGTCGTAGCGTTTCGGGTGCATTAAGTGAATACGCGTTGGCTGTGGGAAGGAGCCAGGATTATATGACCCTTAGGGTAGTTCGTTGTTCTCTGGAAAGGTCAGGGTAAGGAGAAGGTACGGTCTGTCTCAGAAGGCGATAATGCTGGATTATCTCCCTGGACGTGACAAGCGGGTGACTGTCCTCGTGCAGCTCCATAGCACGGGAGGTTAAAGGGCAGGCTTGTTGGGTGGGCGTATTTGTTGCCCTCCATTGAAGCGTGAGGGGGTGTCCAGATGAGCTGAATGGAACCGTTTGGGGAGTGGTTTTTTAGCACGCACAGTGCAGGTCAGGACACCCAACCCGACTGGTAATTCCAGTAGGATTGCTTGGAATCGGTGACTACCCTCCGAACCCCTGGTTGAGTCAGAGCCAAAGTGATGGCTGCCTCTTATGCTGCCGTCATTTGTTGGTTCCTAAGCGAGGTACACGCAAGGAGGCTGGTTCTGGAGGTAGCCACGATGATGGCGTGTTGCTGCCCTCGATGTTTGGAGAAGTTTCTGTAGATAACTGCATGAGCCCCACCGAGGGTGGTGTTTAGCGCTTGAGCCCGTGCTTTTCGGTGACCCTCGTCATGTGAGGGGCTCATATTTCGAAGCAAAGGGAGCATATTTAGTTTTAGTCACCAAGAGTCTGGGAGTATGTCAAGCGGAGTGACATTCTGGGCTGCCCAGCCAATCTGGTGAAGCATGCGGTTACCCATCGCAGTTCTCATTCGGACCTTCTGGTTAGAAAGATGGCCTTCTATCAGCTTCTCCACCGTGTTGTGGAGCCCCGTGCTAAGCAGCCTCTGTGTGGACGCACTCATGAGAATACCAATGGCCTGCTCGACCGCCTTTCTACTCATTATATAAAGCATCTCTATGTCTTCCTGGTTGAGAAGAAGTCAGGGGGGATGACGTAATTGACTCTCGAGAGGACAAAAGCTTCAATTAATCGAAAGGTGCCGGATTATTTTAGGCCTCGCTTCTTGGTGGCAACTCGCCTGATCATGTGTATGGTTTGAATAATGCTGTTTTTGAGGCGCTGCAAGGAGACGTCACTCTTGGTGTTAGCCTCGAGATGTAGGGCCAGGATGTTGACGCTGGTGCTTGGAGTGATGTCCTGGCCATCAAGGAGTATTTGGATGTATTCCTTGATTTGGCGTGAGGGCGGACGACAAGGAGGTGTGATTTTTTACGTGAACGCTGGAGGCCACAGGCTTTAGCACATTGGCGTACTAAAAGTGAGATTCCATGGATTGGTGCGAGATTCCTTTAATTTTTGTAACTCTCAGCACATGAGCAAGGTGCGCACAGGGCCGCTAGACGGGCGTGAGGGGTCGTGTGACGCTTTCACGTGGCATTCAGCGAGAAGGCAGAGGGTAAACCCGTAGATGTGCATGGTGAGTACACCACCTGTCCTCCCCGTCTTCGCGTGGGCTTGTAGCTGAATCGGTAAGATAACGAGCTCTCGCTTTGTTAGTCTATTAGTTCCAGGTTCGATTCCCGGCGGTGCCAGTAAATTCTTTTATTTGTTCGCTGGAGGTTTCTGGTGACACCAACGGTCGCGAAAGAACCATTGGGGGGTAGAGGTAGAAAGCTTTGCTTTAAAAATACGTTCCACTTGCCTCAGCTCACGCATCGTCGTCAGCATTTTCGTCTGTTTGTTTCATAGAATATGTTATCACAATCCCTACTTGCGTTCTATCTTGCTTTCTGCGTCTTCATGTTTCTGACCGCATTGATAACCGACATAAAGTAGCAATCATGTCCTGTCGAACACAATCCAGTTTTCCGTCTTTCATTCCTCGCACAGCATGTGACTAGAACCACCTTTCCGGACCAATCGCAGCCTTTGAAAACCATTGCCTGTTTCGCGCAACTTTAGCTAACATTTTCACTTGAGGAACCACATACGTTTGTTATACATTACCTTTTTGTTGCATTTTATGCTCTTTTTGTTTTGTACCCCACCCCCCTTTGTAACGCCTTTGGCCTTGAGGGTGAAACAAATGAAATCACTGCTCGCTGCACAGCCAGCGAAAAGCGGCGGAGGCACCCGACCTCCAAACATCAAGAGCCGACAGGACGGAAAAATTCACCCGGAACGTCACCAGGGCGCTTGTGCGCAATTCGCCGACGTCGTCAACGAGAGGAGCAGCGCTAACCGTTCGGCGCTCTCCCTGCCGGAGGCCAAAGTCCGCCGGTGCAGCAGCCAGATGATGTGCCTACGCTCGTGGACATGACGACGCCCGAAAACTGGACCCAGGATTCTGTGACGCCAAGAAGTCCACAAGAGGACTCAAACTTTTGTAAGATAGATAATGGAAGAGCACCTTGTATTCACCGCAACATGCGACACGAACGACAAAAGCAGTGACGGAATTACGTAGCAAAGGAGCAAACGACCAAGTCAACAAGAGTGGCAGGACCAGCCTAGCGGAAACCGACTGCAAGAACAGCATTACGCACTTCTTCGGCAAGCAAATTTTGGAAGACACCGTGACTTACTTTGCTATGTCAGAAAGGCTATAGCCTTGAAACACGGCAAAAAAGAAGTCATTGACCGAACCGCGGGAAATATCCACCTTGAATAAACGCATGAGGGCCTGTACACCTCGGAAAACAACGGCCCGTAGGAAAAGCCGCCGTCCCGGTGCCGGTTGTAGCGCTGAAGGCTGGCGGCGCGGGTGATGTTCGTTTGGTGGCGAACAGATGACTCCGAACCGAGCACTGAGGAAACGTCGCGCCACTGACCTCGCGTAGTACACGGTGCGGGCCGGTGTGGCAGGAAAGTTGTTGTTCGGATCGGACAGCCCTGGTCCGAGTTGTCTGGACAGGGGAAAAAGTTACAGGAATTCTGATAATTGTTTAACAATGCGTAAGCAGCCTCACCGCTTCTTCGGTGCACAAGCCGCACGTTCCCTTGGTGCCACTGAAGAGAGGTATAAGCCCTAATGGTGCCGGTTTCCTTGTTTTTGCTTTTACCTTTGTGACACCGTGAGTTTGTTTCCAGTCAGTTTTAAAGCAAAGCTTTCTAGCTCTACCAGCCAACGGTTCTTTCGTGGCGTGCGGGACAATAAGCTCCCAACGCGGCGAAGGCGGCGGCGGGAGGAGGGGGGGGGTTCACCAGAGTCCTTCAATTTTTCACTCATGGAGCACACTAGAGATGGGGCGGCGAATTTACGGAGCGTCCCCGCGCGGAAGTGCCTGCTCGCCGGAGGCGGTGTTGGCGGCACGGCTTTGTCGTCTGCTTTAGCGACGGTTGTTTTGGGCCTGTTTTGGTGCAGCTTCGCGTCCATTGCGCGGTGCCTTCGCCCGGCTTTATTAACTTGTTCGACAGCCCCTCCAGGGTAATCCGCCCCTGACGGTGGTCGTACGGCAAACATACGTTAAGGATTGGTTTGCAGGACGGGAAAACAAAATGTACAAACCACACACAGACATCTCGCCACTAGAAACAATACCTTTTGCGCACTGCTTGCCAAGAACGGGACTCCGATTTCTAAATTGGTGAATACCAATTCGGTTGTGTTTTAAGAGGTATCAAAAAAGGCGAAAGTAGCAACTGGCTCTGATAAATAGCGATTATAAAATTTCCCTCACCTTTTTCGCAATTCCTAAACGTACTAAACTAACTCGTTTAAATCAGTATAAATGGGGATCACTAAGCTCACATGCCGCATTGTTTCGGCGTCTGCGCTTCTGTCGAGCGGTGTTGTAGCCCCGAGATAGCACATCAGGATCGCTAGGTTCCACTGTCTCACCCTTCGATAGACGCTCCTCTCTGTTTTCTGCCGACACGCGGCCGGGATACAGCTGCGGTGTCGACCACCGCTCTAGCCCGGCCGTGGCCTACGCTGCTACGTTCGGGGCGCCACTCCGTGATTTCCATGTAACGGCTGGCGGAATATCTGCTTTCACTTTTTGTAGAGCCACGTGTCTGAATTCAGCTGACGTCGCATGGGCAATTGTTGTGGGTGTCATTTAAAACTGCTTTCCAAACACCTTCAAACAGTAGATTAGAGCCAATTTTTTTCGTTCATTTTTATATCCTAGTAAATGGCGTGAAACCACCGGATTATAGTCACTTCACAATTTCGTTAGTTTATTTTGAGGTTTATTTCTTGGCCCAGTCCCAACAGTGTGTGTGTGTGTGTGTGTTCGGGGGGGGGGGGGGCGTGGAGAGGGTATCGGTCGCAGTCGAGGGCCGCAGGGCACCCAGTTGCTGCCGGTACTTGGCAGCCGTTACAGCAGCGTAGAACTGCTCTGCCGTGCTTTGTGTACTCGAGAACAAAGTTTGCAGACGCGTTTTTCGGAGGTGTGATAGCTTGTACTGACGTCACTGTATTGCAGTGTTGGTGGGTTGGTTGCACAGTGGAAATCTGCAGCTCTTATCTCTAGCAACGCGGATGAAGCTGATAGCGATCGATCAAAAAGTGCGGTGACGTCGTTATGTGCAATCCACATGTTTTACGAGACGTTCCAAGATGCGAGCTTAAGCGACAATCCCGGCGTCTGGTGTTGGCGTTCATCAATTCAAAACAATTCCTTCACGAGGCCTTTCACAGTGCGAGCTTAAACTCGGCGGTATAGTTGCTAGCGAGGGGTGGTCGCCCCGCCTGTAAACAGTAGTGAAGGTAGGGGAATAAAAACCACCGAAATTCACCATCATTGTCAGCGCCCTCATTACACGGTGGCATAAACGAGAAGCGGTGAATCGGATTGCCACTCGAAAGTAAAGCCATTCGAAAGCAAAACGCTCCTCCAGCGGCAAGATGACAGAGCTCTTCGATAAAATATGCGAGGCTAAACAAGGCGCCGCACGCGTTGAACTGGATATTATGGTGTCCGATTCACAACTCACAAACGTGCTTAGGTGTACTCGGATATTTTATTTCCATTTCTGGGGCAAATTCCACCGCTGCGCCTGCACGCCGTAGAGCACGGTGGGGCTGTATGCTCACTTGTACATGGCACTACACGAGACCATATTACTAGCGAACCTGAGCAAAATGTTTCAAAACGGGAACCTAATAAAACCATATGGGCGCACGTACATCAGCCAAACTGTCGATAGAATACGCACAGCGAACGTTACAAACCACGCAGTCGGTTTGACGCGAGTTACGTAAATTAACTGCGACTGTGGAAATGAGCGGTTCGGCTCACGAAACGACTACACAGCGTGACATGCGTCTACGGAAACTTCTGTAGACTGAAAAAGAGGGACTTCAGTACGCCTAGTTCGTGCGTTGTTAGCAGCCTCCACCGCCTCTCCCTAAAACAATTGGAAGGGAGCAAGCGCAATGAAGCCGCCACGCGTTCACAGGCCGCGTCAACAAAAATAACTGCGGCAGTCAACAAGTCCCATCAGAGAAGAGCCACTGCGGCCGCGTTTCCCGCCGGGCCCTCACCCCCTCCTTTTTCCCTCTTCACCGTGACCTCTTTGCGAGCGACCGCCGAAAAACGCTTACAGCGCCAAACAGGGACCGGGAAAGGAGGGAGGTGCAGTTTTCGTTGTCTAATTTTACCATCCTTGACAGTTAAGCTGCACAGCGGCACCGCTAAATGTTTGCGACTCGTACACGCGCGTCCGGACTCGAGTTCGTGATAAAACTTGTTTGCACTACTGTACTCAGGAGTGCATATACTCATGAATACACAGTACTCATGAGTACACAGTATTTATGAGTATTGTACTCATGAGTGCTGTGTACTCATGAGTACTGTATACTCATGAGTACTGTACTCATGAGTACTGTACTCACGAGCAGTGGACTTACCCCTGTACTCACTCGTCATCGTACTCACTGTTTTTTTCTGGGTGTGTGATCACTCATCATCGTACTCACTCGTGAGTTTGAGTACAAATGAGTACAAATGAGTGTACTCACGAGTGAGTACGCCGACCTATGCATATGGCAGACATTCTCAGATAATGAATAGCAGCCTACCATTGTCGCTGAAGAAGAAAGTGTATGACAGCTGCATCTTGCCGGTACTCACCTACGGGGCAGAAACTTGGAGGCTCACTAAGAGGGTTCAAATTAAATTGAGAACGACTCAGCGGGCAATGGAGCGGAAAATGATAGGTGTAACATTAAGGGACAAGAAGAGAGCGGAGTGGGTCAGGGAGCAAACTGGTGTTAAAGACATATTAGTAGAAATTAAGAAGAAGAAATGGACGTGGGCAGGGCATGTAATGCGAAGGCAAAATAACCGCTGGTTATTAAGGGTAACAGAGTGGATCCCTAGAGAAGGCAAGCGTTGCAGGGGGCGGCAGAAATTTAGATGGGCAGATGAGATCAAGAAGTTTGCGGGGATAAATGGGTCACAGTTGGCACAGGACCGAAGTAATTGGAGAATAATGGGAGAGGCCTTTACCCTGCAGTGAGCGTAGACAGGCTGGTGATGATGATGATGATGACCTTCATTTACACTGAATGTGGTAACAGCGCCAATAATGATTTTTTTGTGCCCATACAAGGAATGGCATTGTTTGCGCTAAGACTACCTCTTTTACTATTTTGCAATTTCGAAACTGCTCTACGTTTCCCCCTCGTTTTGCGTGCCATAGGACCACCAGCGACCATCGAGGCTGCTAACGCGGAGCACCGTCTTCGTGGCCACTCAACGGGCGCCTTCGCGGCGACCTCCGTTGGTCGTCCGCTGGTCGTGAAAGCCGACGTCAAGGAACGCCACGTTCCGCCCGGCAGGGTGCGGGACCTGCGTGCCTCCGTCGATGAACGGGAAGCGAAGGCCCCGACCGTCCGGCTTTCCTGGACAAGTCCCGGTGCCCATGCATTCGATGGAAAAGGTAGGACAGGGTTGTCAGCACCGATTATCGTTTTGTTTGTCAGTGTGTGAGCTTTTCTTGTGACCCACGTTGTACTTCGTGGCAACAAGCTTCAAAAGCGGTTTTGCCGCCGCTCTCCATGCTCGCAGCCGGCTCGATGGGGTCTAGGACGTCTGACTAGGGGCGCACGCCGGCCGCTCGAGCATCTAAACGCGTTTCTCAATCCGCCGGTGAAAAATCATAAAAGTTCAAGCCAGCACCCTTGGCAAGAGAAGCGTTGCTTTAGTCGGCCATGGCTTGGAGACATAAAAACTAAGATTGCCAGCGCTTTAAGTGCAGAGCACTTTAGGGGCTCGCCTTGTCTTCGTAGCTCGCTCGCTGGACCTACGTAGATCAACAGGGCGTCCCGGGGTAGCACTGTCGTCCGCGGTGTACCCTAGAGGCTTGGAAAGCCAAGCGGTTTATATAGTCATAAGCATTCGAAACTCGGAAACCACTGGTGCTTGTCCTACATCTCCCCCGTTGTTCAGCGCAACGAAAACTGTAGGTACATTTGAGGCCAAATATACGTAATTAACCTGCAGCGCCCGCGTTCATATAGTTAGGAACGCTCGTTGGGTTGTTTGTTACAATAGTAAGCGAAAGAAAAAGCCGTTCCACTCAATGTGAAAGCTGACGGAAGGGCAAAGCAGTGATTCGCCGTAATGGGCTGTACCGCCGTTACCCGCTTACTGCTACCACCCCATGCAATTCAAATTTCCCGCTTTCGCAGTACTCGCACGCCCCCTACCTGAAACTGCGCCAGCGGGATTTCTGTTCCCTTTTGGTTTTCTCCTCGCACGTGCCAGCGTTGCACTGCCACATTTTGCGTTTACTATCGTAAAAACCAACCCAACAGGCGTCCTTAACTGAAGGAACGCGGGCGATGCCGGTTAGTTCAGTATATTTTTCCTCAAATTTACCTATAGTTTTCTTTGCGCTAAAATGGGAAGATGTATGACAAGCTTCAGCGTTTCACGAGTTTCGAACGCTTATGACTACATAAACCGCTTGGCTTTCGAAGCCTCTGGGGTACGCCGCGAATAACAGCGTTACCCTGGGACGCCGCCTTGGTGCTCTATATACTTGAGTCGAACGAGCGAGCTAGGACGACAAGGCGAGCACCTAAAGTGCTCTGCACTTAAAAAGTGGCCGCGCAAAAAACGGCGCGTTCGAAATGACGTAGAAAGGCTTCACGCGCAAGAAGAAAATTGCGCCCACCTCCCCGCGAGGGGAACCCTGTGTAGATGCGACGCATCGTGGGGTTCACTTGGTGTTTCCATTGGATTGATTCTGAAATCGCGTGAAACGCGTCGGGAATGCGTATGATTATTATGTTTTATGATTATTATTATGTTTTATTGGCCAATCTTGGTCAATCTCTCTAAGTGGTATGCTTGGGGCTTCGCTGTCGCAATGACCTTTACTCCATCATTATTGCTGTAAGTGGGAGCGTCTTTTCTTTTATTGCAAGTGTTAATCATTGCCCCATTATGCGTTGTATCAGTAGCTTCTTGACGTAGTTTGAATGAGTCAAGGATATCAGGCGCGTTCGTAGCATTTGATTCTGTCTCGGTTTTGTGGTGCAGTGGGAAGAGCACCATGTACCTCGCGTTCCGCCCACAGGGTCGTGGGATCGAAACCGGGCGCCGCTAACTATTTTTTTTTATAGTGTAGGGGGAGGGGTGTGGACGGACGACGCCGTATGAAGGGACAAGGCGAGTGAATGAGATGCAGTCGCACCTGAAATAGCGCGTTCAAAATGCCGCAGAAAGGCTCCAGCCGCGCAAGAAAAAAAATGGCGCGTTCGAATTGATGCAAAACAGCGCCAGCATACGAAATTAAAGCAAGCACAAAAAGAACAGAAATCCCGCTGGCCCAGTTTAAGGCAGGGGGCGCGCGAGCACTACGAAGACGGGAAATTTGAGATGTATGGAGTGGTAGCAGTGAACGGATAACGGCGGTGCAGCCCATTACGGCGAATCGCTGCTCTGCACTTCCGACAGCTTTCACATTGAGTAGAACGGCTTTAATTTGTGCTTTATACCGCACCGGGGCTTCGCTCCTATTTTGTGTCTCAATGGCTACGTCACGAAAAGATGAAAGGAAAGCGGGTGAGAGAAACACCAGCATTATTTACTTATTGTAGCGTCAGCTACAGTGGCCGAGGTTGAGCAGTTTTGCGTGGGCCGTGAAGGGCCATTCTGCGCAAGCGCGAAGAGAATTGGATTGGTTTGGATCGGATCGGATTGAATTGGCTTGGCTTGGATTTGAATTGCTTTGGAATAAATTGAATTCTTGAATTGAAACCCAATCCAATTGGAGTAGGGGTGTGTGGAGAACTGAGTCTGCTCATTCGCCGGTCTGAGCATTCCAGAGGAGTGACGTCATAGCCGCGGCAGGCGCACTGGCGCCGGCGCGTGCCCAGCTGTGCGCCTCCGTTGCGCAGTTGCCAAGTCTGACGCTGCGCCGGAGCCGCTTGATAGCCGTTTCACGTGGCTCCTGGAGAGCCTTGCTGCGGGAGGAGCCATGCGCGAGGAGCAGTGACTGGACTGGACTGGACTGGACTAGATTGAATTGGATTGGATTGGTTTGGAAATTGTTTTAGCTACAGTAAGCGTGATAATAAGCTAATCATAGACAACCAGGAAACCTAAGAATAACCAGCTGAACATTAGCTCACGCTATGTATATCCTGGCATAGCCGAGCTAAGCCTCTGCTTTTTTTTTTGTTAGCAAAGGACGCATCGTTGCTCGTCGAACATAAGCCGAGAGACCTACGAAACGCATGATATTTCAGGTAAAAGAAATTTCATAAGCCCAAATTTTCCTTTTAATTACTTTCTGAAGTCGTCCAAGAATCGAATATACAATAACGCTAACCGCATGTTAGAGGTTACCTGAGGCAAAACGTCGGAAAAGCTCTGGTTTAATTAAAGCTTTTGTTTTAGAAGCTCTTTTAGACCAAAATTAGAATATGCCGCCTTAATCTGGGATTCGGATCGAGTTTTTTCGCAGCATGGTTTAGAAACAGCGCGGTAGAACAAGAACAAAAAGACAAGAACTGGGCGAGTGCTCGTCCTTTCTGGTTCCAGAAAGGACCAGCGCTGAATCTAAACCATGTACCAATTATAACTCGCCCAACTTTCCATCCGGCTTTTTTGTGGCGCACCCTTGCAATTGTTGCGCTGCCCGCTTCATACTTTTGAGTCACTACAGAACTGCTATCGGAACACTAATAATTTACCTCTGCAAATGCAGCTGTTATTACGAAGAACATTTTTCGTCTATGTTTATTCCTTAAAATTTCTCACAGCCAGTGCTTAGCCAGTCAACGTATCTCAAGGCGAGCTTATCGCTATTCACGTGTCCACCGCGCATACAAAGTTGCAAACATTTTTTCCGCACAAGCACATTTTGTTTACTATTTCCTGCCGGAAACTTCTACCGAGTGGAACCAATTCAATAGCCGATTAGTTTTCGCGAATCCTCATTCGCCCTTTTCGGGTATAGTGATTGCTCATAAACTTATTTCTGTTGTTCTTGTTGTAGTTTATTTTCACTTCCCTTTAATAACTGTTTTCGACCGGAAGTTTTGCATATTTTTCATGTAGCGTTGTGCAACTTCGTGTGCAGTCGAATCTCGATAAACGGAAATCGCTGAAACGTAATTGCCGGTTAAACGGAACCGTAGCGTGAAAGTTGGTATGTTTTGTATTCAGATAACGTAAAAAAAAAAAAACTCTCGGTAATCGGAACTAAAATTTCCGCGTCGCCGTAACGGAACCAGAAATAGAACTCCTTGTCAAACCCATTGGCATTTGATTCAGCTTTTTACGATTCCGGCTGTTTTTTTTTATTTTTTTCATCCTGCATGTTTTATTTATTTTTTGGCCTCGTAAGCCTCATATGGTGAGTGGTCAACCGTGTTGGCGCAACAAATGCAATGTCGCAGTTCTTGTTCCAGTCGTTCGGAATCCACTCACGAAGCCGGGGTTACAGAGCTCAGCTCCGGCCGCCTCGTTCGTGCAATCGTGGTGCTATTCGTCCTTCATTACCACGTTGCCCTCTTCTAAATTCCGTGGCTCGTAAGCACTGGCGAAGTTGAGGCCTCTAGCCTCCGTGAAGATGCAGTTGCAAGGACTCAAACAAAAATAATTGATGCATTTTGTAGTGCTCAGTGACTCATTGTTGCCAAATGAACTTTGGGAAATGCTGTGCCTACACCTCTTGGAGTTTTCTGGCTGTCTATCAGCTACATTAACCTTCTTGTGCTTAGAGTTCCATGAAATGGTATGAAGAGTGTGTAAACACTTAAATTTGCACGCGCACACATCTGTGTCAGTAAACGGAACTCCTGTTAAACGGAACTAATTTTTTCGGTCCTTTCAATTTCCGCTTGTGGAGAGTCTACTGTAGCTGGTTTTGAAGCCTGCAACTGCTTTGTGCTTCCTACTTATAGCACTATTGGAAGGAATAAAAGGGGCGCTAAGCAGACAAAGACGAACTAGGAACACACCCCACATAAAGGCGCCATGTTGGCGCCTGTTGGCGCCACATGTTGGCGCCACATATTGGCGCCTGTATGTGGTGAGTGTTTCTACTTCGTCTTCGCCACCTTTTATTCTTTCCAATAAGCATGAACCAACCAGCTCAACAAGTTTTGTTAAGTTGTAGCACTAATATTTCCACATGTCTCTTCACAACAACCGTGCGTATTTCCTTATGTTTTTGTGTTTCTGTACAACCAGCGAGTCTATTTTATGTCACTTTTTTGCCACTTTATTTCTTACACATTATTCGCTCCCCTAACTCAGTACCCTCTTCAGTGCTTGTGTGATTGAGGACAGCTGAAATAAAAAAATCGGAGAATTTATTATTTCCTAAATGCGTCTGCATTGTGGACCAAAATCCTCAGCTGTCGTTGTAAAACTCGCATTGTGGGCGCATGCTCTTTTCGACGCAGGGCGCTTCAGATTGCTATTTTGTGTAGACGGAGTTTAAAGTACACATTCGTTTCAATACAGGGTATTTTTTCAGAGCACAAAGCTTTCTAGCCGCCTCTTTTGTTCAGCATGCTTGGCTCCTGTAGTGAATGTTATCACTGTTCATTGAGAATTCACTTTCGTATAACAACGAGGAATTTTCCCAAGTTATCTTACGCTGTGAATTCCTTAATTGGCGTTTATGGCTGCACCGGCCCGCGTGGTTTAAATAATGCAACAGTCCAGCCGTAGGCCACAATAAAAACGTCAGTGTTAACTGTACCGGCTGTGGTACATCAGTCAGTGACAAAGGCGTTGTGCTGCTGAACCCCAGGAAGCGGGTCTTGTCACTATTGCGCTGGTAATTTTTCTGGGGGAGGGGGCAGGGGCGAAAAACGAAAACCTTTGCGTGTCGAGATTTCGGCGCCTCTTACAGATCCCCAGGTAGACAAAATTCATCCAGTGCCCTCCATCCTCTGCAACCAAGGTTGTTCTTGTACAGATTACAGATCAGATTATCCATCAGGCGCATCGACGGGGCACTGTAGCCTACTTGCTTGCCCCTATTACTGATTTAGAAAGCATGGTAGAATCTTAAGGCAGCTTTAGCTTGGGCATGTTTTGAGAGTAGTTGCTTTTCGGGCCGCATGGGCTCAGTGCACTGAAGATTTCCCCGCAGAGTAGAAACCATGCATCACCACCGTCAGCAGCAGCCTGTGTAGATCAACTGCAGGATGAAGGCCTCTCCTATTGACATTCACTCGCTCCTGTCCCGGCTGCCCGAGTCCATTGCTTCCCTTCAAATTCAGCGTGACTGTAACATACTTGCCAATGCGTCCTCATTGGCCTGGTACGACGACTTCTCGACGTAAGATGAAACTCGTGGACGTAAACTCGCGCTGGTCATATTACTGCGAGATTACTGATTCTCATGGCCGATGTCGCCACGTGAGTGATCACTTGCATGACCTGGGTAACCGTGGGAGGAGTGTTAATTTTTGTCCTCTACTAATGCTGCAGTTGCTTCCCTGGAAATCCGGGCATCGCTCAGCGTGGAAACGCTGCTCTACTCATTCCACAATGCCACGCTGGTGTCGGGCCGGCAGACGAACTCGGGTGCAGTGAAACCCCGGCCTGCCTTTTCCCGCCAACAAGTAGCTCTGGCCATTCCGCAAGAACTACTTGCGCCCAGGCCCTTCTACCTGGCGCCGGCCTCGCCGACACCGCTGCCACCTCTGAGGGCGTCACATCACAACGTGTTCTTCGCCCTGGTCGCTATTAATGACCATGGCTTGCGCTCCGAAGTTTCCAACATCGCGAGCGCAGCCTTCTCTTCACATTCTCTATTAGCTGACGGTTTGACGGGCGAAACTTCGCCCGAAGGTGATTATTCGATGGAGCATACGGCCGGCGTTTACGACAACGGCATCGACATGAGCGTCGCGTACCCCAACTTTGATGGCGATATGGTCGATGCGCTGGTCGCACAAGTGACAGAAGGATCTCCCAGCCCGGAGAACTCGTCGGAGGTGCTTCCTGCTTCCGACGAAAATTCGACGACTGCTGAGCCTGCCGTGGAGCAGGAGGATGACGGCTGGGGACTTCACCCCACGGTGCGAGGGTGGATTATCACCAGCGCACTCTTGGTGGGCTCGCTGCTGATCTGCTGCAACATCTTCATCCTCTACTGCAGGCAGCAGTGCCGCCAGGATGTGGGGCCTCCAGCGCAAGGCCATACGACTACGATGACGACAACTGCAAACGCCGCCTACTAGCGGGGCTTTTTTGGAGCCCCAATTCATTAAAAAGGTTCTCCGCAGTCATTATATGCAGTAGCCCTAAAAGAGGCCAGGGTTCAGAACGTGAACTTGGAGTTGATTTTCGAATTCAAATTGCACTATAAAAGCTAAGATTATCAATCTTATTTTTAATATTCCTGAAATAATTTTTAGTCGAAAAGTAAGTGACGAGAAGGATAGTTGTTCTAGAAAACCGCATTGCCTCGAGCTCGAGCTTCTCTAAAGGAAGTATGCACATAGGATGGTAGTTACTCAACGAGGCATGATCACCCTTTTTAAAAATAGGAGCCATTTTACCCCGTTTTAAATTCATGAGGTAAAGCCTAATATTTATGGAGAACATTGATAATGGCAGGTAAGATGTCACAAAGAGGTGTAAACTCGGTTAAATTTCTCAACTATGAATATTGTCCAGACATACCCTTTTAATGTTTTAGGCTACCAGTGCCATATAATTAGCCAACAGGCGCTGTACAGCATAGGAAGAAGGATTGTTGCAGGCAAAAAATATGGGGCTCATATAGAGGCTCAGGGGTCATGTCAGGCAGTAAGAAGTACGTGGTTACTAAGGGTCAATTCGATTCACCTGCACCACGCGAACCACTTCAGGAGGTGCAGCTCTTCCCCATTCGTTTCAGTGGTGCAGCCCGCGGCACCTAAACTGCGACGTTCCATTTACCGGTGGTGCAGGACGACTTCATGGCTTTGCCGGCACTCCCTTCCGGGGAGGGGCAGATGCATACGAAAAAGTGCTGGTCAGGTTCTGCTGATTGATTGATGTTGGATCCGGCACTGCTCTGCTGTGAACTAGTTCAATATGTGCGGGGTGAATCGAGCGGACCTTAAATGTTAGGGTAATATCAAGGGGGTTATTGTGGACAAATATTAACGAAATATTAAGCGATAAAAAAGATTGGCTCAAATCCACGCTGTGAGGGTGGTTGGAAGTCAAAGCTTTAAACGACACTCAACAACTTCCCATTGGACGTCACTTGAGTTTACACGCGTGGCTCTACAAAGTGAAACCAGAGATTCTGCCAGCCGTTACCTGGGATGATCGGGGGCGGCGTCTCGACCGCAGCAGCGTCGCTCATGGCTGGGCTCCGCCGCTATAGCCAGGCCGTGCGCCGGCAAAAGAAAATGGAGACGAGCGTCGTTTCGAAGGGTGAGACAGCAGAACCTAGCCATCCTGACGTGCTAGCTCGTGGCTACACCACCGCGCGACGCAAGCGCAGACACCGATACAATTCGGCATGTCAGCTTAGTGATTCCCATTTATGCCGATTTAAACTGGTTTGTTTAGTAAGCGTGAAAATTGGGCGAAAGCTGAGGGAACGTTTGTAGTCGCTATTTATCAGAGCCAGCTGCCACTTTCGCGTTTTGTAATACGTCTTCAAACACAACCGAACTGGTATTCACCAATTTATAAAACGGAGCCCCATTCGTGTGTAAGCAGTGCGCAAAAGGTAGCATTTCTCTAGCGGCCAGATGTCTGTAAATTGTCTCTGCATTTTGTTTTCCCGCCCTGCAACCAATCCTTAACTTAACGTATCTTTGTCGTACGGCTACTTAATTCCATCTCGCCCGGTTTGCCCATTAGGCGCTGTCAAACGAGTTAATCAAGCCATGCGAAGGAACCGCGAAATAAACCCGAAGCTGCACCAGAACAAGCCCAAAACAAGCGTCGCTAAAGCGGGCGACAAAGCATTCCCGTCGACGCGCCCGCCGGTGTGAGCAGGCACCTGCGCGCGGGGAACGCTGGGTAACCACTCGTCGTGTTACCTACACTGTGCTCCGTGAGTGAAAACTGCCCTCCCCCACCACAGCGCGTTGGGAGTTTCTTGTCGTGCAGGACACCAAGGAATGGCTGGCTGGTAGAGGAGAGGTAAAGTGTAATTCCTTCGGCGTCATTACGTAGGCCTGCTCGATTCCAGCAGCGCTTCTCATCTGGAGCAGAGCGATTTCTGCAGTGGTTACTTCCACAGGATTAATATTCTGCGTGTAAAGTCAATAATCCTTTTTGACCGCATTTTGCCTAACATCGGCAGTCGCAAACACGATATTGTTACGAGGCGAGGGTGCGGTGAAAAAAAAAATGCACTTTCAGTATTTACACTATTTACAGGAGGAAAGACTGGGGTGCCGCTAGCATTCGAAATGGGTCACCAGAGACCTCTTCTTTCACGAACAGCCTTCACTGAACTTCGTGTTTTTGGCTGAGCTTCAATCCCTCGTAAACACGTCGTTTGTCGTCTTCTCGTTTGCGCGTGGCATTACCCCCGGCTGTACATGCGCAGTCGAGGCGCTATGGCGAACTGATGAGAGACGGTGGTACGGCTCCAGGCGTACAACGTGGCAAATGTCAGTCCAAGGTACACGACTCGACGAGAGTGAAGAAACGGGGGAGGTCTCATACGTGACATCGGTCACTTGACGCAGTACGCGATACGGGCCACGGAAGCGGGGCAGCAGTTTTTCAGAAAACCCGACTTTGCGGGTAGGTGTCCAGAGAAGAACAAGGGATCCCGGTGTGAAGTGGGCCACGCGGTGTTTGTGTTCGTAAATCGCCTTCTGAACAGCTTGCGAGGAAGAACGTCGGTGGCGAGCTATCTGCCGCGCATGATCAGCGCGAGCAATGGCTTCGCGGGCGTACTTCGACCGCCGTAGCGGCAGGTCGCCCGACGTGGGGAGGTGTGCGTAGCGGGATCACGCCCATATAGAAGCTAGAAAATTGGATATGCGGTGGTATTATGCCGTGATGAATTATGGGCGAAAGTCCCATAAGGCAGTATGACGGGCCAGTCTCGATGATATGCAGAAATGTAGCAAGATAGCATGTGCGTCAGGGTGCGATTGAGGCGTTCCGTAAAGCCGCTATATGCCGTTATAGGGTGATATGCTGTCGGTAGATTGTGTTTAGCAGAACATGAGCGAATGATATCTTGAATGACTTGGGAGGGGAAGTAAGGCGTCCGCGGTCAGTAAGCAACTGCCGAGGCGCCCCATGCTGGAGAACTATGTCTCGAAGCAAAAAATCTGCTACAACGGTAGCACAGCTGGTCGGGAAACCTGGCGTGATTGCGTGGCATGTGGCCTAACCGGTCGCCACAGCAATCCACATGTTCCCGATGTGTACAAGGGAAAAGGGCCAAGCAGGTCCACGGAAGAAACGTTCTGCGGGGATGTCAACCGGCTGGAGCTGGCTCGCTCAAAAAGTTGGTGTTTTTCAGCGTTGGCACTGGCCGCAAGCCCTGACGTACCGGCGTGCGGAACGGTATAGGCCAGGCCAAAAGAATCGTCGGTGGACTCGATCCTAATTGCGAGAGATGCCGAGATGCCCAGCAGCTGGCATGTCGCGAGGCTGCCGGATCACAGTGCAGCGCAGGCGGGAACAACATCTCGGGACCGTAAGGATGGACATTGCGACGGTATACGATGTTGTCACGGAGCAGGAACATTGCCTTTGAAGTATCGGTTGAGGCCGAGTTAAGGTTCTCTATAATAGACCGTAGTGCCGGGTCACAACACTGCTTTTCCTAATGTGAAGAAGCCCGGATATAGTGCATAGACAAGCTGCACCGTCATCGTCATTGTCGTCGGGTGGGTCGACAGGGTGGCAGGACAAGCAATCAGCGTCTTGATCCAAACGTCCAGATTTGTATTGGACATCATTGAATACGCAGTGCCCACCGACCTAGCCGACCTACGGGGTATTTGAGCGAAGAGAGCAAGCACAGTTCGTGATCGTCTGTCACGAGCGGCCGTGCAGGTATGGACGGAACGTGGTCACTGACCACACAAGACCGAGACATTCTCTTTCAGTGATTGAGCAGTTGCGCTCTGGGGTGGAAAGAAGGCGGCTGGCATAGGTGATAACACGCCCCAGTCCACCTTGCCGTTGCGCCAAGACCGCCCCCATACCGTTACCACTGGCATCCGTGCGGACTTCTGTGGGAGCATGAGGATCAAAGTGAGCCAGAAAAGGTGCATTGGTGAGCACGGAAATTAGGGTGGTAAAAGCGGCCACTCGGTCGGAGCCCCAGGAACGTTCTTCTGCAGGCCGTTAAGGGGTCGGGAAATGTTGGCAAAGCCCTTGATAAAGCGGCGGAAGTAGGAACAGAGTCCTAGAAAGCTTTTATACGGCGTTGAGCGTGGTGCCAGTAAGTTCTGGACTGCGCGAACTTTATCCGGGTCGGGTTGAACTCCCCTGGCGTTGACCAGGTGTCCCAGGATTGTGATTTGTCTACGGCCGAAATGACATTTTGAGGAATTCAGCTGGAGACCAGCCCGTCGGCAAAGTGCCAGAATCTCGGAAATGTGCTCGAGATGGGTGGTAAATGAAGGCGAGAAAACGATATCATCCAAGTAATACAGGCATGTGGACCACTTCAAGGAGCCATGAAGAGAAAACTTCATTTAATTTGAAACAACTAGAATTAGTATCTCACTCAGCTCCATTACAGCCACAAAAGAGGTTTTTTAACAAAAAAAAGCAAGAAGTATTTAAAAACTTTCAAATTTTGCGCCAGAGTGATGTGTTATGAGCAAGAATGACGTCATACGAGCCAACAATAAAACAATTTTCAGTGCGTTAACTGCACGTTAGCATTCAAGTGATGCGGTCAAATGGAACTAGATGCCCCATTACAGACGTCCAGTCATGTGTCGTCACGAGAGATCAGTTAGGCGGCCGCCAATCACACAAACAAGGTTCCGTGACGTCATAGAAAAATTGCGGGATATTGGCTAGGGGGTCGCGACTGCTTCACACGTTTTCTTTCATATCTCCGTTATTTGTTCGAAGATTGCGATGATCGTTGTTATCGAGACTAAGCAGTCTTTCTAATAAACCCAACTTGTCTTCATGGCTCCTTTGAAGCCCTGGCGCAATAAGTCCACCATGCGCTCAAATGTTGCTGGAGTGGTACATAGGCCAAACGGCATCACTTCGAACTGGTAAAGGCCATCAGGTGTTATGAAGGCGGTTTTCTCACGGTCCATTTCATCCACGGCGATTTTCCAATATCCGGACCGAAAGTCGATGGATGAAAAGTACTTGGCTCCGAAGAGGCAGTCAAGGGCATCGTCTATCCGCGGAAGGCGATAAACGCCCTTCTTCGTGACGGCATTAAGGTGTCGATAGTCTACAAAAACCGCCATGTACCATGTTTCTTCTTGACTAGCACCACTGGTGAGGCCCATGGCCTGTCGGAAGGTTCAATTATATCTTTTGCCACTTATCCACGTATCTTATCCACTTATTTTTGGGTTATTTGCCTCTCTGCTCGGAAAACTCTCTACGGGCGTTTGGGAATGAGGTTAGCGCTTCCTGTGTGAATTCGATGGGTGAGCGATGAAGCTTTATCTAAAGGACGACTGTTGAGGTCGAATATGTCCGAATATGAAGCCAACACGCGGCGGAGTTCTTTGGACTGGGCAGGTAGCAGATGGGGAGCCAACATCATAGAGTGTGGTCTGGTCGAGTAAGCGCACAAATAATCATTTCCGGGGTGTTTCTGGGGATCTGGAGTTGAAAGAGAAGAAGAAGAAGAAGAACAAGAAGAAGAAGAAGAAGAAGAAGAAGAAGAAGAAGAAGAAGAAGAAGAAGGAGAAGAAGGAGAAGAAGGAGAAGAAGAAAAAAAGAAAGAAAGAAGAAGGAGGAGAAGAAGAAGAAGAGAAAAAGGAAGAAGAAAAAGAAGAGATCGTTATATTCTTACATAGAAAAATACAGTGAAAGCAGCTAAAGACAATTTAAATAGTCACAAGTCTCAGAGTTGCATTTATAGAAATAAAGTAACAAAAGAGCACCTCTACATTCAGACTGCCCCCTCAGAACCAGCTAGGCCATATGCCGGTAAACCCAACCTCGAGCTGGACAGACCTATCACCAAAGTAGAAGTGTATGAGGCTATCTCTCATCTCAACACGCGATCTGCACCAGGCCCTGACGGTATTACCAATCGTGTAATCACCAACCTTGATGACTCGTCCATACAGGCTCTTACCGCCTACATGAACAAGGTGTGGAACACGGGAAACCTTCCACCCACGTGGAAAAGCGCCCTGATTAAGCTCATTCCCAAACCTGGAAAGGCTCTAAAGTTAGAGAACTTGAGGCCTATTTCACTGACCTCTTGCCTCGGGAAGCTAATGGAGCACGTGGTTTTGACCCGTCTCAACCACCACATGGACACGCATCACCTTTTCCCGCACACCATGGTGGGTTTCCGGTCTTCCCTATCGACCCAAGACGTGATGTTACAACTTCAACATCAAATAATTGACAACCCGGGTGTGTCCCCACTTGATTCTCGAGTCATAATGGGGCTTGACTTGACTAAAGCCTTTGACTGTGTGGCCCACAGTGCCATCCTTCATAATCTCAGTGACTTAAACGGGGGAAACAAGGCGTACAACTACATAGCCGACTTTCTTACCCAAAGGACCGCCCGAATAACGGTACAGGACCTCAAATCTGACCTTATAAGTCTGGGTAGCCGTGGCACCCCACAGGGGTCGGTCTTATCACCATTTCTATTTAATGTGGCCATGATTAAGTTACCTCCCCTACTACAGCGAATTCCTGACGTGCATCACAGCCTCTACGCTGATGATATAACAATCTGGACCGCAGGAGGCAGGGACGGAGACATTCAAGAAAGACTACAAGAGGCTGCCACGATTGTTGAAAACTACGTCTCCTCACGCGGACTCGCGTGTTCGCCTCAGAAGTCGGAGATCCTCTTCTTCAGACCCACCGCAGCCGGTCGAAGGCCGAGAAATGATCCGGATATACAGGTTCAGTTACAGGGAAGATGCATTCCTCGAACAGAGTGTATGCGTATTCTCGGTCTCCGCATACAGGAAACGGGAACCAATACGGTCACAATACGGGCCCTGCAAAACACGGCTACTCAAATTAGTAGGCTAATTGCAAGAATAGCCAACAGACACCATGGGCTCAAAGAGGGCAACATCCTACGTCTCGTGCATGCTTTCATTATAAGCAGAATTACCTACGTCACCCCGTACCTCAAGCTCACTCGAACAGAGAAAGAAAAAATCGAGCGTATTATACGCAAAGCCATCAAGTTGGCAGTGGGCATCCCATTCTCAGCCTCTAACGAACGACTGATGGAGCTGGGCATACACAACACCCTAGACGAACTCGTCGAAGCCCAGCGCACAGCACAGTACAACAGACTAGCCGCAAGTGCCACCGGAAGAGCCATCTTAGATCTTCTCCGCATCTCCTATGCAGACCAACACGGAACAAAAATTTTGCTTGGGGACGAGTTACGCGCGCACCTCAGTGTGGCCCCTTTACCTAAAAATATGCATCCGGAGCATCATCAAGAGAGACGGCTGGCCCGAGCCACGGCACTTCACAAGCAGTACCACTCCAACTCAGAAGTCTGCTACGTTGACGCGGCGGACTACCCCAGACGAAGAGCGGCAGTGGCTGTTGTAGTAAACCAGCAGGGCAATACAGTCGCATCATGCTACGTCACAGAGGCTAATCCCGAAATTGGGGAAGAAGTAGCCATCGCTCTGGCCGTTGCGGGCACGTCGGCCACGACCATTATCTCCGACTCCAAGACCGCAGTGCGAAATTATTTACGAGGGAGAATATCCAAAGCTGCAGCCAAGATAATTCAAAGCAAACCAATCCTGCCCTCACGACATATCCGTTTGATATGGACACCAGCACACTCGTCTCTCCCGGGAAACGAGATGGCACACGAAGCGGCCCGAGGATTCAGCTACCAGGCCGACTTCGAAGATAACGTGCCGTCATCGACGGGGGGGAGGGACAGGCTGGCTACATATCAAGAAATTACCCAGCATTATAGATTAGGCCGACGTACACTTCCAGCCGCTAGTCGTACACTTAGCAGAAGGCAATCGGTTGCATGGCGCAGGGTACAATCGAACACCTTCCCACACCCCGCCCTGTGCCACCGAAACTTTCCAGAAATATACACAGATAAGTGCAAGTGGTGCGGTGCCGCAGCCGCCACGCTCCAACACATGGTTTGGGCGTGTCCCAGTAAACCGGAGACACCACATGTACGCATTACGAGGCACGAGCAATGGGAGGCCGCGCTGCTTAGCTCCCAGCCCGACGTCCAAACAGCAGTCGTCCAGCTGGCGGAAGACGCCGCCAGGGCCCATGGGTTCCTGACCGCCGTCTGAAGGGACGAGGACACTGCCACTCCGAAGCAGTGACTCCGTCTTAACAGAGACGACTATAATAAAGTTTTTTTCATCATCTTCATCAGAGCAATACAAACCAAGAACTCATGTCGTAACATTACTAGGCAGACTCAATTAAAAGAAAACAATGCGAAGAAAAGAAATGCAAATAAGGGAAGAAATGAAGAAAATAAGAAAAGAAAAACTGGACACACTACACTATATTGTATATGTCAAATCCCAATTTTAAGCAAAGCAACAATTTAGAATGTACAGGAAAAACGAATAGACGAAAATTTAAGCGGCATCTCTAAACAATTTCTGCCAAGAGAGACAATAAACAAACGCAATTAGACTGGTGAGTATTGCACATCTAGAAAAAAAGTGAATTAAAAAGAGTAAAGTGAATTGGAATTAGCTGACGCTGAAGGTAAAAAAAAATTGCATCCCACTAGCTGTACAGAAAGACTAACACATTTGCAATAAAACGGAAAACAAACAAGCATGCAACAAACCAAAAATAACCACACGCTAAGTTGCACTTTCATACAACTACTATGTACGAATCAAAACTGCAAAACAAACACTTTAAGATGCTTTTTAAATGGTGATAAAGATGAGTGACTTAACTGCATCCGGAAGGCTATTCCAGTTTGAGATAGCGGAAAAATGCGAAGTCATTTTTCCATAATTTGCGGAAACTGAAGGAAGCAAATAATTGTTGTTCGCAGCGAATCTGGTTGGGCTGGTATTGGTGAGACAACTCAGATCAATAAAATGAAAATGAAGTTCTTAGTCAGCAGTTTGAACAACAAAGTAGTAATGTTATATTAGAATAGTTTGCGAACATACGAAGCGTTATTTTGACGAAGAAGTGCGCTAGCGCTGGAATAGCAGGAGGTATTTGTGATTATGCGGATGGCTTAGTTCTGGACATGTTAAACGTATTAAATGTGATAATTATACGTATTACCCCACGCAACAATTCCGCATGTCAAATGGCTGTGAATAAAGGCAAAATACAAAAATAGAAGCGCGTGATGTGGCAAAAACTGACGAGCCTTTTAAAGGGCTCTAATGCCACGTGCAGTTTTTCGTGTTAAGTAATTGAAGTGATTGCGGAATTTGACATGAAAATCAACGTGAACGCCAGAAAAATGACATAGACAGAAACATGAATAGTGTCGGTACCCAGATTTATGGCCGGTAAAAGGGGGACCCGCTTATGTTCCTATGTAAATAACAAATTTAGTTTTTGAGGGGTTTATAGTAAGGTGAGCCTTGTGACACCAATCCATGGCTTTTGTTAAAACACCGGTTAACAATGAAACAAGGGGTGGTAGCGATTTGTGGGGACAAAATAATGTGGTGTCGTCGGCTGAAAGAACACAGTGAGCTGATTGAGGATGATCCACGATGTCATTAATATAACTTATAAACAATAAGGGGCCAATAATTGACCCTTGATGGACCCCTTGATTAATAATTATGGTATCAGAAGAATGTTCGCCATTGTAAACCTTGCCTTCGCTATTGATTAAATAGCTCCTCAAAAAAGAAAGTGATAGGCGAGATCGTACTCTCCTAAAGGAGACAGAACACCAAGAGTGATACTTTCGGGCAGCGATCGGACAGAAAGGCAGATATTTAGAAACGGAAGAGAAGTTCTGCTTTGCTTGATTGTGACAATTGTGTGTGGTAGTTTCACATTGCGCTCCAGTATAACGGTAGTGGTTGGCGAGACGACGTTATTTCCATCCGATACAGGGGCAGAGATGAACAGCAGGACGTCAGTGAATGCTTGAGGCGGTAAGCGAACATACTCGGGACAGCACAGATGCGGAAAGGATTCTGCTGTAGTGACTGGTGACACGGGAAGGTCAAGGTGGACGAAGCCGAAAGAGCAATCGATGAGCGCGGAATGATCCGAGAAAAAATGTTGGCCTAAAATAAGATCATGGATGCAATGGTCTCAAACGGCGAACAGGACGGTTGTATCATGGCCAACGATGGCGACGCGCGCGGTGCACATACCAGCGACCGCAGGGGTTCTTCCGTCAGCGACCCGGCGACACGACGTGGTTGGCGTCGAAACTTTTCGCAAACGACACCGAAGTTTCGCACTCATGCCCGATACTTGCGCCCCTGTTTCGATGAGTGCACTCACCTCTAAACCATAAACTTTACGTCCAACAAGTTTTGTTTCGGCTCACAGTGTTATTAGAGGATTTTCAGGTAGGTTGAAAAGTGCAACGTCACATCCGGAGGCTGCATCCTCTAGTTTTTCTGGGAGGGTCTCGAATAGCTATTCGGCGGGGTCGGTGAGAAAAAGTGGCGAGGAGAACGGCACTGGCGACGCTGCGGCGATGGGGAACGACCAGACCAGCATTGTCGGCGGAATCGGCGCTGTTGTTCGGCTGGGGCTGATGGCGGGAGTAGAGGCGACGAGGAGGTTCACCAGGGTACCGGTAGATGTTGTTCTGGCGGGGCGGAAATGAACGGCTCTGGAAGTATCGAGCGACGTGGCCTACACGTGGCACGGAGAAGGGCTGACGGCTGGACTACTGGCTGCACCCCTAGGTTTAGCAGCTCTTCGCGCACTGCGGCTTGTATGAGAGGTACTGAGTACAGTGTATGTGCATCGTGAGGGAGGGAAGTTGGGGCCATGGTCTCAATCTCGCGACGTACAATTCTCGTGACATTTCTTGGAGTTGGTGTCGTCCCGATCAAAGTGTGCTGTCCTGCCGTGGGCTGGTGGTTATCTTCGCAGGATGAGGTCGCAGCTGTGTTAAGGAGCCTGGCGAATTTGTGAGCGATGCCGCGGCTTTTTGTCTGCTCAAAGCGACGTCATTCGGCAATGAGGGAGTCGACTTTATCGCAGTTCTTAAACACCAGGAGGCTGAAAGCATCATCGGCTATGCCTTTCAACGCGTGGCCCACTTTTTTTTCCTCCGCCATATGACGGCAACTTTGTGGCAAAGGGCCAGCACGTTCTAAATGTCTAAGGAACGTATGACTCAGTGGGGCTTGGCACGCGGAAGGCAAAGTCATTTTTTACTGCCAGCTGCCGACTCGCGGACCTGTCGAACAATGCTTTGAGCTCTCTACAAATGTCCCAGCTGGCGAGGCGTGCCCTATTTGTCTCAAGCCAATCCCTGGCCGTACCTCCAGGTTCACGAGCATGAGTGTGGGATCCCAGCGTCTGTGGCTACTGACGCGCTCGTACATGAGGATCAGTCCTTTACGTCGGCGTCATCTTTGCCGCAGAAATTGTCGGGCTCGCGCGGGTGGGACAGAATGATGGCCGGGCCTGTTGTGGCCTGGCTCGGCGCAGTCATGGTGGGAGTTGTTGCGGAGGGCTTGTTGCGAAGGGATGAGTGCCGAACATGGCGTCCGCTACGCAGCTCCGTCTTCGCAGAAGGCTCCGCAGCTCCACCAGAAGATGTTACGAGGCGAGGGTGCGGCAGAGAAAAATGCGTTTACAGTATTTGCACTGTTTACATGAGGAAAGGGTGGGCTGCTGCTAACATTCGGAATGGGTTACCAAAAACCTCGTCTTCTGATCCAGCGTGAACTGGTGAAGAAGGCCTGGACCGCCAGCCGAGCTCAGGGTATCCCGGAATAGGGAGACCCCCCACCGGGCGGGTGCCCTAACATCTGCACCAGCTTGACAAATAAACAGTTATTCAACATCATCATAATTTCACCCTTCACTGAACTTCGTGATTTTGATTGTGCAGCAATCCCTCATAAACACATCGCTCGTCGTCTTTTCGTTTGCCCCGTGGCAATATTAAAACGCCAACAACAGCATTAACGAGCATATTATCATTCTAATGGTTGCCAAAATCATTTTTCATATGACATGAAGTCAGACCGAAAGTCGCAGAGACAGCTTGACGGCTCCCGGATCTCAGTTTCGGGTAAGCATGAGGGAAATGAAAAGTGAATTCATGTACTTCGAAACAGTTCAGTTTTACGCATTTGTTACCCCCTACGTATGCAATTTAAAAATCAGTTTTTTTTTATTCCGCACATGCTCAGCTATCAAACGTCAAGCACAGAACAAATGCTCAATACCGGGTGATTTACAATTTTCTCGCTCCTGTTAGAGAAACCATAGAATTTAAGAGCGTGTTTGGTGCATGGTGTGATTTCTTTATCTCCAGCTCATTCTTTAAAAGAGGAAGAGGGCGCTACTAGGCGCTTGTCTGGATGGCTGCGACATGCACTCCGTCTTTTAAAGTGTTTATCAACGTTCCTGCCGGGTGTATTCGACTTTTGAGGTGACCACGTCCTTCGTGAACATCGTCGGAACTTGTGCGTACCTTCTGATACTTGATTTACCCCCCTAGGAGGACATTCACAAACGTTTTTCGTGGCACGCCGCGTTAAGCCTAACGCTCACCGAGCCGGGTTCCAGCGGCGTGGTCGCCGCCGGGGAACGTGGCACGAGCGACTGGAGCGCGTCGGCTGCCTCAGCATGGCCTCCGGAGTTCAACCGGGCTCCCTAAAGCTCAGGAACGCCTTTGAATTGCTCGCCGAAAGTGCCCACACAGCAGTCGCTCACACTCCGCACGATACGCAAGCTGGCCAACCCAATCAAGATGCTCAACTGGAGGCGCAAGACATGGAAGGAGATGAAGTTGACCAAGCCGCTGGCCCCTGGACCCCGTGGCAACGGCGTCGCCCAACCCGCAAGACGGCCATCACAAGACTGGACAGGGTCAGTAGACCCCGCTCCCTACTTTTGCTGAGGCCACTCACGAAAATCAGCGTATGAGACATTCCCAAAACTGCTCTTGCTACACTTATAGGGACTACAGGTCCTTCTGAGGAGCATACAGAGTTATCTACTCATAGGTATGACGTAGCCGGCAACTGCATTCAGATCACCATTTATGACGTTGAGCATGCAACGAGACTCAGCAATCCCACCAGACTCAGCTACACGTACAACGCCATAAACGTTAGTGTTCCTATAGAGGTCAAAATGTCCCCCCATCGCCCGCTCGAACCCTCGACAACAGAGCGGTGCTGTGCCTGGATCTCCAGAGTGCCTTCGATAAGGTCCGCCACTCCGCCATCCTGAAGCAAGTATCCCGCCTCAACATGGGACAGCGCACCTTCTCGTACATCAAGGACTTCCTGTCCAACCGAACCACGACTATCCACGCCGGAGACATGCAGCCCCCCCCACCCCGCAATGTCGCTGGGAAGCATTGGAACGCCGCAGGGATCGGTGATCTTCCCCATGTTATGCAACCTGGTGATGATCGACGTGGCCTACCACAGCACCCGCCTTCCCGACGTCCGGCACACCATCTATGCCGACGACATCTATGCCGACGACGGGGGGCAGCGACGGCCACATCGAAGCTACCCACAGCAAGCGATCGATGTCATCGAAGACCGACTTCAGCACACGGGTCTGGTCTGCTCCCCAACCAAGTCTGAGCTTCTAATACTACTGCCCCACGAACGCCGCACCGGTGCTCAGCAGCCGAACCCATCACCCTCCGCACGGGAGACGGAACTACAATTCCGCTCGTGAAGACCCCGCGTGTCCTCGGCCTTCATCTCGACGCGCACAGGCGCAACGGTTTCACCATCAACAAGCTGGAGACCAACGTTACGGCAGCCACCCGGCTCATCCGAAGGGGATCCACAGGCCACGCGGACATGAAGGCGGCTAGTCTCCTCAGGCTAGTGCAGTCATTCGCCATCAGGCACATCGCCTGCGTAGCCGCCTTCCACAATTGGAAAGTCGCCGAGCGCCAGAAGCTGAACGCCATCATTCGTAAGGCCTACAAGCCGGTCCTCGGCCTATATCTCCACGCCAGCACGGAGAAGCTCTTGGAGTTGGGCGTCCTCAATACCCTGGAGGAGATCGCCGAAGCCCAGCGTACGGATCAACTCACGCGATTGTCGCAAACTCGCACCGGGTGCTACATCCTGCAGCGTCTCGGCCTCAGAAGACGAGAGGAGCGGTGTGGCGAAGTCTCGCCGTCTCTGCCGCAGGGTATACTATGCAACCTCCACGTGACCCCGGTTCCTCGACAAATGCATCCGGACCACAACCAGGAGTGTCGACTCGCCAGGGCAAAGACGCTCATCGTCGCACACGCCACGGACGCCGGCGCCTTCTACGTCGACGTCGCTCAGTACCCAAGCCGACCGAACGCTTACGCTGCAGTAGTCATAGCAGCTGTCTCTGGCGATCTGTACACCGCGGGTAGTTTCACGGCTCGCGACGCCCACCACGCCAAAGAGATGGCCATTGCCCTGGCACTCACGAACCCAAGCTGTGCCACCGTGCTCAGCGACTCGCGACTGGCGATCCTTAGCTACGCCACGAACAGTGTCCCCCAGTGCTGCGAGGGTGTGTGGTGCCCTACCTCCCCGAACGACACCGGTAACTCTACGCTGGTTCCCGGAGCCTCCGCGAGGGGCACGACAACAGGATCGCGGAGGCCGACCGGGCCGCGCACGCGCTTACCTGTCGCGACGCGCCCGATGGTCTGGCCTCCCCGGCCTGTCCGCCCCTACTCGCGGAGCCGGAACCCCTCACCACGTACCGGGACGTCCTCGAGTGGTACCGCCTCGGTCGTCGAACCTACCCGCCGCCTAATCCGAGGATGACAAGGGAAGAATAAGTGATATACACACAGTTACAGACAAATTCACTGCTAACCCCGGTGCCTGCCAAGCATATGTGTTCCGAAGTGTACTCCAGTGATGTGTGCAGACTATGTGTGAAGGAGAGGGCCACAGCGGCTCACATCCTGTGGAACTGCGAACTTCACCCACGAGAAGCCAGCAAAGCCACCACGATCCCGCCGCAGCTCGAGGCTGCGGCAAGAAGCGGTAACCACGCCACCCAACTCTTGGCCGTCCAGCAGGTGATGGCTGCCCTCGACCGTCAGCGGTCCGAAAGTGCTCCCTCCACCGGAGGCGGTGCGAATAGGTCGCGACAGGGGGCAGGCCGTCACGACGGTTAGGCTGCGTCCTTGCTGCAGGCATCAATAAAGTTGTTTCTCTCTCTCTCATCGCTGTTCCTTCTTCGTTTTAAACGATAGTATTATGCATCTTTGTGAAAGCACTACATGACACTCTCAGCGACAAAGCCTGTGCAGGTGTCTTGGGCAGCAAATTCCTCCTTTGGAAGCGTTTCATAGCACGCGGTGTTTATTTTATGAGCCCTTCCATCCTTCTGAAGTAGCGTCCCATCATCGCCTCCTGTATTTTATGAATGCCAAATGCATAAGCCCTGAGCTGGCAACTAAACCATTTCCTCCTACTCCTGACAGTCTCCCCCAATTCCTAGCCTTCCCAGTGCTTTAGCCATCTGACCGGGTACTCTTAGGGCCCAGCGTCGTGGGAAGTGGCAGCATAGGCAAAAACTTGCTCAGACGCGGCGCCGAGTTTTCTATCGCTGGTTAGAGTGGCGCTACTTACGCGGTCTCGGACATCGGTAGCCTTGGAAAACAGGCGCAAGCTGTTCTCGCATTCAGATACTGTCGGGGACGCACTCCCGGCGATTCCCGTTACGATTGCGGCCCCACCTCACGAAATCTGGCAAAACAGCGTCCCCGTCACTCCCATTCTAAAGCGGGGGATGCGTTTGGCTTTGCAAAAATACAGGAGGCGCTGGTCCCATCAAGTGCAGGAAGAACATAGTGTTCCGATTCAGCGCGCCGCTACCCTATGCGCGCGTGCTGCAAGTTTGGTGCAGCGCGGTGACGTTTTCCTATGTTGCGACAGAGCCCGTCTTCTTCAGACAAGTTCCGACATGCTCGAGTGTGTCTGGCGCGCGAGCTGTCGTTGGCAACGATACACGCCCGCGGCAGTTGAAAAATCTGGAACAAACTGGTTCTAGTGCGGTCATGATCAGTCTTGACTCTGCGATGAGACTCCTCCCGCCGAGAACGCTTCTTTCTTCCCGGGACTCAGACTCATCGTGGCTATCTATATCGCGACCGGGAAATGGTGTTCTTGTGTGTTTGTACCTTTTTGTGCGTGAGTAAAGCGCTGGAGTGGGTGTTTGTCCGTTGGAACTTCGTATAAATTCCGCCGTTTCGGTGGCTCGTATCAGTCGGCATTAGGGGCTGAACTGAAAGCCTCGCTCTGCCAGTCGGCTGTTATGCTGTTCCTGCATCGTCGTTGTTCACATCTCGCCGTGGAGTAAAGCAGCTAGGTTTTGCTCTCAACTCTTTGTCGTCAACAACGAGGCAGCTCTTCTGCTGGCCGCTCATCCACCACGCTAACACTGCATGACGGAGGCGACGGAGCTCTGTACGGGGACGTCTTCGCCAATGTAACAATTGTCACGGTAAGCCGACATGGATATTGTGAGGCAAGTTAAAAAGAACATAAAATATTTAAATGCCTCAGCCTGTGCCACTAGGTATAACAGGCTTAACCCAATATTAACATAAAAGAATTGGCCTAAAGGCAAAAGATGTTTTTGACCACCCAAGTGGAAAGAAATAATAGGGGAAAAGCTACCAAGCGACACCACAGCCAGGAGAGCGGGCCCGGGGAGACTCCCCTGATCTCCCCTGGGAAGGTAGCGGAAGAGGTTGGGATGAAGGAAAAGGGAATTTGGAATATAGGAATGGGTCATGGAAGGTTGGGTGGGAATGGGGACAGCGAGATTTTAGATCTGATCCTTCAGGGTCTGATTCCGATAAAAGGCCTGATTGCTCAGGATGGGCATCAGACTGCCAATTGGAATTTGGCGGACCCCACAATAGATTCCGTACTCGCCGAGCTCCGACCAGCGAAGCAGCAGGGAGAACCCAGTGAAGCAAGGAAGTTCAACGCTATTGCAAACTCTCCAATTTCAAAGGGGGAAAAAGGGGCATCTGCGCAACGTGGTGAAGACAGGCCGAAGCCATTCGAAAGCAATAAGGCAGATCGCAAAACAAAGCGTCGCAAGCGAGAAGATTACAAAGCCCTTCGATAGAGTGAATCTGCTTGCATTAGTGGATGGAAAGGGGACTACTGACGGCCCGTGAAATGTCCAACCTGCTCTGATGAAACGGTTCCGGCAGACCTCCACCACCTATTATGGGCACGCCCTGGAGCCAAGGACATTTGAAGAAAATGTCTGATGGAAGCAGGCCTACATTTGCGGTAAGACGCGCATTACCATCGGTGGCTCCGTGGCCCTGCCTACCGTTCTTTGCTAGACTTTATCCGGGAGGCTAACCTATTTTCCTTGATATAGATCGGACTCGCTTAATTTCTACTAACCCTTAAGGCTATTAAATACACGCAAAAAACAACAAAGGAAGGCACCGCACGCGTTCAAGAAAGCATTCATGCAATCACAATCAAAATCAGTAATATCCCCGCACGGGGCACCTTGAGTAATCTTGGCGGCGGTATTGGCGACACCGCGGACCCAGAGCCCCCTACTCAGGCTGTAATCTACCCTGGCTTGAAGTTACGAGGTGAAGGGCAGAAACCACAAACGGTGGCCGTCGGAGCCCAGGTCAAGCTCCGGCGGATGGGCTCCCTGTCTGTTTACCAGGCAGGGAACTCCGGGACCTCTTCAGCTATCAGGGTAAGGCTGACGAAGAAAGTTCCTCCGTCCCCTGCTTTTATACACGCTGTATGGTTCTTTCTAAATTTCCCAAACCCAATGATCAGCTCCCTAAAAGGGGCCGCACCAAAGCATCCTATCCACCCCTTCCGACCATGACAATCCCAGAACCTGATAACTACCCACACTTATTGGTAATTGAATCTCTTGAACAAACCAAGCCTATTGCTTCACAGTCCGTGTTCATGATTTCGAAGTTCTTAGAAAGTATTATAAGAGAATCTTACAAAGCTAAGCAAAGAACCGGCGAGATCTTGGTCGAGGTATATAGTCAACAGCAGGCCACAAAACTGCTGAACCAGACCCGAATTGCCGATCTTGCCGAACAGCTCCCAGGGAGTGATCTTGGAGCCAGATCTTGCAAGTGAGACAGACGTCAAATCTTCTTGATGGCCTGAAAAGTGAAGTTGGGACGGTTGTTAGGCGCATAACCATAAGAGACAATAAGGTAGTACCCAATAGACATATCATCCTGACATTTGACAGCTCCGTCTTTTCAGACCATATCGATGCTGGTTTCATCCTGTGCTCCGTCCGAGCGTACATCCTGAATCTGCGGCGCTGTTTCAAGTGCCAGCAGTTCGGGCATGGCGCTAACGCGTGTCGGGGCCAACTAACCTGTGCCAAGTGCGCCAAAACATGACCATCCCACAGATAATTGTAGCTCAAAACTCCTCTGCATTAACTGTCAGGGCCCACATGCGGCGTACTCCAAACAGTGCGAGAAGTTTCAACTTGAAAAGAAAATAATAAACATAAAGGTCACAGAAAACATCACCTTTCCGGAGGCGCGAAAGAGGTTCGCCTCTTTCCCCCTGGGGAGGTATGCCGAAGTGGCTCACCGGGGGGCGGAGCGGCATCTGGTTTCGGCGGGGACCCAGTACCGCGAGTCGGACCTCATCCCACCCCCGCCCCCCATCGGGTTGCCTCCAGTGTCCCCACCTGCCACCACACCACCTGCTCAGTCAGCAGTGGCTGTGGTGGCAGCCACGTCCGTTGACGATGCTGCTGCATCCACTCTTTCCTCGCCACCTGACCGAAGCACACGCGAGGGCACGAAGGAGATGGATACGGAGGAAGCCGCAGTAGTTCCCACTCCCGCCTGTGCTAGCCGGGGTGCTCCTTACGCCTTTGGCGGTCACGCTCGAACGAAGGGTAACGGAAAGGGTGCCAAGTCCGCGGGGTCCGGTCCGCCGGGTACCCCTTCCAAATCTGATGATGACATGGATATGAGCCTTTCCTGTCTGCTTCGCAGCGGAAGGAGCGGGTCACTCTATCAAAACCTCCAGAGAAGGTTAAAAAAACCCTCTTAAGAGTTCAAGCCCCGAAAGACCTTACGTAAATAGTCACATTCCAGTAGGTCTGACACATCATAATGGGAAGAGAAAATATTGTTCGATGGAACTCCAGAGTCCTTCTTAATAATCGTGACGACGTGTAGGAGATTCTGCATGCTAATCAGTCAAGTGGAGTGTGTTTACAAGAAACACATTCGAATTCCAATCATACAAATTTCTTGAATAGTTATATGGTGTTCAGACAGGACAGAGATAACTGCACATACTCTTCTGGTGATGTGGCCATAATCACCCGGAAATCCTTAGCATGCCACCCTGTCACTGTGAACACTCTCCTTGAGGCTGTAGTGATTCGAACAATATTATTTAATAGGTTGATAGGTTGATATGTATTCCTCCTGATTTTGCACTTTCGAGCTCCGACTTCGAGGCGCTGGTTGACCAACTGCCCGAACCCTATATCCTCACAAGCGACCTTAATGCTCACAATTCTTTTTGGGGCTGTTATCGTTCAGATGCCCGGGTTTGCCTCATAGAGAGGTTTCTAACATCCTCTGGAGCATGCCTTTTCAACAATAAACAGCCTACATACCATAACATAGGACACAGCACATACTCATATCTTGACTTGCCTATTGGCTCCGTAGTTCTCTTTCCTCTTCTCCAGTGGGGTGTGGGCACTGACCCATATGGCAGTGAGCACTTCCCCACTTCACTAACATATATAGGTAAAGGTCCACGCAGTCCATCTTCCCAGAACAGGTCCAATGAAGCAAGAGCTAACTGGAATACATTAGAGAGACATCCAAACCACACTACATAACTGTAAGACACCTACCCGTATATGAAGCCGCTTAACTGCTCACGGCGGACATCCTCGACGACGCCGAAAAGTCCATTCCCCACGCTTCTGGTGCCCCGCGCAACCAGAGGAGGCCGTGGTGGAATGAGGACTGTAGGCGAGTGCAAGAGGCCCAGAACAAGGCGTGGGGTATCCTCCATCGGTACCCCACATCGGGTAACTTCCTTTTGTTCAAACGGGTTGAGGCGTTAGGAAAACGTGTGCACTGGGAAGCCAAACAAGATAGTTGGCGCTCATTCGTAACATCAATAAACTCTTTCACAGACACACGAAAAGTATGGACACTAATACGTAAACTCAAGGGACATCAGACACACAGCCTGCCCCTGGTTAGTACAACAGGGGACACACTGGAAGACCAGGCTTGCACACTCGCACAACACTTCCAACACGTGTCCACACTACACAAACACTTTCATGAAACAAACTCTCAGCCGAAAAGAAGCCTTTTCATGATAACGACAGATCAACCACATCCTATAACTTTGAGTTTTAACTTCAAGAGCTGAGAGGTGCTCTGAGTACCTGTAAACCCTCAGCTCCAGGCCCAGACAACATCACATATACAATATTACAGCACTTACACGCAGACATTCTTGTTACACTCCTTCACCTTTACAACAAGATATGGCTTTCGGGGCACATTACAAAGCCTTGAATGGAGGCCATAGTTGTAGCATTCTTGAAATGGGGGTAGGACGCTTCCACTCTCGCACGCTATCGACCCATTTCCCTCACAAGCTGCCTGTACAAGCTTCTCGAGAAGATGATCAACTGAAGACTCGTGTACGTCTTAGAGTGCAATGATCTTCTCGAGAGCTGCCAGGCAGGTTTACGGGTGGGGCGATCTACGAACGACTAAAACTTGTCGCTCTTGAATCATATATCAAGGATGCCTTCGTGCATAAACAATTTTGTCTTATGGTGTTATCCGACATCGAGAAAGCCGATTACACCGCTTGGCCGTACCGCATCCTTAGTGACCTGAAGTCAATCGGTGTTGCGGGCAACATGCTAAACACAATTTGTAGTTATATGTCGGAGAAAACCTTTCGTGTGAGAGTTGGTTCTGCACTGTCAAAGTTCCATGTGTTAGAAAATGGCGTGTCACAAGGTGGAGTGTTGAGCTGCACTCGCTTCATAGTTAAGATGAACTCTCTTGGGAAGGAATTGTCACGTACAATCTCTTATTTTATGTATGTATATGACGTCCAGATTTCCTTTAAATCATGTAGTATGTCAATCTGCGAACGTCAAGTCCAGCTCTGCGTCAAGAAAGTTGCCGGCTGGGCAGACAATAATGGTTATAACCTTAATCCTGCAAAGAGCTCTTGTGTTCTGTTGTCCAGTAGGCGTGCGGTCCACCTGGACCCAGACATCACTCTTAACGGTGTGTCTATTCCTGTGAACAAGGAGCACAAGTTTTTAGGTATTTTATTTGAAGAAAAGCTTACATTCATTCCCCATATCAAACAGCTCAAACACAAATGCTTAAAAATTATCATCATTCTTAAGATGACTACAGTTGATATTACAACAGTACCTTACAGAGACCTAAAGACACACATCAGACGACAGTTTCGTAACTCATGGCAATTACACTGGAGTCAACAAACAGACAATAAACTACATGTAATAAAACCACAAACGGAACGCTACACAACTGACTCACACAACAGATACACTGAAGTCGCCCTGGCTAGGCTGCGGATAGGCCACACACATGTAACGCACACCCACCTGCTCACTGGAACTTCAGGACCCATGTGTAGCTGCTGTGGAAAGGGCCTATCCCAAGTCCACATACTAATCAAATGCAAGGCAGTTGACACAACACGACACAAACATTTCCCTGGATTATACAGACGACACATTCCACTGCACCCATCATACTCTTTAGCCGACGAACCAGTGTTTTCTGCTTCCATACACCATCCGACCACTTTCTATTTAGATCGCGGTGTTCCACAAGGCTCCATCTTAACTCCAATTTTCTTTAACCTAGCCATGAATCGGGTGGCACGAACACTTGATCAAGACACTGCTGCTCAGTTTGCCTTTTATGCGGACGACGTAGTGGTTTGGACAGAAGCTAAAGACTGCCCCTCTAAAGATCCCATGCAAACGGAACTTCAGGCTGCCGTATTGAGCCTTGAACGCTCCCTTTCCAAGTTTCAATTACGGCTATCACCCACTAAAACAGAGCTACTCCACGTTGACGGCAAAAATGGCACAAATTCAGGTCAGACCGTTTCCATCTAGATCTGGGATACGCAGCTGGATTCTCATAACGGCACCATTCGTCTCCTCGGCCTGCCCATTAGCAGTTGCAATAGCCCCCGTAAATGGATCCTTAATCTGAACGCCGCTTGGCGCAACACCTTGCATGCCATCCTACGCCTATCCAATAAGTTTGGTGGTGCCAGTCAGCAGGCTTGTACACTGCTTGGCCATGCAATAGCGCACGGGCGCCTCACTTACGGCTTTCCGGTATATGACCTTCACCCAACTCACGTAAAGGATCTCCATATAGTAAATCGGCACCTTCTCCGTACAATTAGTGGTCTTCCTCAATTCACCCCCGTAGACATTCTTCACCAAATTGTACCCCCTTCCCTCCCTTGATACCCTGATCGAAGAGACCAAGCTACGTCTTAAGGAACATCTTGAGCAGTCGTCCGGAGGCAAGGCTATCGGCTCATGGGACTATATGGAGAGTAAATTCGACCCCACTCGTTACCCATTGGCCCTTCCGCCCTTGGAGCGCCCTGCGATTGGCATCCCTCGGCGTCACCCTATACCTCGGCGGCAGGTGAGAGCACGCGAGTTATACATTCGCACTATCCAGAACGACAAGATGGAGAATGAAGTCGACATCTTCACGGACGCCGCTGTGCGCGGCAATGAGGCTGCGATCGCATGGAGATCTTCGAACGCCCCCTTGCAAAATGGTTACCCGAAGATCTCCAATACATATGGCCTAGCCGAAGAAGAACGAAGTCGACATCTTCACGGACGCCGCTGTGCGCGGCAATGAGGCTGCGATCGCATGGAGATCTTCGGACGCCCCCTTGCTAAATGGTTACCGGAAGATCTCCAATACATATGGCCTAGCTGAAGAAGCTGAGCTTATGGGTGTCCGGGGGGCTGTCTACTCCATCCGCGACCATTGTCACTCACTCTCATCCCAGAAATTTCGCATCATTACGGATTCTCACGTCGCCCTTAAAGAATGGAGCCGAACATTTTCACCTAATTATACGGCCACGAATATACTTCATGCCATCAGAGCCCTTCAACTGGAAGGCATCGCCATCCGCATCGTCTGGTCTCCGGGACACACCCCTGGGGCACATGGCAACCACGCGGTTCACACCGCCGCCCGGGAGAGACTTGACACACCTCCAGTGGTTTCCAGTGCCCCATTGCAACACCTGCCACGAGCAGACTAGCAATTTTACCAGCGGAAATTCAAAGCAGAGTGCCGCAAGAGGCTTTAAGATACCACCCCTGTGGGTGTACTGGGCCCGCTCAAGACGCTCACACGCTCGGGCAAGGTGTTAGCTAATAAGATTTATGCTAACAGGGCCCTAACCGTCATGTACTACATGTATTGACACATGGAGCCAGATCGAACATCCTACGCTGCCCCTATTGTGACGAGAAGTGCACCCCTAACCTGAATCATTTGATATGGCACTATGCCCACTTGAAGACCGGTGGCGAGCCACTATTGGACCTCGGTTCTCCACCCGGAGATGAAGAAGCGCATCTGCAGCGCGTTCGAGAGGACCCCTCAGCGCTTCAGAAAGTTATTGAATACGCACTAACCAGTGGTCTCTACAAGTTGGTGTATTAACCTGGACGGATACCTATAAAAATCGTCGCATCTATCTCTTCGCGAAATTTGCGAACTATATGTTCACGGACTTTAAAATGCCATCAACCATTTCAAGTGATTGAACCTTGAATAGTGTTCTTTTTTAGATTATTCCCTCCCTTCCTTCGTGTCCCTCTCCTTCCCCAACAGGGCATTCATGCCCCCTCTGATAATAAAGGCATTCCGCCTCCTAGTCGAGGTGTTTTTAAGTTTTTAGCTGAGGTAAAACTTCTGCAGCTCTTCTCACATAACGTGCAACCATCCTACACGCCCAGGATAGACACGCTCGCTATGTAGATGCGGCGGAATATCCACACGGAGCCTTCGCTGCCGTTGTCATAAAGGCCACCACGGGAGACACTGTGACGGAGGCAAGCGTCAAGTGCAACGATGCAGAACGCGCAGAGGAGGTGGCCATCGCCCTGGCCATTACCGACGCAGGCTGCCAGTCGGTGATCAGCGACTCACGAACTGCAGTTCGGAACTACACCAAGCGACGCATCTGCAAAAAAGCTTTGCAGGTGATACGCAATGCATGTCTAGAAGGCCCAAGAACTGTTCGAGTGAAGTGGATCCCGGCGCATGCGGGCAAGGACGTGTCGAGTAAGAACGCAAACCACAACAAGACGGCACACGCGGAGGCGCGAGCACTCACCAACCGCGCCCCCGCAACTGACCGTCCAACGTGGTTCGGTGCTAAGGACCGAATGACAGACTATGGCGAAATAACCAAAGCCTACCGCCTGGCTCGGAGTACCTTTCCACCTCCGGACCCGGGGTTTAGCCGAGCGGAGGCAGTGCTACTAAGACAGCTTCAAACCGGGTCCCTACCCACCCCGGCTCTGATGCACCGAATGTATCCGCAAGCATACCCTACTGCCAAGTGCCAGCTCTGCTGCAGTGAGACTGCGGACCAGAAGCACATCTTATGGAACTGTGTCACGAGCCCAATGGAAGCGAGGTCAAGAACCATCCCGCCACGGCTTGCAGAAGCTGCAAGGAGCTACGCCTACGAAAATCAACACTGGGCCGTCCAGCAGGTCCTGCGAGCGCTCGCAAGGCATGAGACTCGCGAGTCGGCAATGGCGAGCTCACGTTTCGGATGAGTAGCCACCAGGACGACGCCGAGGCCCGCGTCGCGGCGCGTAAAAACGTCGTTCTGCCGGCTTAAATAAAGTTTAATCAATCCAATCAATCCAATCCTGGCTGTATACATAAGGCATCTTCATTGTCTTTTGTTTTGCGTCGCTTTTTCTTTTCGTCATATGTTTTAGTATTTACGGTCTCATAAAAAAAATCAGTAACTTCTTCTCTGGCGCTCTTTAGCCTTGTTGGCCTTGCGCCATTAAGCACCAACCATCATCATCAACAATCCGTAATATAAGCTTAGGCCACCTCGGACTTCTGTTTTTTTTTACTCGAATGTGTACCCGTTCACCAGATATCGTTTAGATTTCCAGCGTAGTCACTTTCCTCCGTCCTGTTCATTCACATTTTCTTAAAGCACGACTGCTGTTGATCCCCCGCCATGGGCGCGAGGTTCAATGCTTGCGAACGGATATGGCACAAGGCAGAGAAGAAGAAAGAAAATGTACGCCATACAGGTTTTGGATGGAAAGTTCTGCTACGTTCACAGAAACAGGTAAATTTTTGCTTTGTTTAAAAGACCATGCCTAAAAAACGTCGGGAGAAATCTTATAAACGGTGGCAGTGAAACCAAAGTAGGCTAACAGTCTCGAATTAGAAACGCTACAATGAGATTGGTGACATAATTGTAGCTTAGTAGAGGAACAGCCGCGTCAAGACAACTGGGATGTTTCATGGCTTCACACAAGCATATTTTGATAATATTTCGCTACTCCGACCGGCACAGCGGCTGGTATGGTGCAAAGAGTTAACGAGAAATGCTACCCAGAGTTGTTGAGGGGATACTTGGGTCAGTCTAGAAAATGCCGCTCACAGCGAGAGATGCTCATTTGGCCTCGTCGGGAATGAGCTACGCGTGCGTATTGTGAGCAGCAAAAGTTTACCTTGGGGTAACCTGGCTGCACCTCGGCCTTTTGGGCAGAGCGGCATTTTGGAAACTCAATGGAGAATTTTCATTGTAGTAAGGCGCGCGCGAGAGAGAACAATACTTTATTTAGACGCCAACTGGAGTTCCTAGGTGTCGGCCACAAGCCTCTGGGCTCAGGCAACGTTTTCGGCCAGTTGGACGGCCCAAAGGTGATCCTCCGCGTTGGAGCTGCGTAGTACTAAATTTTGTATCCTCACGGAAAGATTTTTCACCGCGGGCCATGATTAGATGCGTTTCAGAACTGGTTTGGGACTACAAGGCTAGCGGCAATTTATTGCCAGCATATTTGCACTCCCTTCATTGTTTCAGCTAGGCGACCGCTTACGATTGCAGGTTTGCACTGGGGGGCTACGGAAAAGTATACTCCTGCCGTTTGGTTCGCGCTCATAGGTGGAGAGCTTTGTCAACCTTGCTATTTCAAACACATTTCAGCAGTTTTGAGATTTAAAAACCGGAATGCACGTCGCCCCTTTGAATGCGCACACGGCACAGATCGCGCGAATGGGAAATTCAGGATAATAATAAGAATTAAACAGACTATGCATAATATTTTTTGGTGCTGTCAGGCGAGTGGTAAAAATATCTTCTCACGCGAGGTAGAGCACCATAAACAAAAAGTAAAAAATTAGTTTTTAAGCCCCGGAACCGGTTCGGAACGCTTCCTTCGGTTAGTTCCGGTGGGTTCAGTTGCAAAATGGCGAGGAAAAAATACGTAAAATGCGGGTTTGGTTCGGTTCCGGGTTCGGTTCCGGTTTTCAGTTTGGTTCGGGTTCCGGTTCGACACCCTGGTTGGCGTTATTTGGCGAAGTTGTTTCCTGGGAAAATGAATCCGAAATAAAAACCTACGTATGTCGCTCGAAGTCTTCGAGGCAACCAAATATAATGGTTGTTTGCCTTCATTTATGTTTGGAAAGCCGTTGAAGAGATAAAAAAAAATCTCCCGCAACAGTTTCGAACCTGTAGTAACACTCATTCATATGCCGAGGGTTTCGCGTAACAGGAGGGTTTTGCAGGTCTCTAGTGGTTGCTTCGAAGGTTAACTTGAGTCCGACATTTAAACGTGACGAAAACAAAACAAACAGTTTCTGGAAAACACAGAAGTAAGGTATTAAACTATTCTTTACCACGTTGGCAAGCCAGCCACAATTTCCCCCCTTGGGGTGTAAGCAACGGCATCTGTAGATATGAAAGCAGGTCGGTGTTGCCAAATCGCCATTGTGGCATTGAACCAAACGTTCAATGCCACAATACACGCGAAATTCATGGACGATACGATTTCTGTGTTGTGGAGTTGATGCAGCTTTATTTGTAGGCTTACAATCGGGAGTGTGCGTACAACAACTAAGCTGAAAAATTCCCAAACGAATAATATTGCATCTCTTGCAGGTAGGTCTTCACGTGACAACGGAGTAAAAGTGTGCGATATGACGATCCCCGCTGGAGGGGCCTGCAGCAGCAAGTACGTGTCCAGCAAAACACTGACCTGGTCCTCGCCGGTCTTCCCATAATTTCCTTGAGGTGTCCAAGTATTTCAACCACCGCCTAAGAGTGCCGACATGTGGCCAGTACTGCCCCAATGGGAAGGCACATTTCTATGTCCCGCCCCAAATACGCCGCCCCAAGTCACGCTTTATTATGTAAAAGGAACCACGTCCATGCGTGAAATTTGGGAATGTTACCGCACTGGCGCAGGTGCTTACTATCTGCAATTTCTTCTTTTCCGTCCCTTCTTGGCGAAATTCGGTGGTAATTTGGGCTATTTTTTTGAGCAACCTCGATTCAGAGTTGTATCAGAGTTCGTTTTGGTAATCTTTGATATGGTGTTTAAGGCACAGTGATTCCCACTGAAAAACAACCTGTAACGCCTAGCTGAAACAAGGTTAATGATCCAGGTCGCATTTATATGCGACCTGGTTCCACTTTTGCCACAAGGACATTAATTTATATACACGGCTGTTTTATGTATTCATTCGTTAGAGTTCGCCGTAAAGACAGGAATAATAAGGGCTGCTTCCGAAGCTGTTTCCCCCTTTTTTTTGAAGCATTCGAAATACTTTTAGAACGATGTGAAATAGACATCCAGTGCTTGGGTGATGTGGCCAGAAAGTATCCCAACCAAGTATTGCAGGTCTCTGCCCTTCTGGTAAATTGGACATTTGCTCAAAATATATTTTTCCTTTTTTGGTGTGGGCATTGCTGGCGTGATGATTGACTTCAGTATAGGTTCTATTGTACGGTTTCCTTTTAGTTCGAGCAATAAACGCATTCAAGAGCCGCCTGCAATCCAAACAAAGGCAGAGCCTAAGCCGTAAAACGTCTCTGCCAAGACGAGCTAATCACGCACTGGTACTTGGTGCTAATAATACCTAAAGAGTGAAAGCGTATATCGGCCCTATTGCAAGTGGCATTTACAAGACCCCAGCAGCACTGCAGACGAGAAAGTCTTTTGGGCGAAGTATATTTTTGGCACAGAGCAGAGGTTTTAACGCCATCTTTTCGACCGCTTGCTGTCCACTATCAGGCGTGTTGATCGGGCGTCCGTGGAAGGACGTCATGAACCTCCGCCAAGAGTGTAATGAAGGAGGTGTTACCATGGGCTCACCAACAATAATATATCCCGCAGACACCGAAGACGTGACGTAATTTGAGCAAGCGCCGGGCACGTTGAAGGAAGTTCGTTATCTCCCCATCGGTGGTCTCAGTGTGATTGGCAGATACGGTCGCCACGCCGAGACCGCAACTGTTTTGATTCGCACGAAAGTGCACTCCCAGCGCAACTGATGCACGCGCCAAAATGGTGTAACCTCACTCACGAAAGGGACCAAAACTATGTGAAAAATAAATGAACGAACTATAATAAGAATTGTGCCCTAAGCGTTTCGTTACTGTGCTCTTCTGATCTCCAGCGGCACGGTCACCACTGTCAACTCTGTCTGCTAAACGGTGGGCAGCGCCACGTGGCCATGCGGGCAGCGCCACGACGCTCACAGGACATACTCTTGGAAGCACTTGAAACTGTCGCATTCTGCAGAAATTCAGCGAAACCCCGCAACCACACGCTCTCTCCCGCCGTACTTTGAGCCTCTGGCATCTTTTGGCGCTCATTTCTTTGGGTTGCAGGGATTTCCACCGCTGTCTCCACTATTGCGACCCAGGGTAGCCAGGGCGATGTGGGCCGAGGTTGGTGTAGTGCCGGGGCAATCATGATGCCGAAGTTGACGGAGAAGAAAACTTTATATACAAGTATTTACATCTCGGTATCAGAGAACGGGCAGTGCGCTCCTGCGCGCGAGAGATTAAATAGGCGCGTTGGGTTCATTCCCCTTCATCCTTTTTCTCGGCTGACGTCAGGACGCACCAACCACAGAATTCGTGGCACTCATAGCAGCGCCTCCACGCACAAACATACACACATACGCACACGCTCCAAAGACCCACTCCTCTCCTGCGCAGGTGAGCGCTAGGTTGCCGCCGCCGTGGCAAACCGCCTGGGGTCGGAGACCCCTTTGTCCTGGGGATGTTGCACAACCGTGAAGATGTCTTGAATCCCTGTGTCGTGATATTGCCGCGAACCATGCATTTGGTTTGTTTATTTATCTTTTGCTTTTGCCGACCGGCTGCGCCGGCCTGTGTTATCGGCTTTGTGTGTGCCAAGGGAGGCGCGTGTTCCGTTCTTTCTTTCTGTGCCGCATGTGTTATCTCTTCCGATAGGGAGAGCGTTCCGAACTAACGCAAACAGCCTAGAATAATCTTCGTTGATATACAGTGTTCTGGATACAATTCGACTATTCCAGAAACCCTCGCGCCGAGTGATAACTTCCAGCTGAGCAGATGCCGCGGCATTCTAATCGCCGACACCAGTCTACGCACGTCACTTTGTTGACTGCTGTTTCGCCGCGTGTGTATTCTTTGAGTTGTTAGGGGAGCACAAGTTCGCTCCAATAAACTTGTTTTTTTTTTCAAGACAGCTGCGTCGTCTTCGGCTTCATGACATCTGTTGGAGGTGCTGGGTGCACACCGTTTATGCTACCAACAACCTCGGAAAGCCACCAAGCCAGTCCAACTAGAGCCAGCCGCCGACTGCAAGGCCTCCCGCCCGAGTTTTTACTACTGCCAGATAAATTGAAGGCGGAACACGTCCCGACTGGTGCCATGAACAACGCATCTACGATGACCAACGCATCGAGCACCGCCGTAGTTCTGCAGCAACCCTGGGAGCCACCATCATTCCATGGGTCACCTACGGAAGATCCTGTGGAATGGCTGGAGCATCTTCAGAGGGCCCGAACGTTTAACCGATGGTATGACGACGAAACACCCCGGCAAGTGTTTTTCTACCTTGAAGACTCCGCACGGACTTGGTTCGAGAACCACGAACGTACGCTGACAACGTGGGAGTTATTTAAGACCGAGCTCTCGAAAACGTTCACGACTCTGGTACGCAAGGAACGGGCCGAGCAGCTGCTGCAGACACGCACGTAGCATCCCAATGAAAGCGTGCTTGTGTTCGCGTAGGAGATGAAGCGACTTTTCGCCGTGCGGACCCAGAAATGACTGAAGAAAAGAAACTAAGGTTGCTGATGCGAGGGGTTAAGCAAGAGCTCCTCGCATGCCTTGTCCGCAACCCCCCGAAGACTGTGTCCGAATTTGCGTCTGAGGCGGCCGCGTTGGAGAAAACGATTGAAATACGAACGAGGCAGTACGACCGCCCAATCAATGCGCTGGTTTCGGATACGATTGGTGCCGGCGCTATTAACTCCGACTCACTATTCGAGACCATCCGTGCAGTGGTGAGGGAGGAGCTGCGGAAACTTTTCACGACGATGACGCCACAACCTCAAGTCGCTTCCGTGACTAACGTGATCCGGGAAGAAGTACAGCAGGCTTTGGGAACTTCTATGCCGTCCGAAGCACCCCGCGAGCCAGAGGCTATGACCTACTCCGCGGCTGTTCGTCGGCCCCGCCCTGTTCCAACACGTCGTCAAGAGGCCCCGCCGTACCTCCGCCAAGTGTCACCCGCCCGACCCCCTGTAACCTGAAACCAGGCGCCAAGCAAGACCGAGTTGTGGCTAACGCCCGATAATCGCCCGCTGTGTTACCACTGCGGAGAAGCCGACCAGATCTACCGCCACTGCCCATACAAGAGGCTTGGTTAGCGAGGATTCTCCTTCGAGGCACCTCGCCCTCTTCCTGGCCAACGATCACGTGAGATCGACGAGTATCTCTCTCAAACAAGCCGTGGCCAAGCCCGTTTCAACCGCTCGCCATCGCCCTACCCGTACCAATCGCCGAACCGCCGTAGCAGTGCTGACTTCGCCCGTGGAAGGTCCCCCAGCGCACGCGGGGGAAAGTAAAAGCAGCAACTTCTGGAGGTGAAGTTACTCTACGGCAAAAAACCGGAAAGCCTCCAACGACGCAAGGACGCGCCGAAGGCAGTGATTCACGACATGCCCTCATCCCGACGACCCGATCTAACTCTGACGAGACTCCCGAACATGACGACAGCTACATGGCGCGAAGCGTACCCGACATGGCCGAGTCTGCCGCTGAGAAGACGACGACGACGCACGGTGCCCGACCGTCAACACGCACAAGCCGAGATGCGACACCCTGAAGCACCCGGAACTCGAGGAAGGCGGCATCCGACGTCAAGGTGTCCATTGATGGCTTTGAAGTAGTCGCCATCGCAGATACGGGAGCCGAATACTCAGTAATGCGCGGAGCATTTGCGTCTAAGCTGAAGAAAGTTATGACCAGATGCGATGGTTCGCACATACGCACAGCAGGAGGCCACCTCGTGACGCCAAGTGGAACGTGCACATTCCGCGTCCCCATAGGCCGCACGACGTACCCTGCCGCGTTCCTTGTCTTGCCCAACTGCTCCCGTGACGTAATTCTCGGAATAGACTTTTTGACGGACAACGGCGCAATAATTGATCAGCAGACCAAGTTGATAAATTTTTCGTCCGATCACTGCATGACGCCGGAACCGAACCCCGAACACCGTGCAGCTGTAAGGATCGCCGATGATCATGTCACCCTGCCACCCCGCGCAAGCTTGATGATCACCGTCTACTGTGAAGGTTCTGCTATCATAGAGAGTGACGCTATCGTGGAAAGTGACCAAAGGTTGCTTCTCCACCGCGGTATGTCTGTCGCAAGAGGCATTGTGTGATTTAAGCAACGCAGATCCCACGTTTTGGTCATCAATTTCTCCGAGGAGTACCAGCATTTTAAACAATGGCGCTGCAATTGCGTTTCTCGAAGAAAGGCAACAAGCCAGTGACGTGATCGCAGTCGTCGACTTTGAACTCGCACCCGAAGATACTTTCAAGTCCTACCATATTTCACGTTTGCGTACAACACAGCTATCCAGGAAACCACACAGATGACACCGTTCGAGCTTGTCTACGGAAGACGGCCGACTGCGATGCTTGACGCCATGCTTCCCCACGTGGAAATAGACGACGTCAACGCCGACGTCCAAAGATACCTTCAGCGTGCGGAGGAGGCCCGCCAGCTCGCTTTAGTTTGCACAACGGACCAGCAGCTGGTGGATGCGAGAAGCTACAACCTCCGACACCGAGACGCCGAGTACTTTGGAGTCCCATCCGACGACGTGGACTACGACGGTATTTCGGACCCTACCGGATTCTACAACGTGTTGGCCACCTTACCTACGAGGTGAACCCCGATGGTGATTCCGGAACATCACGACGACGCACGCGGCTCGAAGTCGTCCACGTGGTTCGCTTAAAACCTTTCTACTAACGATGACGGACTTCTTTTTCTTCATTTGTTCGGAGTGTCGTTTGTGTTAACATCGGGTCGATGGAGTGTTATAAAGTGGGGGGGGGGGAGGGTAATGCCGCGAACCATGCATTGGGTTTGTTTATTTGTGTTTTGCTTTTGCCGCCCGGCTGCGCCGGTCTGTGTTATCGGTGTTGTATGTGCCAAGAGAGGCGCGTGTTCCGTTCTTCCTTTCTGTGCCGCATTTGTTATCTGTTCTGGTAGGGAGAGCGCCCCGAACTAACGTGAAGAGCCTAGAATAATCTGCGTTGATCTACAGTGTTCTGGATACAATTTGACTATTCCAGAAACCCTCGCGCCGAGTGATAAATTCCCGCTGAGCAGATGCCGCGGCATTCTAATCGCCGACACCAGTCTACGCACGTCACTTTGTTGGCTGCTGTTTCGCCGAGTGTGTATTCTTTGAATTGTTAGGGGAGCACAAGTTCGCTCCAATAAACTTGTTTTTCTTCAAGACAGCTGCGTCGTCTTTGGCTATGTGACAATATTCGTCGGGTGGCTTGTTGAAGACCTAGTGTCGTCAAACACGCCATCAAAAGTGCATGACAATGAGGCGCGGTCATGCTGCCGAAGCTTGCAGTGCGGGGCGCCAAGCAATGGTATTGTCAGCACCGCCGCTGGACGGTTGGTGCTTGAGGGGCCACGAGGTCGCTGAAAGGCTATTGTCAAGTAGCCATAGTTCGCCACTGTGAACACGCCGGGTCGTGGCAAGTCGATGAGGGAGAGTCGACGGCACGTTTTCGGTGATTCACCCTGCGCAGAAAACGGGTTGCGTAACAGCGTCCCAACATGATGTACTTTTGATGAATCAGAGTTACTTCCGATTTCTTGGCTTACTTCAAACGAACAAAAGAAAAAAAAAACCGCACATCTCATCCTTATGACAGCAAATAATTAAGGTATGATTATCCAAGTCCCCATTGGGTAAGTATATGGAGGGCAAGTTCTTGCTAACGTCCGGATCGGCTGCAAGAAGGCGAAGGCAAAAATTAAACCCGGTCTAACTTCTTTAGTAGCCGAAGGAAAAGTGTTTGCGGTCTTCACAAACAAACCAGTGTAATAACGCAAAACTGAGACGAAAAACAAATAACACAGGCAGTCACCGGGCTTACAACAATTCATTACTGGAAGAACTGCCGTGAAATACTTTTCCGCCCGAGACGGTGGAGGAGCAGATGAAACACCGCTAACCTTCTCACGCTCAAAACCCAAGATCGCCACAGAACGCTCCCCACTCACACACGTATCTTTCTAAGCCCTGCACTAACAAACATGATTTTCTTGTCACTTGACGCACTGACGCAATAACACTGACGCATTTTTCTCCTTCTTCCTTACCCCAATACTCATGCTATACGAGGTCTGTTAGAGAAGTATCCGACATTTTGATTTCGAACACCTGGTGGACATGAAACAAGCGCGCTTGCATTAGCCGACGTTGTACCTTCCTGGGCATATACTTGAATTTTTTTCCCGCCTACCGATAGCGTCAGTCGCTGGGACGCAGCGTTTGAGTGAGGTAGTGCGCAGTGCTCTCGGCGGTTTTTTTTATTGCAAGGAAAGCGACGGAGCGACTGGAGCAGCGCTGCTGTATCAAATTTTGCCAGAAACTGGGCGACAGCCAAGTGGAAAGCTTTCGTAAGATTCAGACGGCTTTCGGGGACGATGCTATGAGCAGCACACAGATTTAGGAGTGGTACAACCGGTTCAAAGACGGCCACACATCGGTGGAGAGCGAGCCACGCTCCTGTCGGCGAGCAACATGCCGAAATGACCAGGTCATTGCCGAAGTGAACGCTGTGGTCATGCGGAACCGTCCTGTGACTATCCGAGAAATTGCGGAAGAGGTGAACATCAGCAGGTTTTTTGTGCATTCCATCATGACGGAAGATTTGGCCATGAAGAGAGTTTCGGCGACATTCGTGCCGAAGCCGCTCACTGTGAAGCAAAAGCAACTTCGTGTTGAAGTCTCACAAGTCATGCTGGATTGTATAAACAGTGACCCCGGCTTTATGAGCACCATAATGATTGCATGGTGACGACTCTTGGGTGTACGGGTGCGAACCGGAAACCAAATCCTAGTCGTCGCAGTGGAAGCATTCCACGTCACCAAGACCAAAGATGGCCGGCCAAGTGCGCAGCAACGTAAACGTGATGCTGACTGCTTTCTTTGACTCCCGTGGTGTGGTACACTACGACTACGCACCACAGGGTCAAACAATCACCAAAGAGTACTATAGGGCTGTCCTCCCTTGCCAACATAATGCTGTGCGGCGCAAGAGACCGGAGCTGGGGTCATAGGAAATTCTCGCACCCATCACGACGATGCTGCTGCACAATGCTAGCACTTTATTCAAATTTTTTGGCGGAAAACCAGCCTCCTGTGACGCAACAGGCTCATTACTCACCTTATATGGCTCCCTGCGACTTCTGGCTGTTTCCCAAAATCAAGAGGCCATTGAAAGGAGCGCGATTTGAAACGACAGATGACATTATGGCTGTAAGGACAGCTGAGCTAAACTATTCCGAAAGAGGCTTTCTCGGAATGCTCCCAACAACGTTAGCGCCACTGGGAGAAGTGTGTGGAGTCCCAATAAGACAACTTTGAGGGGCGAAAAGCAAAACGCCCGTGTACGAGATTTCGGCGCAGGTTAAAGATCCCCAGGTGGTCAAAATTAATCCGGAGCCTTCCACTACGGCGCGCCTCATCGCCTGCGTTGCGTCGGCGCGTTAAACCCCTCAATCAATCAATCAACAACTTTGAGGGTGATTGGGTTTTCAACGCTCCACTAGAGCCAGTTGTTTCCTCGGTCAAATGTCGGATACTTTTCTAACAGACCTCGTATACCGATGTTTAGCCTAACGTCCACCAGATACGCCGTTTGAGGGGGAATAAGTTCGGTGCTGGTTGGGGCGCCATTGACTCAGCATCGAAGTTTGCCCGCTTTAGTCCGGAAAATAGGCTTATAAGGATGATTGGCCAAAGCTTTGTCAAGAAAGCGGAGAGACGTAGAAGTAGAGCCCGAAAGAAAAACTTCCAAAAAATCATATTAAATAGGTTGAACTATGGTCCGTTTGTCACGTTGTGTGTTTTGCGACCTAATAAAATCAACACTAATAAAGTAAACAGCAGAATACCACGGTACATATTTGCGACATAAGTCAGCGAGAGGTGGTGTCCACGCATTCTCACGTTGCCGAGACTACCCAGGCACACTTCTTTTTTTTTTAAGGTTTCTTACGCGCCATTTCGTCGTATGTTGCGTTGTTGGAAATGTGTCACTTTTATGTACGGCGCTTTTTAAGGGCCGCTATGAGGGGCAGGGAACTTTCTTGGTAATCTGTACCATGCATGCATACAAGCACCATTTGCAGGGGGGTGTAATGCGAATCTGCGTCTTGGTTCAGGCACGTGGACTCCTTGCGCGACCTGTGCACGGAGCGCGTGTCGGCGCTGCTCCTCTTGGGCTGCGCCTCGGTTCGAAGCGGCCTCTGCCTGCTGGCGACGAGCGAGCTGCACGAGGTGGCCGAAAGCGTGGCCAGCCACTCGCCGATGCGCCACGTGGCCTGGCGAGACGTGGCGCCGCTGTACCTGTCGTCCAGGTTGAGCGAGCTCAGGCTCGACAGGCTGCTCATGTCCCACGCGGACCTACGCGCACTCTTGGAGGCCGTCGGAGCGTCGCTGCTCACGCATCTCACCGTCACCAAGGTGTGGACGCATGCGTTGTTTGCTTTCGCAGAATATTCCAAATGACTTCTCTTGGCAGAACTTGTGGGTTTTAACAGACAGGATTCTGGAAAGCCAGCGGACTCTGCTCCTTTTGAGGCTGGTTATTTTTAGCCCTATAGAAGCCAAGGCACAAAAGCGTGGACGAGAAAAGGGTGGGTCGAATCCAGCGCTTGCGCTCACAACAAGACCGCGTGTGGATCCCATGCGCGCGTAAATGCCACGTTCTTGAAGTGAAGGTTGAATACGGCTTGTTATACGGCTAAAATAGGCGTTATCTGTTCTTTTAGAATCGTCGTACATCTAGCAATTTCGCAGAGGCGTGAATTGAGGCTGGGTGCTGCATTACAGTGTATACGATCTATGAAAGAGCCCAATGGATATGAGATCTCGACCCGTGTCGTTTGTCATCTCTAGAGTTTGACGTATCTAAGCAAATGTGGGAATTGAGGAATGACGGCGTACCTGGGTTGAAATGAACGGGCGTGCGACATTTTTTAGAGCGTTATTGAACGTAGCGTAGTTGCTTATTTTCCAGCACGCTCACCCTCGGCGAGTGCGTAGGGGAACACGAGACGTAACGGGACACGTTCAGAGAAAAAGAGAGAGAGACAACTTTATTTTTGTCCAGTTGTTTGTAAGGAGGCCTCCTTCCTAAACGGCGGCCAGCAGCCCTTGGGCCCTGGCGGCGTTTTCAGCCAACTGGACGGCCCAGAGTTGGTCTTTTGGGTCAGAGCTGAGCAGCACGGTCTCCCACTGCTCGTCATTCACGATCTTACGGCCTTCTTGAGTTGCCTGAGGACAAGCTTATAGTATGTGTGACAGGTCCGCCCGGTCCTTACATAGTGCGCACATGCCTGAATATTGGCCAGGGTAGTAGTGACCGTATGCCACGGGGTTTGGATAGGTGTTCGTTTGGAGGAGGCGCCAGACCCCCGACTGCCTTTTGTTTAGGGATGGATGAGCGGGAGGATAACGGGCCCGTTCGAATCTGTAATGATTAGTAATTTCTCTGTATGAGACCATGCGGTCTCTTCCCGACCTCAGCGGAGGCTGCTCGGTGGCTCGGCATGCGAGTCCTCGAGCCGTGTTGTGAGCTGCCTCGTTGCCCGGGAGGGAAGAGTGTGCAGGTGCCCATAAAATTTGGACTTTCTTCTGGTCTCGGAAATTTAGCAGAATGCGTCGCGCCTCCGGTGATATGCGCCCTTTAATAAAATTTCGAACTGCCGTTTTCGAGTCACTGATTATGTATTTAGCTGTCGTGGAGGCTATCGCAAGTGCGATGGCGCACTCCTCGGCTGTCTCGGTATTTGCGGTTACGACCGTTCCGCACCAGGTTAATTTACCTTCACAGTCTACTGCTGTCACTGTCATGGCATCACACGTGGCATATTCTGCCGCATCGACGTAGATCACATCCCTAGAATTTTGAAACCTTTTCTTAATGGCTTTGGCTCGCTCTTGCCGCCTTCCCTCGTTGTGTTCCGGGTGCATGTTCCTTGGCAACGGAAGTATTTCGGCACACTCGCGTATTTCCTGGGGAATGTCCACCTTGATGTCTTGTTGTGCCGCGTAGTTAATTCCGAGGGAGTCGAGTATATGTCTTCCCGTTGGGCTGTGTGTAAGTTTTTCGTATTGTGCCACTGTGTGGGCTTCTATAAGCTCTTCCAGCGTATTGTGAATTCCTAGAGCTAGTAATCGTTCGTTAGCCATACAGGTAGGTAACCCGAGGGCTTGCTTGTATGCCCCTCTGATGATACGCTTGATTTTCGGCTTTTCGGCGACTTGCAAGTTGAGGTATGGAGTAACGTATATAATACGACTGACGACGAAAGCCTGCACTAATCTTATCAGGTTTGCTTCTTTTAATCCGTAATTCCTGTTGGCGATCCACGTTCAAAGTTTCAATATTTCTGGCGACGCGCCGCCAGCTCAAAAAACTTGAAACGTGCAGGAACCGGGGTATCCTCAGCATCCCCACCGCCCCCAATGGACTGACCCTTCGGGCGCGGTCCAAGTAAATGAGCATTAACTCGTGTAACTTCGCCCCCCACCTTCCCAACGTGACTCTTTTGTAAAGTACGTTGTTGGGCTAGTTGGTCGATCATTATTAACAGATGTATAGCGCAAAAAAAAATTACACCATCTTCCCGTGGGGAACCCTGGTGAGGATGCGAAGCATCGTGGCGGTTCCGTGTGGTTCCATTGTGTTGCCGTTATGTTGAGTGATCTGGTTTTTACTAGCGCCAGAGGGAATTCCGCGTCCGGGTCCACACCGGTGGCAAAGGCACGCAAGTGCTGTTGTGTTACGGTGAGTAGGCGGTGGTTCTCGAGGCGCCGAAACTCGTCCATCATGTTCTTGTCGATGTTGTCTCTGTGGTAGAATCGGTAGTCTCCGTCAGCTTTTGTGAGGTAAAGGTCGTTTACATTGGTGCACCGGCTGAGAGCAATGTACACGCCCTCGTCTTCGCAGCTTTGTCTTCTCGTTCTTCTTCTTCTTCGGCGGTTCTCCTACGGGAAGATGACGACGGTGGTTGAACGCGAACCTAGCTCGTGGTGGATTCTTTGGTTGGCCAATCCCTAGAGGCATCCTGCCACAATCAGCATCACAGGCGCTGCGGACGGGGCTGAGTGAGCTGCAAGGCGCGTGGCGCTTCCCGCCACAGCTTTCCCACGGAAAATTCAGCATCCCCCTCTAAAGTTTTCAGTTCGTCGTTTCCGTTGACGTTCAGCTTCGCGTTCCTTCGTTGTATCAGTAGGTTCTTGACGTAGTTTAAACGAGTCAAGGACATAAGGCGCGTTCGTAGCACTTGCTCCTGTCCCGGATTTGTAGCGTAGTGGGAAGAGCACCGCGTACCTCCCGTTGCGGCGAGAGAGTCGTGAGATCGGAACCGGGCGCCGCTAACTATTTCTTTTTTTTATAGTGTAGTATCGCGGAGCTGTGGGTGTAAGGAAGAGAGTTGCGCATGCGCAGTGAGCGTGTGGACGGCGCCGCCATCAACGACGCAGGACCAGGCGAGCCTAAGAAATGCTCCGCATTTAAAAGACGAAGGACAAAGAATGCACGAGGACGAAGCGCTTCGTCCTCGTGCATTCTTTGTCCTTCGTCTTTCTTGCGCTATACATCTGTTAATAGTGGCGCTCTTACCAGACCCTCGAGCACGACACGCGGATGCTAGATATAACTGCCGGATGTAGGATAAAAATATCTGCAGCGTGAACAGAAGTACACGTTGTAGCCCAACATCACACATTGTACGATAAAGCATGGTGGCACACGGTGCCTAAAGCAGCAGCAGCAGCCCCCTCCAAACCTGTGATGAGAGCCAAAGAAAGCTCCGCTTTCGAACAAGCAGATAGAAAACACGAGTAACCTAAATCATTTACGTCATTTTATTGCGTGATGGACAGGCGGAACATGTCGGCAAATTTTCGCGTGGCTCCGTTCACCCTGCGCCTCGTAAAGGCGGGCGGCAAAGGGTGAATATAGGGTGGAGAGAGCGCGCGGAGATAGCTGCGTAGGGACCGGAACCTGGAGTTCGCCGCGATACACGAGCGCCATTTTTTCCCGTAGTGCCGGAAAACAAAAGTTGTGGACGGAAAATAATAAAAAAAAAAAACAACGTGCCACAGCTGTGGGCGAGATGCTCACAGCTGCGGCACGTTGTTATTTTGATTTTTTTTTGCGCGCGAGCGCTGTCTTTGCTTCCCGCGAGTTTTTCCCGAGGCAGTAGGGCCCGAACGTTAATTACCTAATTTAGGTTAATTAGTTAATTATTGATTAGTCAGATTGGGTTAAAAGTCAAAGGGATGTCAATAGGGGTTGTGAGGTATCAAATTAAAGGTTTCGATGAGGAGAATCACGTGGGAGGAATTAAATATTCCTTCCTGGCAATAGTCATGACATAGTCACGTGAGTCGTAGATTGGGTTAGCAGAGAAAGTAATGCCAGTAGGGCTTGTGAGGTATCAAATTAAAGGTATCGATGAGGGGATTCATGGTGGGCAAATTAAAAATAGGTTCCTGGTTATAATCATGAGATAGTCACGTGATCATAGATTGGGTTAGCACTGAAAGTGATGCCACTAGGGCTTGTGAGGTATCAAATTAATGGTCTCGATGAGAGGAATCATGGGGGACAAATTAAAAATCGCTTCATGGTTATAATAATGAGATAGTCACGTGAGTCATAATAAAAGTCAAAGTGGTGCCACTAGGGCTTGTGGGGCATCAAATTAAAGGTCTCAACGAGGGGAATCACGTGGGACAAATAAAAAGTTGCGTCCTCGTTATAGTCATGAGATAGTTACGTGAGTCATAGATTGGATTAAAAGTCAAACTGGTGCCACTAGGGCTTGTGAGATATCAAATTAAAGGGGTCGATTAGGGGAATCACGTAGAGCAAATTAAATATTGATTTCTGGCGATAGGCTTGAGATAGTGAGTCATAGATTGGGTTAAAAGTCAAATTGTTGCCACTCGGCTTGTGAGGTACGAAATTAAAGGTCTTGACGAGGGGAATCACGTGGGACAAATTAGAAATTGCATCCTGGTTATAGTCACGAGCTAGTCACGTGAGTCATGGATTCGGTTAAAAACAAAGTGATGCCGCTAGGGTTTGTGTGGTAACAGAATAAATGACTCGATGAGGGGAATTACGTGGGACAAATTAAATATTGCTTCCTGCTTATAGTCATGAGATAGTGACGTGAGTCATAGATAGCGTTAAAAGTCAAAGTAATGCCTTAGAGCTTCTTACCGCCCTCCCGAATGTAAAAAGAAAGTTGCACATGCGAGAAAGGGGCTGATGGGGTGTTGAAAATTGTGCTAAGAATGTGTGTTCGCGCTGGTAGTGAAAGCGACAATTCCATATCTAAAAAGATCCCTGCATCCCAATATCCAAGGTCGGCCATGAGTCGTTCGGGGAAAACTCCTTTTTTAAGCGCGCTGCGAGCAGACTTGTTCACTTTGAGCTTCCTTCAAGCTCCCCTATTCTAAGGAAAGTTTTGTGCATCTTCAATTTTCTTAGGTACTTTCTGACCCGTTTCTGAATGGGAACAGAATGAGCTCTGCCGGCTGAGTGGTCGACGCAGGTCCGGGGCTTCCGAATAGGACGTTATCTACCGGGGCCCGATCGCGAAAGGCAGCCAGTGCTCTGTCCGCAGGGGTCATTTGCTTTCGCCAAAAAAGGCTGTTTGGTTGTATTTTCACAATAAAGAAACCCCTTTTCCTTATTCAGCGTCAAGAAAACTATAAAGGAATGCCACAAATAAATGTTTTGAAAAGCTCTTCAGCAGCCCTTTAAAAGCATTTCGAGCTCTTGATACGTTTGGAATCGTGTCTTTTTTTATATCTTCGATATTTTTCTAAAAAACACGAAAAGAATATTTTTTTACCCTCTTCACTATTTGATGGAAACTTACAGCTCTAATGAGGTGGAATCTTCTAGCAATTCGAAATAACGCTTTTGTTTTATATATAAACTAAATACATTCATTTCTTTTGCTTCTTTATTGCAAATTTATTATTGTGGCTGATATACCATGTGGAGCAACGTACGTAGCACCAATGGAATAATGTACCAGGTTGGTAAACATATCTATGGTGCGCTACGTTTGTATGGTAGTAAACAAATATACACATGACGAACCAGCGCGCTTCGGAAGCTGTTTTACATCCCCTGTCAGTCTTACAGCAGTAACTGAAAATACCACCCGCTGCAGTGGCTCAGTTATGCTGCTGAGCCCAAGGACGCGGGTTTCATGCCGTTCGCGATCTCTGCTTTTCATATGGAGGAGAAAAAAACAGACGACCACATGTGGAGATTTCGTCGCGCGTTAAAGGTGCCCAGGTGCTCAAAAGTACTCCAGAGCCCTCGTGGCTCAGGTGCACCGCCGCGGCGCGTTAAACTCCCATAATTTGAATTTTGAACTGAAATAATAAAAAGGCCCTATATTTCCGTCCTTTGCTGCTAATGTCATCGAAAGACAGTAGTCTTCTGCCATCCGTGCCTGTAAAACGTCCTTGTCTCCCCCCCACCCTGGTCTCTTCCGCTCCCCCTCCACCATCATAGATGCAGCCGAAGTTTGCTCAATTCGATCCGACTCTCCTACGTTCGCTCCATCTGTTCAAAGCTCTTTTTTCTATGGCTCTTTGCCGAGAATTAACAGCCCGAAAAAAAGCAACACACAGCGCCTCAAGAAAGCAAGGAGTGCTTGCTCCAAAGTAGTGGATAAGGAGCGTCGTGCTGCTAGGGGGAAAAGGAGCTCGAGCCACCGTCGGGAAAAGAGTTGTCAATCACGAGGCTGAGGAATTTGAAAGGCAGGTGAAGTAAAAATGTAACCTTTTCCAGCAGTCCCATGACGGCACGTGATTGCATTGCCAGACTTTCCTGTAGTGAAATTTGTTTTAAACGACTTCATGCTCTAGAGAGTATGTTGTAAGCCACCGTCGGAACGAGTAACGCCAGTACCGTGATGCGCCGTCCAGGATGACTGTCACCAAGAATACTCGTGGCGACGTCACCATTTTCTTAGGGAATGCGCGGTGCAACAACGCCATGATTCGCCCTGCAAGACGTTTCGCAGGGTTACTCTTTTAACGTGACAGCACTATACTGTCTTTTCTGCCCCTTAAGAGTGAAATGAATAAATCGACATGCATGTATACCAATAGAGAAATACCTGTTTGTGTCGTCTCGGTACAACTATTCACAACTATCTGAATACTGGCGCCACCAATTGTAAACTATTCCACCATGAAAATAAGGAAAGTTTAGGAGATACTGTGACCACCTCTTTCGTGCAACCGGTAACGCCATCTTAGGTGTGTTCACTTGTTCTTGTATTTTGAGCCCATTCTCCCTTTGGTTCTCCTTAAGTCACTTCTCGCTTCGTCTGCTCCAACTGTGCCTCTGAACCTGTGGAAGCAATTTTGTAGCGTAGGCAGCAACGAAAATCGATCGCCTGGATTGTTTTAGCTTGTGCAGCAAAACGACATATTGCCGCACTAGCGACGCCACAGCTGTGAATTCCCTTGTAAATTCGCACCATATAGAGCGGGCTTATGGCACCCTACTTGCATTTACACTTAAGGTAATTGATCCATTTTGGCCGCATGTGGGGTTCCAGAACATGAATACTCATCCGCCCACTTTCATTCCAATACCGTATGAATTCGAGGCGTAGACAAAGAAGTGACTATGATTATAATTGTAACGATCGTTCTTCTGCTGCTCCGCTAGACATCTTGTACCTAATCAGATAGATTAGCTTTGAGGCTCACTTCATTCGACTGCTACAGTATATATGTCCAACTCCGAGTATCCTTTTTTGCAGTGGCTGGAAAAATCAGCCCGTATTTAGAAAGAACTCCGTACAAATATTTTACAGGGTGGGCTGAGAGCAACACATGTGAAGTTCTCACTGTGTTCCCTCCTCGCCGTTGTGTTACTTCACCATTGCGCCCCGCTTGGGCCAACTACATTATGCAAGCGGCCAGCACGAACGTTGTGCAAGCCATGTATTGGCACGGAGTGTTTTTCGAAGGCCTTATTACCTTGGGTACACAAGCGGCTGCCATAGAAATGCTTCACCTTATCATTGTCATTTTATTTTATGAGTAATAATATGGATTACGATCGAAACTGTGCAGCATATGTTATACAACTCTCAGGCGGCAGATCAAATTTTCTTTCCAGCAAATGACATTTGCTTTAAATGTCAATATTTCAGCGCTACACGACAACACCGAAGAACGTTTGAGGTGAATGATATTTAGCGTCGAACCGAGGTTTGGGAGCTCATTCAGCGGCGAATTGAGTGGCCTCAACAATAGTGGCGCATCAACAGTGAAGAAAGTTCACTAATAAACAAAAAAAAAACGGTTTCTAAATACTGTCAGCAAACATATTTCCCCTTCATGTTGTTTTCAAAATAAAGAAAGGCAAACAAGTACAAGGTGCGCTCTACCCTATAAGGATTTTTCACGGACATGTGTCGGTTTGTGATGTCTACTGATGTCACCTAAACTGGTGATTTTTCTACTTTTATTTAAAAATATTTCTTTGTTATCTTTTCAAAAAATAGCTTGTATGAAAACATTCTAGATCGAGACCTTTGATTTTATCTCTCCCAAGCCCCAGTGGCGTCACACTCACATTTACCCCAACCTATGACTCACGGAAATATCTTATGAGTATAACTAGGAAGCAATTTTTAATTTTTCATACGTGATTCCCCTCAATGAGACATTTAATTTGATATCCCACAAGCCATAGTGAGACCATTTTCACTTTTAACCAAATCTATGACTCACGTGACTATCTCATTACTATAACCGGGAAGAGATTTTTAATTTATCCCGCATGATTCCTCTAATCAAGATCTTTAATTTGATTCCTCATAAGCTACAGGCACTACTTCGACTTTCAACCCAATTCGCGACTCACATGACTATCTCATCACTATAACCAGCAACCATTTTTTAATTTGTTCTACACGATTCTCCTAATCGACTTCTTTAATTTGATACCTCACAGGCCCTAGTGGCACCGCTTTGACTTTCAAACCAATTCGTGACTCACGTGACTATCTCATGACTATAACCACTAAGCAATTTTTAATTTGTCCCACGTGATTCCCTTCATTGATACTTTTAATTTGATACCTCACAAGCCCTAGTGGCACCACTTTGACTTTTAACCGAATCCATGACTGACGTGACTATCTCGTGACTCTAGCCAGGAAGCGACTTTTAATTTATCCCACGTGATTCCCCTCATCGAGACCTTTAATTTGATACCTCGCAAGCCCTAGTGGCACCACTTTGACTTTTAACCGAATCCAACACTCACGTGACTATATCATGACTATAACCAGGAAGTGATTTTAAATTTATCCCACGTGATTCCTCCCATATAGACTAAAAGGAGGGGAACAGCGCAAATTTGACAGACAGAAGAAGAAGGAGACGACACGCACGTGTCTGTCAAATTTGCGCTGTTCCCCTCCTTTTAGTCATGAACCAACATGCCCAAGCCTCAGTCCTTGCAAGTCCAATATAGAACTTTAATTTGATACCTCATGAGCCCTAGAGGCACCACTTTGACTTTTAGCCCAATTTGTGACTCACGCGACTATCTAATGACTATAACCAGTAAGCAATTTTTAATTTGTCCCACGTGATTCCCGTCATGACGTGACTATCTCATGACTCTAACCAGGAAGCGACTTTTAATTTATCCCACGTGATTCCCCTCATCGAGACCTTTAATTTGATACCTCACAAGCCCTAGTGGCACCACTTTTACTTTTAACTTAATTTTGGACTCAGGTGACGATCTTATGAGTATAACCAGAAAGCGATTTTTAATTTATCCCACGTGATTTCCCCCATCGAGATCTTTAATTTGATACCTCATAAGCCGTAGTGGCACCACTTTGACTTTTAACCAAATTTGTGACTCACGCGACTATCTCATGACTGTAACCAGGAAGGAATTGATTTGTCCCCCGTGATTCGCCTCATTGAGACCTTTAAGGTGATACCTCACAAGTCCTAGTGGCATCACTTTGACATTTAACCCAATCTATGACTCACGTGACTATCTCATAACTGTACCAAGGAAGCAATTTTCAATTGGCCCCACGTGATTCCCCTCATTGGGACCTTTAATTTGATACCTCACATGCCCTAGTGACATCAATTTGACTTAACCTAATCAATGACTACTAATCAATGAATTAATTAAACTAAATTAGGTAATTAGTTAAATTAAACGCGCGTCGCCCGTACCTAATTTCTGACAAAAAATGTGCGTGTCATATGACCAGCATCATCACCGTAACGAGCGGTTGCACTTTCAAACAACACGTAAACACGCGTTTTACCCATGCTCGCGCCTGGGCAAGTGCATACCATTTTGGCGATTTTCTTGCGCTGGTGGCGCTGTTGAACGGCGCCAGCAGCGCCACCTGTCCCACTTTCGGCCCCTTATACAGAGCGGTGTCACGGAGGGCACGTGTTTCCTGTTCCTCGTTCCCACCATTCCGCCTTCGCTAGCCAACCCGCGTGTTCCTGGCTCTGGGAGTTTCCGTCGGGATGCTCCTACCGCGAGTTAGCGGCCGAACTAGGCGCCCTTCTGCCGCTGTTTGTCACGGTGGACACGTACTTGGAAATGGAGTGTGCAGCTACTGCAGGGCCGAGTAGATCTGAGGAGAATACGGAATGCGTCAGACGGCGGTGGTATACCTGAACTGCCGAGCAATTGAAGAAGCGAAATGCTAGCAATTTTTAATTATCAACCAACGGATCTTTAGTGCCGGCGTTCTCAAGGGGTAACGTTTGCCACATTTCTGCCAATAAATTCACCCGCCTTTGACTTAGTTACACGAGTATTGCATGATTAACCACCCCTGTCCACGGGATCCAAGAACCCGTTAAGTGTGAAGTATTAGCGAGCAGAGCCAAATGCAGCGCCCCATCTCCACCCGCTCGCGCTTGTGCAGATCCGATGCATGTGCCAGGAGGACCCCCTGAGCAGCCCAGCAACCGATAGGACCGCGCACGGCTCTTGCCACGAAGAGCAGCAACGAGACGTGGAGTCTTTGGAGAAGCTTGTGCAGGAAAGTGCCGGGTCACTGGAGTGCCTGGACACCGACTTCCCGCTGGACGTGGAGCGCCTTGTGGCCTCCAGTCTGTTCCCGGCCCTGCGTTGCCTGGCGCTGCGGTGCTTGGCACCCTCTCGCAGCGTGCAGCACCGCAGCTCACTGACCAACCACGAGCTCCACCTGCTGCTCGTGAACATTCCGGCATTGCGACAATTGCGCTGCGACGTCTCGGAGGCCATAGACACACCACTGGACCCAGACGTGCTCCCCATGCTCTCGAGGCTCGAGGCCGTGAAGGTGTTGTACGTGGCATCCAGTTCCAAGTACTCGGAAGCGTCATTCGCGGCTTCTCTGGAACGTCTGGCCACCTGGTGCCCGAATATGTGCGAGGTGCGCATCTGGCTGCTGACGCACTACGATCGGCCCTTACGGGGCAAAAAACGACGTTCTGGGAAAAGATGGTGAAGGAAACGAGTGGATACGAAGTTTACTCGGCATAGAGGTGCTTGATACCTTTTAGAAAAATTCACTGCTTCTTAATAACTGCCCATAATAAGCTACTTCTCGGAGACTTGCGTTGTAAACGCGGGAACACAGTGAGCATGGGCGAAAGAAGGAAGTAACGAAGAGGTCACAAGTTCCATTGTCAATTGGTAGAAACTCTGCATTCAAACACACTCCCCAATGATGGTAGGGAGCCAAGGTCGGCGCAAAATACTCACCAAGAGGAGCTCTTGGAGCAAGATTCTACATTTGGAAGTAAATACTGTGGTAATGGGGCAACAGTGGCTATGGTGAATCCCACGCGGAAGAGTGGGGGGAGGGGTCGCTATGCACACCACCGCGTACCGAGTACAAGGAGGTTGCGCATGACACGAGCTAGAACAGGACATGGCGGACAGCGCGGGACTCAGCTAGCGCGGAACTTGACCTGGCAAAGATGGGACGTGCGGGCCGCGACTCCCATGAAGGTTTGCGTTCCGGGGACTTGGTGTGGTTCTTAAGAGCCGCGGCCCGGTACCATAAGGCACAAAGAGACACATAAATAGCGGCAGGTCAGAACTACCAGCTCAGAGAATTCGGCCTATGTTCTTCGGCTATATATGTACACGAAAAGGGGGAAGAGAAAACGCAAGTAACGCGAATAGTTTGGCGCTGTTAGGTTTTACGATAATGCAACACGGCCCGGGAAAGCCTTTTCTTTTTTTATGCACAACCACATGCTAAAGTGTGTAAGGCCTGTTTCTTCTACCAGCAGTTTCTTCTATTATTTTAATCGCGTGTTTTGCTTTTGTGATTTCTCTGACTTGGTAAAGAATAAAATTGCATTCACCAAGGTACTTCAAAAAAGAGAAATGTTCGTCCGGAACACTCTTAAGAAGGGTCGTGTGTTCCTTAATGCATCTTCCGGTTTGGGTAATATGAGTGCCGCATGACGTCTGCATGGTGTAACTTACCGACATCTCGTTGTTAGGCACCGGTCTGTTATTCTTCAAGCCTGCCATCATTGAAGCCATCCAATGAGGAATACGCAGCGGGGTTGAACAGCTGTATGAAATGACAATTATTTGTCAGGCATGCCTTGCCCTTATCCCCCCTCGTTACGCTTCGTAACAGCCTTCATACTAGAAAAGCAAGAAAAATGGCAAATTGGTCCCAATCCGCACTGTGAAGGTGGTTGGAAGCAAAGCTTTAAACGACACCCATAACAATTGCCATTGCGACGTCCCTTGAATTCACACGGGGCTCTACAAAGAGCGAAGCCAGAGATCCTGCCAGCCGTTACCTGAGATTCACAGGGGTGCCATCCCGAACGCACCAGCGTCGGCCACGGCCGGGTAGAGCGGCGTACGCCGTCGCAGTAGCCCAGCCGTGGGCCGGCAGAAAGAAAACGGAGAGCAGCGTCCCTCGAAGGGTGAGACAGCGGAACCTAGCCATCCTGATGTACTAGCTCGGGGATACACCAGGGGGGAACACAAGCGCAGACACTGAAACAATTCAGCATGTGAGCTTAGTGATTGCAATTTATACCGATTTAAACTAGTTAGTTTAGCAAGTTTGACAATTGCGAGAAAGCTGAGGGAACTCTTATAATCGCTATTTATGAGAACCACTTGCTGATTTCGCCTTTTGCAATACCTCTTAAAACACAACCGAATAGGTAGCGTTTCCCTAGCGGCCATATGTCTGTACGTGGCTTCTACATTTTGTATTCCCCCCTGAAAATCAATTCTTAGCGTATCTTTGGCGGGGACCACTTAAAGGGACACTGAAGTGAATTTGTCAAGCTCCCGTTTTTGCTTGCACTGTGTAGACTGGCTCAAATTAGCCAACTTTTCATCGTTTATCCGCCTGACAAATCGGTAATTATTTTACAAAGCACGAAAGAAGAAAAACAACCATGCGCGGTTTGCGGCGGCCGCACCAACTAAAGCTGTGACGTTGGGAGGAGCGGGCACCGTGATTGGACGATGCCCAAGGTGAGCAAACAAGTTTCGGTTTCTGTTTCGGTTCTGTAAAACACAACTGGTGGCGTTGTTGGATGGGCATTCTCAATAACTCAGTAATCATCGTACCGCGCTTCTGTCATGTTGTCAGCTGTAAAAATGCATAAAGATAAGCCTCCCAGGACGGCTTGGAATCGTAGCATTCACTAGCCGAGGCCTACGCAGTGCATGGACGCCCTCCGCATACCCGCAGACGCCCAAATGTCATGCGCTTTTGCCCTATATTTGGAGCTTGCCTCACTCATGCCTGTACCGTAAACAGCGTGTTCGCACCAGGCCAAGGGTCTGTTGATTCTGGCCTGTGCCCACTGACCGCAAGCAGTCGGTGCTTATGGCAACAGCACGCCAACGAGAACTCGCTAGCGCGCCAGTGCCAGCCTCACGTCTAGCAATTGCATTTCGTAGACGGAAAAGCGTTCGCAGATGCGTAGTCGTGCTGCTGACCGCTGTGCTTGTTCGCCCAGCGCAAAAAAGTGCTTCCCGCACCCTATTTTTACGCTGCACGGTAAAAATATCAGTTGATTTTATTTCCTTAGTACCTATATTGACTTCGCTGACTCTTCTACTCCTTCAAGAGGCCTTATATTTTCCTACTGGCGTACCAATCAGCGAAGCCTCACATGTGCGCTTGTGCAGCGCTTGTGCGAAGCGACCTTGACTTGGAGCTAGATACAGTGTACAAAATAACCAAGTAAAGAAAGGCCCATTCTTCCATTCACAAACGTGTCCTGGCTTCGTTTCAACTGAGCGAACGAATTGCGACGACCCGTCGGCGGCCGGCGGACGAAACGCTGGGCCGACTGACTCTGTCTGAAGGCCGGGGAGCCGTGCAGTAGCGCACCCAATTGCGAGCTCGGCTCCTCGCGACGTCACACAAAAATGCCGCAGAAAATGGGCGAGCGTAAAGAGAGGAGGACAGCATTTTCGAATTAATTTTTCTACTAAATAAAATCGCGTAAACGCACCCAGAGTGGTCGTAACATGGCCTGGGGACTCTGGACTACAATTTGCGCAAGTAATCCCGCAATGTTTACATATCACTTCAGTGTCCCTTTAATTCCGTCGGGTCCGGGTTACCCAGGAGGTGGTGTCGAACAAGTTAATCAAACAGACCGAAGGAAGCGCGTAATGGACGCGAAGCTGTGCCAAAACAGGCCCAAAACAAGCATCGCTAAATCAGACGACAAAGCCGACGGAATGGTCCCGGCCCTCGCGCCCGCTGCCCCGCAGGGAACGCTGGGTAATAGCGCACGCGTTCGCCGCTCCGTGAGTGAAAACCGCCCTCCCCCTCTTCAGCCGCGTTAGGTGTTTGTTGTCCCGCACGCCGCGAAGGAACCGTTGGCTGCTAGAGGTAGAAAGCTATGGTTTAATATGAAATCACTGTGTTTTGCCGTGACAAACGGAAGCGCGCTGAAGAAACGCACGTTTTCAAAGACTAGTGAACATTGCCAAGTCTACGAAGCGGGCCTACAACTCGCTACGTGGTGATCGTAGAAACTGTTACGATTTCGCAGGTCGTTGTGCGAGTGACGTGTGTTCAGGACTTGGTGCCCTTGTCGCGACTGCGGCACCTTCATCGGCTGACCATACGTTCCATTGGAAGGGCCGGCGAGCGGTTCGCTGAAGAGTCTGTGCTCCAGGCGCTGGGGGATGCTGCCAAGAACATCCGCCACCTGAAGCTCCCATCTGAGGCACACATACGGCCTGAGGCACGTGATACTCCGCAGCGAATTCTTGCGTGCTCAAGGGAGTCTCGTTGCACCTGTGCTTTACTGATGCCTGCAGTACGCGCAGGCAAGTGTAGACTGGGCCTACGTCGCCCTCGGGGCAGGCACTCGGCGTGGATCCCCGTTTTCCGTCGCCGGTTCGCGGGGCCCGTGCATGGCCAGTGCCTCGAGGGTCTGCGGAGGGCCCAAAGTTGTTCGTCTTGGTTTTCCCTCTTTGTCGCGGCTTCCAGTCACGGCGGTATGCTTCCTTACCTTGCTTCGCTGGGATTCTTGGTACAGACCGAAGGTTGCCGGCTCCGGGCGCCTCCGGGCGCGAAGGTTGCCGCCTGCGGGCGGCATGCCACACACTTGTCGCACTGGTGTGTTCCGGGGAACATCCTGTTTAGTAACGCTGGAGCGGGTAGGGTGCCCGTCTGCAGTAGTCTGAGTAGAACAGTTCTTTCCAGCCCTTTACAGGGTGTGGGAGGAGCCAGTGGTACAGTCTGAAGGTCTTTGTCATCTCGCTGCAGTTCACCGTGGCGTCCTTGGAGTTGAACCACAGCCGCCGTAGCCGTGGTCAGTTTGTGCGCACACAATGGCGTGTGCTGTCTCGTGGCAGTTCTCTTTTCTCTCCGACGACTCCCCTGCGCGCGTCAGAAACCCCTTGATTCGGATTTAATTGACCTTTCTAGCTTGTTGTAGTAGGTAGAACACCGCCGTGTGCGAATCTTTGAAGTGTGCGGATCGTCCCCTTCACAAAGCTACGGCTTATCTCGAGTCGCTTAGGACGGTCTGGCAGTCCCGACCCGCGATGGCTATCTCCTCGGCCTCTTCTGGTTGAGTGCTTAGGCTGCTGGCCGCCGCTAGAATGTTGCCGTTGGCGTCGATCAGTGCTCCGGCGAAGGCGTTGCGGTCGGCGTATTCGGCCGCATCCACATATCTGACGCCCTCGTCGCCGGCATGTAGGTCTGTGAGTGCCTTGACTCTCGCCTTTCTTCTCCCTCGGTTGTATTCCGGGTGTACGTGCTTAGGGATAGGATCAACTCTGTAGCCGCGGCTTATTTCGTCCGGTATATCAAGTTGGTGTAGGATTTTTCTGACCGCTTTAGTGACACAGTATTTCGCGCTGGGCTGCTCGCCGTGCTTCGGCTATTTCGTCGAGTGTGTTGGAAACCCCCAACTGCAGAAGATAGTGCGCTTGACTCCATCGTTCCTGTTGAGTTTCTCTGCGACTTGTATCATCACGAGATTGGCATCTGCTATATGACGAAGCATTGCGGTGTGCCCGTACAGCCAAGGTTCTTCTCGTCCACCTTTAGGTCGCTCGCTCTCAGTTCGGCTGTTCTATTCGAGATGAAGTACTTGACATAGTTATACGTTCTCTCGCCCATGTTGAGTCGGCATATCTGCCCCAGGATTGCTGACTGCCACACTTTATCTAAGGCGCTCTGCACGTTGAGACTCAGTATTGCCTTGGTACCCCTGGAGTCTGCGTCGATGATCTATTGTTTCTGTTGAATCATGGCGTCCTGAGTGCTGAGGTGCGCTGTAAAGACGATGCTTGTATCTGGGTATAGTGCTTTTTTTCGAGATGCTCTTGCCATCTTTTGAGCAGGACGTGCTGCAGCACCTTTCCCACGCACGGTGTGAGCGAGGTCAAGCAGAGGTTGTCCGTGCTCGGTGGCTTTCCTGTCTTAGGGATTGGTATGGTCTTGGCCTCTTTCCACTGGGGCGCCGCTCTTCCAGCTCTTGCTGTAGTTCTTTGTCAGGCTCTCGATGGATTTATAGTCCAAGTTCTTGAGAGTTTTGCTTGAGGGGAGGTTCGGACCGGGTGCCCACCTGGTGTTAGGCTCGTGCCGTGCCGTCCTCACCACGTCGACGTCTATGTCTCTGCCCAAGCGCATATTGGATTGGCCTTGGCATGTTGCGTGGTTCTCAGTTGGCGTTGTTGGGCTGTATCTGTCCCGCAGTCTGCGCTGTACATTTTGGGCTCCGTGCTTGACGACCTTTTTGTGCTGCAGTTTTGCCCAGCAATCCCTTTGGTGTTATTTGGTCTTGGGCTCATCAAGGAGTTGTTTCAGTAGGCTCCAAGTCCGACTGTTGTGTATCTGGCCGTCAGCGCTGTTGTACAGTTCGTTCCGCTGTTGCGTGCAGAACGTGCGGCAGTGCTTTTAGATCGTCCTGTGAAGTTTATAGCAACCTCCTTTCGTAGTTTTCGGTTAAGTCGTTGCCCCTTTCACCTGTTTAGTATGAATTTTTTGGCTTCTATGAGTGGGCTAGCCTGCTGTCCAGCCTGTTCACTTCGACTTTCGTTTTGATTTCACTGGTAGCATTGCGCGTGTCCAGTGTGATGTTGTTAGGTCACTGTCGATTTATTCTTCGTCTCCGCCGTTTTGTACCCTGGCTTCTCTGAAAGCGTTCAAGACGAAGGAGGTGTGCGTCTTGCTGTTGTCGGCGTGGTCTCGGGTGGGTATGGGGACTTTGTAGAGTGTGTGATCCCTACCGAGGTCGTCCACGGTGTTTCGCCAGGTGTTCGTGGTGATCTCGCCGTTTTTTGGGAAAGGGACATCCGGGGCGGTGTCTCGCGACACCTAGTTCTCCATTCTGGTTGAATATGCGGGGTATATGATGAGCGTGTAGTTCAGCACGCTTGCGTCCAGCGCCAGGGGCCTCCCCTTGATGTTAGACTTGGCGTATGTCCATGAGGGGTACATTGCGTGAAGACTCTACAGGCGAATAGCACGTGCTTGCTGGCAGTTTCGCTCGCTTTGTGTAAGACATTCTTAAATTTCCGTTGCCTCTGCGGCGGGTCACTGTACAAGTTTAGGATGAAAATGCTGTGCTTTCGGTGTTTCGTCGGAATGAGTTCTTTACCAGCTTCCTTGTTAGGGCAAGCTTTGGTCGTAAATAAGTTACCATGACCCAGACGTAGCCGAAGGTGTGTTATACAAGTTAACTTACCAGCTTTCGCAGACACTTTGAAGGTCTAAATAAACGCCAGTGGAAGGTACGACTTGCTAGGCATGGGCGGTTATTGTTCCGGAGAACATAAAAGAGCGCAAGCGACAGTCATAAAAGAAAGGGAACAACTCCACGGCTCTGACTACTACCGGCGCCTTCAAAATGACGCAGAAAGGCTCCAGCCGCGCAAGGAAAAAATTACGCGTTCGAAATAACGCAAAAGAGCTCCAGCATACGAAATTAAAGCAAGCACAAAAAGAACAGAACTCCCGCTGGCGCACTTTCCGGCAGTTGGCGCGCGAGTACTGCGAAAGCGGGAACTTTGAAATGAGTTGGGTGGCAGCAGTGAGCGGATAACGGCGCTGCAGCCTATTATGGCGAATCAATGCTCTGCACATTCGGCATCATTCACGTTGAGTGGAACGGCTTTAATTTTTTGTACTGCGCTGTAGTACTAATTTAAACAGAGCGACTCAGGTGCCCAACCGGCCGATAATGATTCCGCTCTCCGAACCCTTAAAGGAGCCATGAAGACAAAATACAAGTTGCGTTTATTAGAAAGACTGCTTAGTCCTGATAACAATGATACCAATATCATCGCAATCTTCGAACAAATAACGGAGATATTAAAGAAAACGTTTGAAGCAGTCGCGACCCCCTAGCCAATTTCCCGCAACTTTTCTATGACGTCACGGAACCTTGTTTGTGTGATTGGCGGCCACCTAAGAGACCTGTCGCGACGACACATGACTGGACGTCTGTAATGGGGCCTCTAGTTCCATTTGACCGCATCACTTTAATGCTAACGTGCAGTTAACGCATTGAAAATTATGTTTTATTGTTGGCCCGTATGACGTCATTCTTGCTCATAACACGTCACGGTGGCGCAAAATTTGAAAGTTTTTAAATACTTCTTGCTTTTTTTCTGTTAAAAAAACATCTTTTGTGGCTCTAATGGAGCTTAGTGAGATACTGAATACTCGCTCTTTCAAATTAAACGAAGTTGTATTTTCTCTTCATGGCTCCTTTAAGTGCATAGGTGTCCTTGAACTTTTTCAGGCACTTGTTCAGGGTTGAAAAGCAGCACTGAGTTAAAAACAGCAACTGGCCCGCCTTCAATCTGTGTTGAAAAGCAGCAGATTATTGCAGCGATGCACACCCACTACATACAATATCCCTGATCTATTCGGCACGCTTTGTAATCAAAGTCATGCTTTCGGCCGTAGAACGAGTCCTTATTAAAAGTTTAACACTTCTGCCTCAAGTCCACATACACCAAGGTGCCCCAAAAAGATGCAACAATGTTGCTGGCCGTCCCACCATCCGCCATCAAAGTTATTGCGCACCACTCGAAACACAATGCAGTGTCTACACCAAGGTGTGAAGCACTAACCAAGCTTGCACGGCGTCGATTTTGTCCTCGTTGGTGTAGTGAAGCCGCGTCGTAACTTCCAGGCGCTGTCAGCCGCCTGCCCGGCGCTGGAGACCCTCGTGGCACCGTGCACCTTCGGCCGAAACAAACCGTGGAGTGCTGTGCATGAGGACAGTTGTAGTTCTTCGTCGCCTCACCGCCGTCCTTCCGCGCCGCCGCTGGTGCTTTCTTCACTAAGAGAAGCCAAGCTGGGGACGTTCGGGGGTGCGATACCTCTGCTGCCCTCGTGCCCTGAGCTGCGTCGACTCACGCTCACCATGCCGCGCGTGAGCGGTACGGGCGAGCTAGCCGACACGTGCCTGCGACACTGCCCGTGGCTTGAGCGGCTCACTGTACGCATAACCGATGCCATTATTTCTCACGACACCGCAGTTGCCTTCCTGCAACGAATGGCGCGGATTCCCCAGGTAAGCACAGCAAGTGGGGAGCTGGCACCGAGGCTTGATCTCTTAAATGATCATCTTTCTATGGCAGCAGGGTTTGTAGTTGGACAAGTTGGTACGTCATCTAACGAAACATCGCAACACACGAGACACGGTGAAGAAACGACACAGAGCCTGAGTTTCTATACACATTTCTATACACTTTGTCGCGTGTGTCGCGCTGTTTCGTAAATCTTTCTAAGGATTGTTCTAGCGAATCCCAGCCTACATGCTCGGCGTCTACCAATGGTTATTGATTAATAAGCCTCATTTCGTAGAGTTCGTCTCTATGATTCGATTTGATCCTTAAGAGCATGATAACATTACGGTGTCCACTACAAAAGAAAACACTGTCTGCAGAGTGCGACCGAAGCCTTCTCTAACGTAGTTTATTTAGAGCCATTTTCTGCGCAGACGGCATACTTTTGGTGGCAAGCTGCGATGCATTGTCTATCAGAGAGATAAATTACAACCAATGTGTAATCATGAGGCACGTGATTACAACGCTGATTGATCGAATGAGAACCGAAAATGATATCCCCACTCGTCTATTGGAAGCGACCTCAAACTAAACGGCCGCTAGGAAACTACACAGTGCGTTGCTACACGTGATACTACGGATTGTGATACTATACATAACAACGCAGTCGTTATGGAAAGTGTGCTAATGTGCTTAGCGGCACAGGATCCACGTGTAACCGGCATTGTATATAACCTACCGGTGGCTGAGTAGAGACATCTTTTTACCTGAACTGTTGCAGATTATTGCAGTGTGCTACTGGGGATATAGATCAGTAAAAGCAGATGAACATATGCTGGATGCTTGCAACGGTGCAGCCAGTTCAGGTTAAAAAAATGCCTCTAGTGTATGCCGTTTCTGAGCCGTTTGATCCACAGTAACATTCTGTTACTTGAAATCCGTTCAAAAGAAAACAGCTCCTGACGCCGGTCGTCGCAAGTTGAACATGTAAAATTCAGCATAGGTTTTGAGAACTTTGAAGAGATGGGGAAATGGAATTTTGTTGGTGTGTGCAATGAAAGTTTGGCCTAATGTTCCGATATTGATTCCATTCGCTGTTTATTTGGTATTCTAATTTTGCATATCTTTTTTTCTGGCTCTTCGCTGCAGTTTTGCGGTCTGGTCATTTTATTCTAGCTTCTATAATGATAAGCTGTCACGCCCTCCTTGTTCTCGATTTACGTCGAAGAGGCAGTTGCAAGACCTGGAAGGATGACATGTTGCAACTTTGTACACGGCAAGAATTTATAATTTATGAACAGTCCGTTCGGCCTGTAAATCATGTACGTGCAGCCAGGACGAGACGTAATATTTTATTTTTTGCACACGACACGCGCCTAGGCCGGCTTCGGCCTGCTTTTTGGGAGGTGTTGAATTCACGCTGAATGTACACTTGAAAACGCCACAGGCCAAGAACAGTATATCTGGAACCGATCGGCATATAGGCCACGGAGGTTGCTAAGGTTAGCAGTTTGGGTGACCCGGTTCATACAGGTCAATTTAAAGGCAAAATTAACTTACTCAGCTGAACTAGGCACTGTTCTGTCAATTCAAAACTGCAGAATGAAGTGGTCCCTTTTTAGAAGAATTGGCGGGAACCAGATATTACGTGTGTTCATAAACACGCACCGACGTCTAAAACACAGTCCCTCCCAGTGTGGTCAGCACGTTTGAGGAGCAGCGTGTAACGGTTAAAAGGGCGCAAAGGCGCGTCAAGTCATTCTGCTGCCGCGTCACCGTCTCAGGTATAGGAAAACAGTTCATCTGCCCATGTATATCACGTCCCTTTCACAATTTGTTAGACATAAAAATAACAGAATTCATCACTAAGTCAATCAAGACACGTATTTATTCGAATATAAGTCGAGGTTTTTTACCAAAATGTGCGGTCTCAAAGTCATACCCCGCCTTATATTCGAAGCTCAGTATCCCAATATGCCGATTCTGGTGTGACAGTTTTGGTTTCCACCTTCCAACCATTTCCAAGCTTCCAAAAGAGCCCGATGACACTGTTGGAAATGTAACAAACAGATTTCAGAATAAAACATATAAAATGTTACACAAACGCAGGTTGCAGTAATTAGCGAGTTTGGGCAACTGCAAGGGTATTGAATATTTCGCGATACAGCAGAGGCCATGGCAGCAGACGCCTTCGACCATGTCAACGAGCTGAGCCAGAAGTAACCGTTCCAAGCCAGTAGTAGCCGCAAAGCTTGTGAACAAGTCGGGACGCCTTTTTGAATTTTTTTGTTAGAGCTCTCGGAGTCCCTGCTGCAAAATTTTCTTTCTCTGTGCTCGTTTCGCGCGACCAGCACAATGGCGAGTCGTCGTTGCCACTACGATGCAGCCTTCAAGAGGAAAGTCGTAGCAGAGGCGGAAGCATGGCGGAAGTCACTGGAAACTGCGCGGCGGGTCGAAAGTTTCACGTTCCCGAAAACAACGTGCGTCGTTGGCGCAAACAAGACGTCGCTCTTAGCATGCGCTGCGACGAGGAAGGCCTTCCGTGGCCCACGAAAGGGAGCGTTTCCCGAAGTGGAAGAAGGGCTGACGGACTTCGTCAAATAGAGAAGAGGCCGTGGTTTGGACGTTACTACCGACATTGTGCAGATGAAGGCGCGCGAAATCGCTTGAGAGCATGGCATTCCCGCTCTCAAGTTCAAAGCCAGCTGGGGCTGGGTGCAGAAGTACATGAAGACGGCCGGACTTTCGTTGCGAAGGCGGACCTCCGTGATGCAGAAGTTGCCAGGAGACTATGAAGAAAAAATAATTTCCTTCCAAAAATATGTTATCGGCCTGCGACGCGACCACGACTTCTACTTGGACAGATTGGCAATGCCGACGAAACTCCGTTTTTTTTACATGCCGTCGGCCCAGACCATTCACCAAAAATGTGATCGCCCAGTGAGCCTGCGCACTACAGGTAACGAGGAGGCTCGGATAACCGTGATGTTAGCCTGCACCGCGGATGGGCGGAAGTTGCTCCCCTTCATCATCCTGAACAGAAAGACTATGCCAAAGAACGAGGTGTTCCCGCAGAACATCCACATTCGTTGCCAGGAGAAAGGGTGGATGAGGGAAGAGCTTTTTCTTGACTGGATAAAGTCGATGTGGTGCCGGAGACCAGGGGCACTGCTCGCCCGAAGGTCAATGCTGGTGCTCGACGCCTTCCGCGGGCACCTCACGGAATGTGTGAAGAAGAAGCTCATGGACAACCAGACGGAGCTGGTCGTCATTCCCGGGTGCATGACGAGTCAACTACAGCCGCTTGACGTTTGCCTTAACAAACCCTTTAACGCACACGTCAGACGGCTGTACAATGAATGGATGGCGTCTGACACTGTGGCTCTGACGCCGTCGGGACGTCTGAAGCGGGCGTCCCCGCCTATGCTCGCCCAGTGGGTGGTCTACGCTTGGGCAGGGATCCCCGAAGCCATGGTTGCGGCATTGGTCCGCAAGTGCTGCATTTCAAAGGCTCATGACGGCGGCGAGGACGATGACCTCTTTGAGTGCGCAAGTGACAAGGAAGATTCGGATACCACCACCTCTGAAGACAGTTTCTAAGTTGGACTTCCGTGTCGCTCTGAATAAATATCGTTGTGTGCAGATAGTTCATGAATACTTGGTGTGTGCTTTGCTGAAAGTTAAGGAATTTAGTTGTCTTTTTTGTTTCCTTATTTCGCCTGATATTAGTGTGCAAACTTTTTTTTCTTTTTCTTGGGTCCATCAACTCCCCCCTCGCCTTACAATCGTAACCGCCTTATATTCGAATAAATACGGTACTTAGCGTTGAAAGATGGGAAACATGATAGCAATACGGGACAGAAGCGCTAGACACGCTAAATGCTAAACTAGTGTTTACTAGACACCCAACACATGGTGCAACAAAGGCACGTGTGCCGAAAAAGAGAAATGCAGTAGACTCACGATAATTCAAACTCGGAAAATGCTATATTTGGGTTAATTCAAACAAATTTCAGAGTTTTGGTGGGCCCGTTATGTTTTCAACGTATTTAAAGCCGTTTACGTTAAACCGCTACATTGCATAAATTCGGTAAATTGGTACTTTTAGCTTGCGCTTGCCGGAGAAAATCTGCGGCGTTTGCCGCTTCTAGCGGCACACTTGCATCATTATATCACTAATGGTCACAAAGAAAGCCAGTTATATTCATCCGCAAGTTTTTGACTAGTGCATAAAACTCTCCCAGTGAAGTGGCAGCTTTTACTGGTATCTAAAGCATTGTTTTTACTCTCATGCAAAGGAAAGAAGTCATAATTTTGTGATTTCTTTTTCAAGTGTAGATAGCACTTCGGTATTGTGTGCGAACGTTGCATATGTGAATGTTTCATTAAAACTCATGTTGATATTTTGTCGCGAGTAATATTTATGAGAACATCTGATAATTCAAACCGAATCCTTTGGTCCGTTTGAGTTTGAATTATTGCAAGTCTATCGTAATTCATTCTTCCGTGCCAGCGCTTAATGTGTGCTTCAAGGAGCCATGAAGAGAAAATGCAAGTTTGTTTACTCGAAAGATTTCGTGATTTATAGTGCCCCTAGCACTTGTCCGGATACAAACGATGCTTTATTCACTGAGAAATTAATCAATCCAAGTTAAAATTTTGAATTTCCCGCTAAATCCTTTGTTTTCGGGGTCTGCAATGGCATCACAGGAACCGACTGCTTTGCAGCCTAGAATACCTTCATTCACGCATCCGCCGTACAGGGTAGAGACAGGTATACGCTGGCGGCGCCTTTTTGGGTCCCTCGCTCGCCGCCGAAGCAAGTCATTGTGTGAAAACTGCGCTAAAATTATCGCCGCAACGCGGTTTACTGGTGAAGTTTGAATCATATTATCTGTTTCGCGTTCCTAGGTCTCGCGGGAAACGAAAAGAACAACGCGTTGAGCACGTTGGCCCAATTGCAGCGGCACGGGATCGTTCAAAGGGTGTCTCCACCCTGTACAGCGGTGTTGGTATGTTCCTGCGTTTGTTTACGTTACCCGAACGTAGTTGGCGCCACCATACCGTGGCAAGCCTTTGGTTTGTTTTTGACCGTGTTTAAACCTGGCTTGTTTTTGTTCTGGGAGAACATAATCGTTCCCTGAAACAGTGCTCGCTCGACAAATATGGTCACGTAAGACACCGTTGCTTGCGTCAATCGGCCAGTGTCGTCTGAAACAACCCCAAGCCCCGTAGTGCTGTGCAGCTAAACGAAGCATAGTGCGCGCCGTACGAACAGTAATACGCATGGGTACTTCTATATTTACACGTGCTTTCGTAACTTCCACTGTTTCTCCCACCATTCTTATTGCTTTGTAAAAAATGTGCCCTAAATTTAAGCGCAAATCGCTCGTTCCACTAGCTTCTAAGCTCTACCTAATTTGCGTCTGCTTGTGCCGTCCTCCGCCAATCGCAGAGCTGGCTCGAATGACATCATAGGTTCTGTTGCGGAAAATGAGCTGGTGGGTCGCATGGCCATTCCCTTTTTTCCCAATTATGTAGCTTATTTGAGCGAAGTTAACGTAAAAAGTGGTGTCAGTATTATTCTAACGAGGCAATCGTTTGAATGAACCTAACTTGTGGCTCCTTTCATGGCTTTTTTCAAGATATACCTTGCTTTCCTGAAGAATGGCGCAGAATTGGTAGCGACACAAGGGTTGCCTTCTGCACCGATGCTGAATCCCTGAAAGATTTCTCTCCGGCGTTGGCCTGCGCACAACACGTGCATTTCCATACGCTGGAGTGCACGCCCACCTGTGACAATGCTCGCCCAAGTAACCCTCTCCCATTACCGCTTGTGCTGCTGTGGGATGCGCTATAAGCCTCTACTTCAGACGTCCTCCCATCCGGCTAATGTAACAGTTAAAGCAGGGCCGGGATGTGGTATGCTACGCCAGTACAGCAAGGCCCGTAGCGCGGATGTGCTTTTTTGAGCGCCCAGGTCCTTTTTATTTCAAGCCACGCGATAATGCCCTTGCTGTATACCGGGGCGGGAAACCGCCTGCCGCTGTTTCGCGGTACTTGTTTCATCGTGCAACGGAGACCGCGTGAAGTGGGCGTGCCGTGTGGCGAATATTACGTTTTATTCCTGGCCAGCCAGGCTTAGTAGGGACGGCTGAGCCGCGGAAGGGCAGCTCTGTGTGCCGGAGCCCTGTCGAACGGGGCACGCTGGGAATGGGCGTCCGAGTGGCCGAGGGATGACCAACCAGGAGTCAGGGGTTTGGGCAGGGGAAAAGAATGCAAGGCATCTCAGTGTTATTGGTGGAGTTGGGTGTATATTTTTAGTCCTCGCAGTGTGAGGAAGCGGGGGTTGGAAACAGAGTTGGTGATATGTGGCTGAGGATGGGTCAAGTAGAGGGCGTTTCTTTTTGCCTTCAGAGTGCGAAGTGAACAGTTGGAAAAGGAACGACGAGAAGCATTTCACCATTCCCCCCTCTTCACACAGACACTTCAAAAGATGTGTTGCAGTGAGTTGTTCTTTTGGAAGAACCCGCTAACTAAGAAATCTATTTGTGTTTGTGTTCAGGTCCGTCTGATGTTAGGTGAGGACATCTACTTGGAGAAGAGCACCGATCGTGTCTTGGCCACTAGGATGTATCAAAGACCGCCGCCACGTCCCAGGGTCATATGCAACGTAAACAACCGTAGGCAGCTCCTATTATGATGATGTCTAATAAAGTTTTAGTCATAGCAACCTTAGATGCAGGAGTCAGAACCCCATACCTCAGTATCTGGGACGCCGTGAGCTGTGCTGGCGGATTAGTCGTCGTCACAAGCTTATGTCATTCCAAGTACGAGCTATTAACGCTGGTCAGCCACCACTGCTCGCACGAGGGTGAGAGTGCTTGCGACATACATAGGCAAGCAAGGAACGGTGTCTTGTGGCACTCCTATCCCGGTTAGTAGTGAGTCAGATGTAAGACAGATGAGGGAGGCGGAGAGGTGTTGTGGTAAATCGCAGAAGGAGAGTGCTAGGGGGGTAGGCACTTATTTCGGACAAATTCCAATCCCCACTGCACCGTCCTCCATTCTATCTACCCCCCTCAGCATCCCTACCTTTGCAATTTCTGTCCCACGCCCGGCACCCTGTGCCAACAGGTGTGGGAGTGCCAACAAACTTCAAACCTACTCCCTATCCTTTTCCCATCTTTTGAGCAGTGTATGGCTCGTCTGGTCGATCCGGACCTTGGATACCAGCAAGCACCGGTAAAGAGGGCCTGGACGGCAAGTCGCAGCCTGGGAATCCCGGAATAAGGATGCCGTTCACCGGGCGAGTGCCCTGCCATCAGTACTTACGCTTAATAATTTTTTATTCTCTCTTTATCTTTAATTAAGGATGCACAGTCAGCAATATTCTTCTCTTGACAGTTGTGACTCAAATGTCAGCACACCTGACTAGAAGTTTTATCTTGCGACCCACAATCGGGGATTCTCTTTCACGTGTGAACGCACATGGGAAGTGGCGTGAGCCGCGGCATTACCCTCCAGGTATACGTGGAAGGGTGTCCAAATGAGCCGCGGTATCAGGAATAGGTATCAGCTATATCAGGAATCAGGAATCAGGTATCAGGAATAGGTATCAGGAATAATCTTAAGGATGTGAAGTGCAGTTTTTCTGATGCCGCCTCCGTAGTAATTGCAGTGCGCCGCCTGGGAGAAGTATGATAGAACCTGTTCCTCTTATATCGGCTAGAGAAATTACGGCGTCTCCAGTGAATTATGTCCATGTTGTGCGGACGGGACGGTGAGGGCGGTCGTTTGCTTACCTGTTGCGTTGATGACGGCGCAGACCATGCGCTCTGGCTGGTGATTGTACAGAGACACTACGTGGGAATAAGCGTATTATATGATGATGGCTCGAGCTATGGCTATGCGCCGCGCGTTCTTTACTGGATGCATGTCCTTTAGAATTTGGGCTACCCGAATCACTCGTTGTCAGTTGGTGAAGAACCCGTTATTGGTGACTCAATTAGCGATTTTATTATACCAGTCCTATTAACTTAGCACGCCTGCCTGGCGTTATGAATAATCCTTCCAGCTGGGAGATGAGGTGTTCCTCCTGTATTTTGTCTAGGAGTTGTGTAGTATGAACTGAATAGCACTTTCAGTAGATGCTTGTGGCTGCGGTCCTCAGGATATTTTCTACCTCCCAAATGGTGATGTTGAGCCTTAATTTTTCAGATGTTTTGTGTTTCACTAAGGCACCAAATTAGATACCCGGCTGTGAGTATGGCCTGTAACACGCGTAAAGTGACTCAAGCCAAACCGGCAGTGCGACATACAGCGTATCAGAAACAATAGCTGCCGAAGAACTGCAACTGTATGAAGCCCTTATACATTTTTGGTGTGAAAGCACTAGTTAAATACGTTGGTGGAAAATCCGGCATCCGTGGCTCAAAAATTACGGTAACCGGTGGTTATAACAATATGGTCAATGGCACACAAAAGATGACCAACCTCCCAAAGGCTCAGTGTTGCTGTCTTGAAGGGCTCTTTCAGCAGCGTTGTATCAGGGTGAGAAAGATCTTGTCGGCTCAGGCGTGCAGCTTCAGAGGAAACCGGTCAACCAGGCTGTAGAGGTGGCAAGATCTAACGGAGAATCGAAATGAGGAACCTGGCCCAATCGCCGCTCTGCAGTGAATATCTATTTCCCTGTTTTACTCAGTAAAGATATCGATGATGATTCTGCCGAAGCACGCGCACATCGCCGGTCGTCACCCGTTTATGTTTTTGTGGGGGAGTGGCGTGCACAGGCGCTCAGCGACGTTTAAGAAGAAAGAACGGCAGCTGGATGAAGCGCCTGCGCGTCGCACTGACACCTTCTGTCCGAGCAACATGGACATCTATAGCATTGCAGCCCCCTCTCGACCTGCCCCTGCTGCAGAGGCGACATTGGATCGCTTCCTAGGGACGTGTCCAGGGCTCCAGCCAGACCGGGATCGACACAGGGGGGGTGGAGGGGGGGTCACAGGAATCCTCCAGACCAAAATCCCGATGTTCATCTGTGGACGCAAGTCCCGCTTTACAAGAAACTGCTAGGCTTCATTTCTGAAACTGGGTTCTATCATTTTCTGTAGTGCATGAAGCGACCCGCATCGTGTAGTTGTTTTTACTTTCTTTGTGTGCCGTGCCTATATACCATCTTGTACATAGTCTCTTCATGTTTCTTATGCCCACTTGTAAAACTCCGCAATGAAAAATCCCATAGGGTGCGGTCTGCCCCGCTGCGAAATATCCCACGAGCATAGGAACTACACAATAGGCATAAGGCTAGCAGCAACGCACGTTCCCGCTAAGTATCATCTTTGGTTGGCGATGCCCATGCGGGTGTCTGCTGACTCGTGGTTACCGAAACAACAGACACAAAAAGTAGGGGATGCCGACAACAATAACAGGACACGGGCGCGTTCTGTAATTTCACACTCGTACAATTGAAGAAATGATGGTGGCAACGAAGAACGCCATCGAATCCATCCAAGCCACACTCTCAAGCAAGACAATAAGTACAGCATCCTGGAAAAGAATCAGCAACTAATGACGAGCCACCCCATCTTCGCACAGATGCAGCAAGGTTCCCAAGTGCAACAACCCAACGACCAAGCATAACCGTATGGCAATGGAACTGCCGCGGCTTCCATGGGAAAGGGGCAGTACTTTAACAAGACATAGAGCACGCTGGACGCAAACCCGAGGTGCTGTTGTGCAAGAAACGCTCACGAATACACCATCCCTTCCCGCTTACACAGCGCACGTGAGCCCGGCCAACGGCAGAGGCCTGTGCGCCCTGGTCAGAAAGGGAGTAACTTTCATAGAACACGAACTGAGGTCCGTCAAGACCGAACACACCCTGGCAGAACTCATCGCAACCAGGCACAGAAAGGGCACCATCTTCCTCCTGAATGTTTACACCAACCCGTCACAAAGGCTCGAAAGATTCAAGACGGTCCTACACAAGGCGAGTACGACAGCTGGAAAGCACACTTTGATAGCATGCGGCGACTTCAACGACATGGACCAAGCGTGGCCATGCCAAGGACACGCAAGAGCAATGCCAAGGGAAGAAACTTGGCACACGACGCGCTTGAGCTGAACCACACCCTCATCGTTGACCCTTCACATCCTACCAGGATCAGAAACTCGGTATCCAGAGACACCACCCGTGACCTTACCTTCATCACAACAATGAGCCGATCACGATCACCTGGAGCAACACTGGCACCGATCTAGGCAGCGACCATATGATCGTCGAGATCCGAGCGACAACAGGACGAAATACACCTGGATCGACTGGATGGAATTCAGAAAATCTAGAGACCAGGACCAAGAACGGGCGCAAGAAGACGAGATCAACGACATCAACGAATCGATGAAGAAGATTTCCCAAGACGTCTGCAAGTATACTAAAGAGATCGAGACGGACATCTAACTCGAAAGAATGGACAACAGACTCATCAACCTGATGGATGCCAAGAACTCCATCCAGAACAGATGGAAGGGACGTCTCAACCGAAAACTACCCAAGAAAGTAGCAGAGCTCAACCGAGCGATCGAAGCGCACTGCCGCACACTATCTACCCAACAATGGAGTGATTTATGCAACACTGCCGACGGACAAATCCGCAACGGCAAAACTTGGAACCTACTCAAGCACCTCCTCGACGAGACCAAGAAGAAATCACATCAAAGGGACCGAATAGCAGAGCTCCTACACCAAGAAGTTACGACGCACGGGACGGACGCCATCCTGAAGCGAATGCAAGAAAAATACTTCCCATCCACACCAACTGACCATCACGCACCGTACAAGGGCGATGCAACGCGTGCCTCACAGGGACATCGAAGCAGAGGAGGTCGGAACTGCACTGCACGACCTCAACAGCAGATCGGCACCCGGTCCAGACCTCATCACGAACAAAGCCCTCAAGAATCTAGAAGATCGATCTATCGAATCTAGAAGATCGATCTATCGAGAAACTAACGGCGTACTACAACAAATGCTGGAAAACCGGCTCGCTACCACCACAATGGAAAAAGGCCAAGACGATACTCATCCCCAAACCGGGGAAACCGCCGAGCACGGACAACCTCCGCCCAATGTCGCTTACGTCCTCTGTGGGAAAGGTGCTGGAGCACGTCCTGCTGAACAGGTGGCAAGAGTACCTAGAAAGACAGGAGCTGTATCCCGACACCATCATCGGCTTTCGACAACACCTTAGAACACAGGACGCCACGATCCAACTCAAACATAAAATCACAGACAAAGGCACCAAAGACACCAAGGAAATACTCGGTCTCGACCTGCAGAGTGCTTTTGATAAAGTCAAACACTCCGCCATCCTAAAGCAAGTGTCCCAACTCAACGTGGGCGAGAGGACGTAGAACTTCATGAAGGACTTCCTCACGAGCAGGACAGAGGAACTTAAAGGGATACTGAAGTGAATTTGTCAAGCTCCCGTTTTTGCTTGCACTGCGTAGACTGGCTCAAATTAGCACACCTTTCATCGTTTATCCGGTTGACAAATCGGTAATTATTTTACAAAGAGCGAAAGAAGAAAAACTACCATGCGCGGTTTGAGGCGGCCGCACCAACTGAGCTGTGACGTTGGGAGGAGGGGGCACCTTGATTGGACGATGCCCAAGGTTAGCAATCAAACAAGTTTAGGTTTCGGTTTCGGTTCTGTAAAACAACATGTTTCACATTCGATGGCGTCGTTGGATGGGCATTCTCAATATCTCAGTAATCGTAGTACCGCGCTTCTGCCATGTTGTCGGCTGTAAAATGCATGAGATAAGCCTCCCAGGACGGCTTGGAATCGTAGCATTCACTAGCCGAGGCCTACGCAGTGCATGCACGCCCTCCGCGTCCCCGCAGACGCACAAATGCATGCGCTTTTCCCCCATATTTGGAGCTTGCATCACTCATGCCTGTATCGTAAAAAGCGTGTTCGCACCAGGCCGAGGGTGTGTTGATTTTGGCCTGTGCCCATTGCCCGCAAGCAGCCGGTGCTTATGGCAACAGCACGCCAAAGAGAACTCGCTAGCGCGCCAGCGCCAGGCTGCGCGAGTTCTGCGGACTAGTTCGTGGAGCAGTGAACGTGGCGGCCCGGAAAAAGGCGAACTCAGTACAGAAAACATCAGCGAAAAACAAAAAAGTTACCTTATAAAGAAAAAGCTGTACCAGCGGGGATTCGAACTTGTGACGGGCAAAACACTTGCGATGATATACCTAGCGCTCCAGACCACACGGCCACGGACGAGAGCGCTGCCGACAATGGAAATATAAGGTATTTAATGTATGACCAGTTTACACGTTTATTTAGTTTTAGTATTTCAAGCAGCTTAGGTGACTATTTGTTGTATTGCGCTCGTGCAGTAAGCGTCCCCCGAGTTTCCACAATATCTGATGTCTAGCAATTGCATTTTTTAGACGAAAAAGCGTTCGCAGATGCGCAGTCGTGCTGCTGACCGCTGTGCTTGTTCGCCCAGCGCAAAAAAGTGCATCCCGCACCCTAGTTTACGCTGTGCGGTAAAAATATCAGTTGATTTTATTTCCTTACTACCTATATTGACTTCGCTGACTCTTCTTCTCCTTCAAGAGGCCTTATATTTTCCTACTGGCGTACCAGTCAGCCAAGCGTCGAATGTGCGCTTGTGCAGCGCTTGTGGGAAGCGACCTTGACTTGGAGCTAGATACAGAGTACAAACTAACGAAGTAAAGAAAGGCACATTCTTCCATTCACAAACGTGTTGTGGCTTAGTTTCAACTGATCGAGCGAATTGTATGACCCGTCGGCGGCCGGCGGACTAAACGTTGGGCCGACTAACTCGGTCGCGGAAGGTCGGCGAGCCGTGCAGTAGCGCAGCTAATTGCTAGCTCCTCTCCTGCTGAAATCACACGAAAACGCCAAAAAAAATGGGCGAGAGTGCAGAGAGGAGGACAGCATTTTCGAATTGATTTTTCTACTAAATAAATTCGCATAAACGCGCTCAGAGTGGTCGAAACAAGGCGTAGGGACTCCGGACTACAATTTGCGCTCGTAATCCCACATTGTTTACAAATCACTTCAGTGTCCCTTTAAGGCCGGTGACCTGAAGGTGAAGGAGAAACGTGTAGGCAGCACGGTACGCATACGACATTACGCTGTGGGTAGACGGAGGCAGCGATGCTCACATAGAGTCTGCTCTGCAGACAGCCGTCGATACGATCAAACACTTCCTCAAAGGCCCCGGACTCAAATGGTCGCCGATCAAGTGGGAGCTTTTGTTGTGTCTACCGATCAGAAACCGCAGAATCAAAGACCAAAGGGAAAACGAGAAGATCAAGATCAAGACCAGCGACAGGACGAAGATGGCGATAGTGAACAAGAGTCCTGGGGCTGACAATAGGGTCACTCGGCAGGAACGGTGACACGATCACCCAACTCACCGGGAAGGCGGTGAACTCGACCAGACTTCTCAAACATGTTTGAACAAGGAAAGAAGGAATGAGAGAAGAAAATCTAACTAGGCTCATGCACTCGTTTGTGATCTGCCACATAGCCTAGCTACGTGGCGGCCTTCCACAAATGGAGAAAGAATGAGAAGACCAAGGTCGAAGTACTGATACGCAGAGCCTACAAGACGGCAGTGGGGCTACCCGAGACCACCAACACGAATCGCCTGCTTCAGCTAGGAGTCCATAACACCTTGAACAAAATTGCCGAAACACAAAGGACCGCTCAGGTTGAGGGGCTGTCAACCACCAAAGCAGGCAGAACGATCCTGAACAACCTCGGCATAGGCTACCACGAGCAACAAGGCGCGAAAAGCTCGATTCCCGACGACGTACGACGAAACCTCAGAGTAGATCCCATTACAAAGAATGTGCACCTGGAGTTCAACAAAGGCAGAAGAAGAGTGAGAGCCAAAGCGCTAATAGACATACACGCCAGCGACACCCAGGCCAGATACGTGGACGCGGCAGAGTATGTAGGCCGCAACGGTTTCGCCGTCGTCGTGGTCAACGGCGACGGAAACACTTGCACGGGAGCTAGCACGCTATGCACCGAATCTGAAAAGGCCGAGGAGATAGCCATCGCCCTGGCCATCGCAGACCGGGATTGCCAGACCGTGCTAAGTGACTCCAGACAGGCTGTAAGGAACTTTTCCAAGGGCAAAATCGCACCGACGGCGGTCCGCATGCTACAAGAAGTAAAGGGAAACAAGAAAGTACGCATCAAATGGTTCCCAGTGCACACGGGCGAGGGGTCGGAGAGAAACGCAAACCGCAACGAAACGCCACCCGCCAGGGCGCGCGCATTTACCGACCGCGCCCACGGCGACTGTCCGCTATGGTTCAGTACAAGAGACAGAATGACAAACTATAACGAAGTGACAAAGGCCTTACGTCTGACCCGAAGACTTCTCCCGCCGCCCTGCACGGGGCTAAACAAGTCGCAGGCGGTTGTATTCAGGCAACTACAACCCGGCACTACTACACAGATTGTACCCTGAGCCACACCCAAACGACAAGTGCAAGGCATGTCGCAGGGAGACGGCCACCTTTGCACACATGTTGTGGGATTGTATCAAGAATCCAGACGAGGCTAAATCAGGACGCATGCCGCCGCGATTGGAGGCCGCGACCATGAGCAACAACCAAGAAGAACAACTATGGGCCGTCCAGCAGCTCCTCGAGGCGCTAGCCAGGCAGAAACCCGGTGAGGCGGCAACGGCAAGCGGGGATCCGCGCCGCACGCCCACCAAGAGGACGACGTAGGCCCAGTCTACGCTCCAAAGCGCGCACTGGGGGCATCAATAATGTTTTTCCAATCCAACAATCGCCATTACATAGGTATGCTAAACAGGAGCGGTGATATATGGCCCTTGTGAAAAGGCCTGCTCTTCTTGTAGTTGTATTCCTGTAAAGTGTGTGTCCACTGTGAAGTATTTAGGTTTGTATTTCGATAGCGACCTTTCTTGGAATTCCCACTTAGCTTATGTATCTAAAAAAATTCGTGCTGTGTCATCTTTGTTGTACAAATTAAGAACATTTATTCCATTTTCGCTGCGAAAAGTCATTGTACATTCCCTTTGTTATAGTGTGCTTAGGTACGGTATTACAGTTCACTGTTCTTTACATTGGATAGAGCGAGTCAATTCCATTTTGCGTTTTTTGCTGCGTACCATTGCATATGACTTGTGTATGGAGAAAGGTGACAATGTATTCAAAACCTTGATATTGCCCGATTTTACCTCGCTCCTAAATGAAACCGTTATCTTAAAAGATTTTTGGATTAATACATTCAAAACGTGTTACACTCCTGCTCGGTCCCTGAGACCGAAGCAACGTCACGCAATTCCTCGTTGTTCCACAAGGTACGGGAAAAGAACACGCCGTTATTATGTGCCAGCTATATTTAACACTTTGCCATCTGACTTTTTTGCGCATGCTTCGAAATATAAACTGAAAAAGGCTTTAAGGCGCATGCGCTAGTGCTTTCCAGAGATTTCGGGAATACCACATGGTTATCTGTTCTTGGTTGCTACTGCGTAATGTAACATATATAATTTTTTTTTTATTAACGCTTGTCGCCTGCCAGGCTCTGCCTGACAAGCCCGTTGCGGCATAGGTAGGCCTGATTATGTACATGACTTCTGTCTGACTAATAAATATTATTATTATTATTATTAATATTGTGAACTGCCTCGGGGAATACTCTGGAAAATTGTAGGGTGGCCGTGTCCGACGCCAGCGGTTGGTGCTCGGTCGGTTGGAAACGCTTCGATATATTTGTACATGCCGTGTACATCTTTTGTGAATAGACGGAAGAGATTGGACGGCCGCTTGATCGCTTTTATTGAAGGCGCCATTTATGTTCACGGCCAAAGTGCATCTCTTGTTGATATTAATCAGCATATCAATTCCTCTGTTTTTAGTGCGTAGCATCCTTTTTCTCTTGCCTTCATACTTTCTCATCTCTCCCCATCTTTAAGCATCATCTCATATGCCGCGCGGCGAAAACACGAAGTTAAAAAAAATGTAAATATTTTAAAAATTCATTTCCGGGTACCCCAACCCCCCTCCCCCCCCCCCCTAGCAGGACCATGCATCTCCACAAAACTGCTGATTTGGTGAGCGTAACACTGCTAATAATTACAGTAGCGGGGATGGAGAAAATTTTCAGAGCCGAATTTTGAACCCCTCCCCCCCCCCACAAAAAAAAAAACACGAAAAACATGTATGATTTAGTTGATAAAGGAAGTGCTACTGGAAGCACTGTACGCTTTACGCATTTTCATCGTTTTCTAGTTCCCGTCTGGACCGAAATTACGTTTCGCAGGAAAGTGTTCCATTTTAAGTAACTATGTTGTAAGGGCAATATTTTTTTACTGATCACTGCATGGTCTCTGCTCGGATCGTTCCACGAGGCTGGCGTACTCTTGCCTAAAACTCTCGGATGGAATTTTTGGACGCACCGAAGCAGCTTGCTTGAAAGATACACTCGAACTTTCAAGCCTTGGTATTTTCTAACAATGGGACCTTTTTAAACAAGAAATTAAGAACTCAGCTATAGAGGAGTCGGCTCGTGCATCCTTTTTGAAGCGACTCTACATGCGTGTACTCAGCAGTTCCTTGATGCAATCACATGGGGATGAAAAGCTGAGGCTGGGACATGTTTTGATAAACTATTGTTACGTGGCAAGGGTACGCATATTTACAGCTATTTACGAGTCAAAATAAGCCGGGAAGCGTTGGGGTGACCAGCAGCGTGAGTACGAGCCAAGTGTCGCGTTCTATTTCTCTTTCATCAGCGGCACAGCGCCGATCGCATGCTTGGCTTGAACAGGGATTGCCCCGTCACATGACCCCCTGAGGCAGAGGCACCGTCTCGGAGCTGTCCAAGGAGCCCCGGCCGGAGGGAGCTGATGTGGCTTGAGAGGGGCGACGTGGACAATACTGGTAGGCGTGACAGTAGAGGACGAGGCCCCAGGAGCCTCATACGTCACATCTGTTGCGCGACGCAACCCTTTGTATGGCCCAGAATAGGGTTTAAGCAGTTTTTCGGAGAGGCCAACACGGCGTGCAGGGAACCAAAGCAGGACGAGGGAGCCCGGAGGAAAGCAGACCGTGCGGTGACGTTCTCAGTACCGTGTCTTTTGTGATACTTGCGAAGCAACAAGGTGGTCGCAAGCCAGTTGACGAGCTTGATGGGCCCTACCGATAGTTTCGCGAGGGTATTCAGATGATTGATTGATTGATTGATGGAACGTGTATTACCATTTGTCACATCAAGTTTACAAACACTGATTGGACACATAGCGAAGGGCTAGTGCCGGGTCCAATGAGAAAAGTAATGGACAGAAGCGGGAAATATCAGTTACACATATTACAGACATAGCTGTACAGACACTGTAAATACCGCTTCTGTGTAATGATGAGCATATACTTTTACACAGTAGAGAAGACTTTCTCTAATTAAACAATCGAGTCACAAAAAACAAAACTACATGTGCACATACAATCAAAACAAGCAGGCCGGAAGGAGCGAATCCAAAGGCAAAGTCGGTTCACGGCCAAACAGTATATAAAATGGGGGGAAACCGGACGTTTCATGGCGGGAGGTGCACGCGAAAGTGACGAATGGTAATGCGAGATCCCAATCTCGGCGGTCTGAAGACACGTACATATACAGCATGTCGGCCAGCGTCCGGTTCAAGCGCTCGGTGAGGAAATTAGTTTATGGGTGATCGGCCGTAGCAAGCTTGTGTTTCGTCGCGCAAGAGCGGAGGATGTTGTTGATAGCTTTGGCCAAAATTTTGTTTCTACGGTCAGTTAAAAGCTGGCGGGGAGCGCCGGGGTGCAGAAGGACGTCGTAGAGGAAAAAGTCAGCAACGTCAGTTGCGCAGCTGGTTGTAAGGGTGACGGCGTACCAAGTCGTGTAATCCGTCGCAACGGCCACCCACTGGTTTCCCGCGGACGGCAGTGGGACAGGGCCAATTAGATCGAGGCCCACCCGGAAGAACGGCTCATGTTGAATGTCGATGGGTTGAAGTTTTCCAGAAGGAAGTGTGGAAGACTTCTTCCGAGGCTGGCAGCTGTCACACGAAGCAACGTTGCGGCCATTGTAAACGGAAACTAGACGGAAATGGAGTTTTTAACAAGTAATGTGGCCTGAAAAGTACCTATAGCAAAACATTTATTCCCTAGCCATGGTGTAAAAAAGTGGACGCACCTCCATGGTACTACCGTTGTCCATCCGTGTAGCAAAAGAAAGGATTTAGGACGACTTAACACCATTTGTAAGATGGCGTTCGGTTCCTTGTATACAACCACAATAAACTCCCCATCTGGGGTAATCATCTCAAGGGGGCGGCCGCCATGTTAGTCTTGTGTTTTTTCCGTGTATAAGCACTTCAACCGTGGCCTAATGCTAATTAGAACGAGAAAGCAGGACGCGACGATTGCATGCAGCTATAAAACCGATACCGTACGTATACCAGTATAGATGCTTCAGTCAGCGCGATCACAAGCAGACAGCGTGTCCGTGTTGCTTCAATCTGTTTATTTTGGCGATAGGTGTTGTCAAACTCTGCTGCTAAGAAAGAGACAGTTCTCGCCGTTGCGAACAATTGCAATGTTAATCTGCTTCGCTTGCTTGCGCATATATAGACGATTTAAATTCTCGTGCCAACGCACCCGACTGCAACGACTCAACTTGCCCTGGCGGCACGTCTTACTGCCCGGATGTAAACAACTTCCGTGCTATCAACGCAGCGCGGCCGGTGACTTGGTGCGGCCGGAGCTTCAAGCGCCTCGCCTTGGGCCATCATTTTTAAATGCAGAGCATTTCTTTAACTCACATGTAGCGTCCGCCGTCCGTCCACAACAGCTCAGCGCGCAGGTGGGTCCTCTCCCCCACTCCTCCTCTCCCACATCACGCTACCCTCCTCGCTCTCAACAACAGGTCCGCACCCCTCCCCCTACACTATATAAAAAAATAATAGTTATCGGCGCCTCGTTTCGATCCCACGACCCTGTGGGCGGAACGCGAGGTACCTGGTGCTCTTCCCACTGCGCCACAAAAGCGACACAGAATGAAAGGGTACGAACGCGCCTGATATCCTTGACTCATTCAAACTACGTCAAGAAGCTGCTGATACACGGCAGCAGTTGCATCGATCTCGTCTTCACCAGTTGCTGCAACGCACGACCACTGCGTAAAGACCCCTTAACAGTACACCCCACGAGTGGGGACTCGAGTCGCAAAATCACGAAAGTAATAATTAATATATGAAAGAAATAATAATAATTAATAGTAATAAGCAATAATAGTTAACACATTCACTGCCAGCCCACCACCACCCCCCAAACACTAACGTTAACGCAATACACCCACCCCCTACGCGACGCATTTACTCGAGTCCCCTCTCGTGGGGAGATGGGCCCAATTTTGTCTTATTTGAGAAGGACTAGTTGTGCCATTTGGTGGAAAGATTTTCATGTGCCCCTGTCACACGAGGAACGGCCGCTAACAGCATTTGGATACGGCGACAGCTGTGGACAGCTCGCTGGTAAGTGGTCTGTCATCAGTCGATGCGTTTGTCAAACGTGTGGATAGGGTTAACTGCGAAGTACCCGTGCCGCCCACAGCACGTATACGCCCGGGCAAAGAAAAAAAGCACTTATTCGTTGTATTTTACTTGTTTGTGGGTTTCGGGGAATGCATTCGCCTTTTTTTTTGTAGGCCGGTTTGTAACAGGGCATTCGAGATAAAATCGCTTGTCGCTCGCGGCGTCGTTTCCGAGCAACGTGACGGTTACTTCGTGCTGGCGAAAATCAGTGCAGTCAGACGGAAGCCGGAAGGAAGGTAGAGAGGTCGGGAAAGAGGGCGCTCATATTTAAAAGAAAGCATAATGCAAGACGAGAAAAGGAACGCAACCCGCCTGCGTTTCTCCGAACTTCAGGACAGAGCCGCACACGGGTACGTTGCCACAAACTCGAGCGTACGGCGTCTAAAAGTACCGTATATTTTTTTCATTTTTATTGTACAGCACCTAATTCTTGTTACAGTCGTCCGATTCATTCAGTTCAGTTCCATTCGTCCCGCGAAAGTGCTGGAATTCTCTCAAACGAAGGGGTGGTAACGCGACCACTCGCCGGCTCGCCGGCAAGAAAATACCAAAATGAAAACTCCTCCGCTCAGCTTTCACCGAAGCTCAGTTCTTTCGAGGGGGCGAGCGTAGCTTTGCCAGTGCTAAGGCGTGTCGATGATTCTAGAAGGGAGAAAGAGGAAAGTGGTGTGCTCATCGGCGGCGGGCGCGTTGCGGGTTGTGCCCTCTACCTCCGCGAAGTGCGCAGTTATAAAAAGAGACTCGCGCCGAAGCAAGTTAGCTGCGTTTGGACGTCGTTCACAGGTAGCCGAATCGCCTCCGAGAGCGGTGCATCGTCCGACCCGGTCGGTGAATATTGTGGGACTCTGTCTCTGATATGCATCGAACTGTTCCTTTTTTTTTAGTTAACTGCTCTACTTTGTAATATATATTTGTTTACGCTCCTCATTGTACATTTTGTATTTGAACTGTTGCTCACATTTGTATTCATTCTAAGTTACCTCTCGCTTACGTTCCTGTCCTCGTGGTTGTACCGTGTTTTGCCTGTCCAAATATGTCTTTGTGTTGTTTTCGTTCAAGGCTCTGACTCATTCTTGCCGCTCTGGTCGGCGAAAGCCGCACATCAGACGGCCACCCCATTCGTCACCTGTGCCCTGTAGATTCGGTGGGATTGTTTACTCGCTTGAGTCTACTCCCCGCATCTTCTAACAGTGCACCCTATTAAGGAATCGGTAAGATACGTAAAAGGTGCTATGAGCCTATCGAACGATTAAATGCATATAGTGTGGTCCACAACAGCGACGTGGTTCTAACCCGAAATGTTTTTATTCCCTTCCGGATGAAATGAGGGGTAGGTATACAATCGGGGCCTGTCAGTCGCCAGGTAAGGTCACGTAATTAAAAACAAAAATGCATGCCCTTATGGAAGAGAACCGTGTTTGCCGTAGCATGACACAAGTCTGCCGGGCATAAAAAGGGATATCATTTTATATAAGAGCAATGCACATGCTCTTTTGTTGGTAATAACTTTATGTCATAATGAATACTAAGACCATACACAAATATTACTCGAATCATCTGACACTCGATTTTGACACGGAGCTTGAGCTCCAAAAAATGCACTGTGGTTTTGCGTGACGGAAACTTATACAATCACGTTAACATTAACTAAGGCAGGTGTGTGTGGCCTGCAGCGTTGGTAAGTTTGCGAGAATAGCGTTTCCATTTTAACCGTTTTTTTTTGTTGCCATGCAATCACAAGTAATTTGGTGCCATGAACGAGGTTTACGTTAGCTAACAAGGCTGTACTAACGGTTGCGGCTACAAATGACCTTATGCACCAATCATGCTTGTCAGCACGGTGAACTTCAACTTCAACAGAATATTAGGGTGTCGGAATACGGATGACTGAGTCGCGTAGTTTATCACTACTGTAAAAAAAGAAAGTGTTTTCTCACCCAGTGAAAGACTTTCCTGTATGACAAGCTGTGTTATGACCGATGAGCAGACTTGATGAGACAAGCCGTAACAAATTAGCTTTCGATGTAACACCAGAAGGGAAAGAGGTGGAGGTATCTGCAAGTATAACTGAAACAGTGTGTGCCTGTCCGGCATGAATTCATTATTTGCTGACGCGATTTTCTTCTGCAGATCCTGACACATGATCGAGTTGAATGACTTCATAAATCTTAACACAGGATAGGCTGTGCTGTACAAGGCAAAGCTGCATTTGGAAACCAAGTTGGCCCCTCCAGCAGAAGTGAGTGTTGCCACGGCTCGCAACAGCCGCCCAGCTCGCAAAAGCTGCACTTTTTCTATGAAAGTGAGCCACCATGATAGGGGAGAGGCAGTGTAAGGGTTTGCATCTTTAACAGTGTGCCCACTCACTTGAATAGATGCAAACTGGCATCTTAAAGCAAGAAACCGCAGTTAACAAAATCATGCAATACCAAAGTGGTTTTCAGTCAAAAACACAAAAACTAGTCTATCAACCTAGAGACACTTGCATTTTATCTTCACTCCCATTTAAAGTTGTGCTCGAGTATATTGTGCGGAAGTAATATCTTTTTTATTGCTGCAAAAGCCACGATGGTTAATGCACTGGAACTTGGTTTTATGAAGCGTTTGCATTCCTAATTTAAGTACTGGAATTCGCAGGGAACCTGGCCCTAAAATTTTATTACTGTACCGAATTATTAAGTTCATTTAACCATATTGTGTGTTTTGAATTTTACTTGTGGGGCATTTTTTTTCTTTTTTTTCTTTTTCAGGCAAATGTTCCTTTGACTCCCTGCCTGCATTCTGTGAACGGGGAAGTTAGCCTCCACATCGATGGCTAGCGTGTCTTGACTGCATCATCTTTACTTGGAGGACTGTGTAGTCTGTTTGCATCGTTCTGGGTTTTCAACATTCAATATCCCAAGAAGGCACACGGAGCTCTAACGTTTGTGGAACATGCCTTTTTGGACCTTGCCAGCACCAAACCACGTGTGAAGGCTTTAGAACTAATTATCCCTTATCGCATCAATATCGCTCACTAATATTTTATTTGTTTTCAATCCTGTAATCATTGGATAGTAGTCAAAAAGATTTGTGTATTATATTTCTGACTTTTTCTTTTTTTCTTTTTTTACTGAAAATGAGATATTTGATGGGCCGTTCTGTATGCTGATAATACAGCTATCTTTCAGTGAAGCAAATATATTACCAAACTAATTTAACTTGAAACAATTATCTGGTGCAAAATGAATCAACTAAAAATGATCCGAAAAACACGAATTTCGCACTCTAAGGAAGCTGTCGTGATACCACCCATTCTGTTCTGTATCATTGCAACACAGCTCTCGCTCATTTCACCACCAACTGAAAATGTTGCAAACCACTGCAACCATTTTTTTTTTCACTTTGTGTACTGAGTACTGATGCGTACTGATAAGTTCTGATAAGTACTGACGCGTTCTCGATCCTCTAGTATTATATAATGATTTCACTTACCATGCGGTTGCGTTTGTGCCTATCTGTTTTTCAAGTATTTCCAGTTCTTGTATTATTATTTTTTCTACAATTTGTTCAACTAGCACACAGCTCTCGCTCATTTCACCACCAACTGAAAATGTTTTTTGTTGTTGTAAACCACTGCAACCATTTTTAAAGACGATAGTCTTTCTTGGGCTACTTAAATCCAGAAATTTTGGTCTGTCTGTATGTCTGTATGCCTGTCCGTCTGTCTGTCTGTGACTCGATTCAGCCACCTGGCCAAAGCGAAACAATGTCTGCGCAATAGTCTTATATAGTCACAGCTAAATCTACCCGTCTATGTCCGGTGTAATGTTCATACTTGTCAACATTGTTGAAGAAGAACAAGACATTACGCAAATATGAGACAACAAATCAATACAGAAGTGATATTTGCAGTGTTCCTTTATAAAAAAAATCAAACATGCTTGACTTTTGTGAAATTAAATACTCTTTACATTGGGAGGAGCGCGACGCAAGAGGAACAACATGAGAGGTGAGCGGGAAAACGAAGGGAGGCATTTACTTCGCAAAAGCGGATAAAGACTATCGTCTTTTGACGGCATTTGCAACAAAAGGAGCAGATACGCGGCCAATTTTTTTTTCACTTTGTGTACTGAGGGCTGATGCGTACTGATAAGTTCTGATAAGTACTGACGCGTTCTCGATCCGCTAGTATTATATAATGATTTCACTTACCATGTGGTTGTGTTTGTGCCTATCTTTGTTTTTTGCGTATTTCCAGTTCTTGTAGTAATATTGTTTCTACGGTCTGTTCAACTAGCATCGTATTGCTGTCTTCAATTCCTAACTGGCGTGTTATTTAGCAATGTACCATTTGTGCTTTCTTATAGGAGGTCGCCCTAAGTTTTTATTTTGGAACCTCCTTGTGTACACCATGTACCATGTAAACTTGTCTGCGAAAGTTCGTTTGAAATAAACCTGAAATTGAGAAAAACCGTGTGAAATCAGTACTCCCACAGGGAACTAGAAATTCTCCCTTGTGGCCTTGAAAACCTCTTTTCGGAAGGCCTACGAAGCTACCCAAGCTTTCGTAAAACTCCATGCAAAAAAAGTAAATGCTTCCCTTGAACCTCCTAAAAACGCCCCTAAACTAACAAGTACTTCCCAAGGGAGCCGTAATAGGCTCCTATTCATCCGCCTAAAAATTCCATAAAAATCCCTTAAAAACGCCCTTTAGGAAGTAAAGAATACTCCATTTTGACCTCTTTAAATTCTCCCGGACATTTCTTAACACTCCCTAAATACCTCCTTTCTATCACCTAAAAACGCCCTGTTTTGAGGAGGTAAACAAAACCTCCCTGTTTCATGTAATAAAAAAAACTCCTACAAGGAGGACCACTAGAGGACAGGCGAAGAAGAACCTCTAGGGAGTATATGGGAGGGAAAAAAGTTTAGAGTACTGATCGACAAAGGCCAGGCCAGAAGAACGCACTTCTGGTTATATGGATAACCAGAATCCCTAATCATAACTTCTGGTTATCCTTAGTTGGCCTGCGGTGGGTGCTTCAAGTAGCTGGTACAGGACCCTTCGAACGCAGGTGGCTGGGGACGAGGAGGAGGTTCGGACCGTCAGAACGCAATTTATGGCGATGTAAGAAGCCATTTGGGGGGTGAAGTTGCGCATGGAAGGGTCGGGTGACGAAGAGGTCAGGAATGGAATGAGTGATCGGAGCGACGGGCCACGGCGCTCTTCGTCACCTATGTGAAGAAAGTCAGGTGGTCACGAGGCGTCAACAGGATGACGTAAGGCTGTCGGCGTCTTTATGCAAGTGACGCGACTTATGGGAGACGGAAAACGCATATTCCTGCAGACGTAATGCCCAGCGATCAAGCCGTCCGGTTGGATCTTTCAAGTTGGTTACCCAGCACAGCGCGTGGTGATTTGGGATGACTGCAAAAGGTGTGCGTACAAGTAGGGGCGAAAGTTTGTGAGAGCCCATACAAGGGCAAGACAGTCGAGTGATGTAATTGAATAATTGCGCTCTGACTTGAACAGCAAACGGCTGGCGTACGCAATCACACGATTTTTACCGGCTTGCGATTGGGCCAATACGGCGTCGATGCCGTGGCCGCTTGCGTCGGTACGTACATCGGTGTGAGTGGAAGCATCGAAGTGACCCGAAATAACCGATGAGGTTAGAAGGGAAATCACAGTACTGAAGGCTTGGACTGGAACAGGACCCCACCTAAAGGTGGCGCCGCTCTTCAAAACGTCTATGAGAGGCGAGCTACGTGGGCAAAATTTTCTATAAAATGACGGAAATAGGAGCAAAGTCCGACAATGCTGCGGACATCGTGAGTCGAGCGTGGCATGGGGAAATCGGTGACGGCTCCAACTTTTCCGGGGTCAGGCTGAACTTCAGAAGCGCCGACAAGGTGCCGAAGAATTGTTATCCGGTGGTGGCTAAAGCGACACTTCTTTGAATTTAGTTGGAAACCAGTGCGTCGAAATATTTCAAGTATATCTGACTCCAGATGCGTCTCAAATGTTAGTGCGAAGACGATAATGGCGTCTACATACCATAAGCATGTGGTCCACTTAAAAACGCGCAAAAGGGAGTCCATCATTGTTTCGAATGTGGCCGGAGCATTGCAGAGACCAGGAGTATCGCTGCTAGGGGGCCGCGCCGAGCGGTCGTGTTCCAAACGTGCTCAAGTTTTTTTCGCAAGTTATAACGTTTTAAACGACGTTGGCCCGTTTTCCTGTGTTTAACCATCTTCATGGACATGTTGTGACCCCGCCGAACCCAAAATTTGGCCCTTCGGAACCACCACGCGCTCCAGAGCCAAGTCTGTTTCCCGAACCGTCGGTTAGGCCTAACCCAACGGCATCCACGACGTACTCGCCTACCGCCGGCCGGAGCTGTCGGCGTGGCTCGTGTGCGGCTGTCGAAGCAGCTGCTAACCCAACGGCCTGTACGATGTACTCGCCTACCGCCGGCCGGAGCTGTCGGCGTGGCGGCTGCGTGTGCGGCTGTCGAAGCAGCTGTGGATGGAAAGGTTTCCACTCACTCGGATTTCATTCCCAGCCTCGCGTGCCTCGGAGCCGCTGCGCCGTCGAACGTACATCCGGTCGTGCGCCGGTTCCCGGGTTTCACGCACCAAAATATGTGGAGAAAGAGACGAGCCGCTATGACCCCGCCCGATGATGCCTTTAATCGAACACACTTCGGATGATGATAGTGGGGCACGAGAGAAGGATATCCACTTATTTCACAACAATAATCATAAATATAAAATAATATAAAATCAATAAAATCACCTTACCACTTCATTGCACTCTTACCCAAATAGTGCACCTCATACATCGGATTTTTCGGAGGCGCTCAGGGCTGAAAGAATAGGACACTATACGAATAATAGAGGCGATTCTCATCAGTTAAATTGCTTGCGGAACACCCTATCTGAGTCTGAAACCCGCCGAAATTGCCAAGCTCAATGTTCTGATAAGAAAATCATTGAAAACAGTACTGAAACCCCCCCGGAAACCTCGACGAAGAAGGTCCTTCAAATTGCAATATCTAACACCTGGGAAGAAATGTGCGAGGCACATCAGACCTACCGATTCCGCCAACTACGCCTGACCAGCGCCGGCCGCTTTACTTTGCCCCAACTTGGCTACCGCGTTCCTTCTCAGCAGGACCAGGAAACACGCATCCCACCCCGCGTCGGACAGAACAAACGGGCAGCACCCATGTCCCCTAAAATGCACCCCAAATACAACAAAGCAAGACGGGAGGCTAGAACCAGATACATACGCAAACGGTATTAACACCTGCCGACCACCAGATGCAGTGACGCATCGCCATACGCCTCGAACTTCGCGATCGCTGCTCCGCCTGCCGCCACTTTTCTGCGGCGCTTACGGGAGGAGGGCTGCATGGCTGGTGGGGGTTCATGAAGTGTTATTATTCTCTTTCGCTTCTTTTTGCCTTTCCGCGCCCGAAACAACTTATTATGGTTATGTCCGCACGCAAATAGGATGTTTCGGGCACTTCAAAAAACAGCTGCGTCTGTGGGCAAAGTGCTCGAAGGCCAACAAGAGGTATGAGGGGGCGCGGTTCTGCGCGCTTTTATGCTGTTCCTAAGGGCGTCGGCGACGGCAGCAGCATATCACCACTGTCACCTCCGAATACGTCAGACACAAGTGAATTCTATTGTCGCCAAGTTTACACCTGATACTGGCACAGTGAGAAGTTGTTTCGCTTTGCAGCGCGGACAACGAATGCGGGTTTGCATCGAATACATGCGTCGTAAAAAACTGTTTCGGTGATGTGATTACCCAATACCTGACAATTGCTTCTGCCTTTTATGGGAATACAATCCACGCGAAAATGGTGAGTGTATTGCAATGCTTTGTTTCGCTAAATATGTGCCCACACACGCCTCATACCAAGGACCAACGAAAGCCAATAAAACCATCAAAAAATAAATGGTCTAACAAATCCGGAAGAACAAGAACAGCCGGTAAGGGAATGAAAAAAACCTAGTGTAGCTTAGGAAATGGTTAAGACGTTTGTCAAAACTTAACGAAGGTAGGACTCACCGGATGAACTAGATAAGAAATGCACTGATATTTCTCAAGACATGCGTGGGAGTACGCTTAAGTATTGTTGCGTAAAAATGCGGAGCGTAATCAAGGAATGAACGTTTTAGTAATCGCACACAATCTGCGCGTTCACTTACCTTTTGTTTTTCGACTTCAACGAAAAGCTGGTCACTCGGTGGAGGCATTTTTAAAGTATACAGAAAGTTTGCAAGCAATAAAAGGTGTTGTAAGAGTGTGGTATCTGATAAGACCCTCTGATTTCAGTTTGTGCTGGATTCTGCAGGCTCCCTTTGTCGTATGACGATGTTTCGAAGGAACGTTTAGTCGCGGACGCCGATTACGCTATAAGCCCGTGTCCGAATTTAAGGGCAGTGGAATTGCAATCAGCTCCATGCACATGCCGGTTTCGCATTTGATACGCATTTGATACGGATACGCATTTGATACCGTTCATTTATTCGCATGAGCTCCATGGTTGAGTGCGGTGAACCACAATCACCGATAATGCAGGCATACCGGCGTCTCCTTCCCCACGCTTCGTTTGTACGCACAAGCCAACACTTTAACTGGAGAACTCAGACCGACTGTGGACTATACCGCCCAACTCTCTATCGTTCAGAAGTGAAGTGGATTGTGTCAACGCCACAGTTTTGACGGCATGCACTGATTTGTAAACTCTTCTGGAGCTAAAAACTTGTCAGCCCCGCCGACATGTGTAGCGTACTTACACAGTGCGGGCGTAGTATACCGGAAGAGCAGCAGGCACATATGCTTACGCACTCGCTGGCTTACGTCTGCTAACTGGCTAACCAAACGGTTTGCGGAAACGACGGAGACTCCCGGTGGCACCAGTCTCACTGGGGCGTACACTTTTCAAATTGCTTGCTTCGTTTGTTTTGCCAGCTTCTGCTTCTAAAGCTTCTTAAAAATCGCATACGGTGAATGAAGTGGCGAGTCAATTAAGTGGCTACGTAGCTGCCACGTCTTCTTAAAGTGTAGGTTGCCCTGCAGATATCACATATCTGGTCACACCGGCTTTGAGCGACTTCCTCTGCGTGTTTTTCGATTTCCGACTGCAGGACGGTTAGTCGTAGTTGGAGCTTACGGTTGAATTTATTTTGTCTCCAGCGTCTTTGAATGCTTTGGAAAGCTTCCCAGAGATGGGAAAGCCTGGAGTCCACTGTTAGAAAGGGGATATCTTTATCTATCTGTTCCGTTACGGTTTTGATATCAGATAGAAGCTGCGAGGCCCAGTTATCAATGCTTGTTATGGGGGACTCTTCTGCATAGTTTTCTCGCAGCGTGCGAAAGTCATCCCACTCAACAAGTGAACATAGACGGGCTAGTTATTGCCTCAGGCTACTTAGAAAAAAAAGCACCAAAAACGATACGACAGAAAGTAAAGACAAACACTGCGCTGTCGTATCGTTTTCTGGCTCTGTTTTTTCTAAGTAGCATATCATCCCACTCCGTGAGTATTTGTTGTCCGGGGACATATCTAATCCTGTCAGTGTGTGCTATAATGGTTTCTATAATACAGTGGTCACCGCGTAACCTATGTCCAGTGTTGTTCCATTTGTCTTGTTGATGTGTAAAGTGAATGTAAGATCGGGGCTGGTGTCTGCCTGCGCACTATTGTCGACTGTGGTGCCAGTGCTTGGGTCGTTAAGGAAATTAAGGTGGTGTTGTTGTAACTTATCCCAGAGGTATCTCCCTTTAGCACTGCTTTTCTTGTATCCCCATACAGTGTGTGGGGCATTAAAGTCCCCTAAAATTATGAGCGCATGCTGTCCGGCCTCTTTACGAGTCAGCGAGAAGAGGTGGTTAAATCTATGCTCGCGGTGTTTTGGGGGACTGTATACGTCGAGAATAAAGATTTTGGTGTAACCTCGTGTGCGTATTTGTCTCATGCAGCGCAGTTATATCAGGCCGAATGTCTTGAGATTGAATCAGTACATGCAAAGCGGATGGTTTACGTTTATATCCCCGGCAATTCCACTGCAAGACTTTAACTGCTTGGTTTGTTCCTTCCGCGTTCGACATGTGGGGCTGTGGATTGTTGCGGGGTGTCTGTTGGTACCTGAAGATGCTGTGCTGATTATATGCCTTTCGTAATGTTGTTTAGGAGCTCCATGGTGTTGTGGAGTTTCGTGCCGATGTCCTGAAATTGAGTTTCGAGGGTTTGTTCCTACCGGTTGAGATGAGGAGGAGGAGGAGGAAAAACTTTATTGTGAGCCAGGTGATGTGGGAGTGGCTCCTCAGTCCAGGAGACCATGGGACGACCTTGCTGTCTCAGCCCTGGGCACCAGGAGTTGCTGTGCATCCAAGCTGGCGCTGGTCGTCAGGTTCTCCCACAGCTCAGGAAGGGGAAAGGAAGTGGGTAAAGGAGGGAGGGCTGAGTTGTGTGCGCACCCCAAGATCATGTGTATGAGGCTACATGGGTTAGGGCAGAATTTACATGTGGCTGGATGACGACATAGAGTTTTTCCTCGTGGTCAGTGAGTTAACTAGTTACCTCTTTAGTGACGGGAGTCTCTACAACGCGTTTTTTGACAGGAGGAGAGCACAGGTCTGCTACCGTTGTGGTTGTTGCCTGAGCTAGGTTGTTGCGCAGTGCTTGATTCTTTGAATGCAAGGCCCACTTACTTTTTGTAGTTTCAACATACTTTGTTTGAGCGCTTCGATTTCCGCTCGCATGCTAGCTAGTTCTTGTGAGTGTGCAAAGGAGGGATGGAGTGTTTGCTGTTGATTCTGAGGAGCATGGGAGCCCGCGCCACCCCAGCTCACCTGCTTATTGTTGTGGGGGTGGTGGTGGCCCGAAAAATGGCGCATACCCACTTAGGGGGATTGGCGAAGAAGAGTTATGTTTTCATTACAATCAATCGTGCGAGGCAAAATAATGGAGCAGAAGAAAGAATTTGGTCTAGGTTAATGAGAGAGAGAGAGAAAACACGAAAAAAACAACAACAGAGAGAAGAGTAGGAAAACTATAGTAAAAGTCAGCCTAATCGGAATGTTTTTAATCGGAACTGTCTCCGAAATGAAGGAGTGGATGGTGTTGCACACGTCCCTATGGCATCGGCCCAGCCTAGTTCCCCCAAACGACAAAAGCACCGGTACAGTTAAAGGCAGTCCAAGATGTAGCAGGGGAATCTCCAGCAGCCTTCTCCGATGGTTAGAAAATCGGCGGCAAAAAAGAAAGAAATGCTCTTCGGATTCAATTTCTTGGCAAAAGTGGCACAAAGGGGAGGTTATCAGATCTGCCCTGTGTAAATACCGATTAAGTGGAGGCACACCACAACGAAAAGAAGTTAGCAATACTTCGCACAAGCGAGTTTGGCATAAACTTCTCTCCCAGCGGTACCTGAGGTGTTCAAGTTCAGGAGAAGAGTTCAGACCATGGTCGGAGGCATCTTGATTGAACAGGTATTGGCGATATAACGTGCCAACAACACGCAAGAAAACGGGGGAAGAACCTTGACGATCGGTAAAGCCAAAGCTCCTTTTGCTAATATGTCAGCAGCTTCATTGAGGGTTAATCCACAGTGGCCAGGCAGCCAAACGAGCCGAATCTCCCGCATGTGAGTGGGGACGCATGAATAAAAAGTTTTGACAATAGGATGTAAAGTTTCTGAAGCCATGCACACGGACAAGGAGTCGGTGAGTAACATCACGAAAGAATTCGACGGGTCAAGTTTCAGGATTGCAAGGAGTAGAGCAAGAAATTGTGCATAAAAAACGGGGATAAAATCTGGTAATCGCAATGAAAAAGACCAGTTCAACGTCGGAGAGAAAATGCCCACTTCAACCTTTTCGTCTTTTTTCGAAGCGTCAGTTGCAATGACCACGTGGGATGGGTATTCGGACTGGTGAGCCAGGAGAATGTTATTCAGTATCTTAGGCGGGAGAAGCTTAGCGTTTTTTGGGAAAATATTATCAAACGAAATGCTGGGTTAGAGGTGGTGGTGGATGGGTTTCTTCTTTCTCGTTGAGCAGAGCGACGATTTTTGTTGATAGAAGAATTGGAGCGGCTTCTTTCGCGTTCCCAAAGACCAGGCCAATCTTCTGGGCTCCTGAGTTGAGGTGGTGGTGGTGGTGGAGGAGGTGGTTGTTGGCAGAGTAACTGTAGGGGTGGTGGTCTCCTCCTTCGCTGGAAACTGGATTTGCATTCCGCAGAAGCAGTGATATGAGCGCCGTTACACACTACACATTTGATCTGGCACGGGTGTTCCTGGTTTGGGTTGAGTAGTCCGCACTTTGGAAAACGCACTTGGGAGGTTGGGCAGACGTCCAGTCGATGTTCTGTGCGCCAGCATCGGGTGCATGCTTCTGTTCGTCGTCGGAAAGGTTGGAATTGCTAGGCTGCTCCTCGGCATGACACGTGGTAGGGTATAATAGTACCGTCGAATAGGATTTGTACCGCGTTGGAGTTGTCCATTCTTCTGGCGTTTGGAATGCTGCTTGTCGGGTTGAATTTTATGGGGCTTTCCGTAATGGCCTCAGGCGAGTCGTCAACGGGGACGTTGAATATTATTACGGTCGCTGTGCGAGATGGGGCGGGGACATTCGTGGCGACCTCGAAGGTTCGGCCTCTGATTTTGATATGTTTGATCAAGGCGATTATACTGCATCTCTCCTCCGAAGGGGTGTTGAACATGAAGTAGTTGGAAGTCACGTTCGTTCTTTGTTCCTCACCTTGTACATATGATAGCCCCGCTGAATTGTACACGGCATCCAGGATGTCGGCTTGGCTTGTGCCGACATTGAGTCCGTCATGAGGTCGGAAGACGATCTTGAAGTCTTCAGGCAGCTTCTCTAGAGGTGGAATGCGTCGCTTCGGGCGAGGGCGATGCTGCTTGGTCGCATGGTCGGCCGAAGCAGTTCGGTTGGGTGCTTGAGCGATCTTCTTGGCGGCCGCGTACTCACGATGTGTACGGTCGATTTGCTTCCAACCGTCGTTTTGTAGTTCGTCAGGGGTGATGTCTTCTCCTTCCACGACGACTTCCATGCTGCCGCTGGGTGTCGGAGTGCAAGCTAGGCCTAACGGGGTAAGCCTAGTTCCGGCGTGGTTTTCTTTGGTGGCAATGGCTCCGGAGATCTGGGCCCGGGGACCCAAAAAATTCGCATAGGTCGCACACTTACACAGCACGGGTCTTTTTTTGCCAAAACACGCGGTGAAGAACGGTGGTGTTCCGCTCAAACGCTCAAAAGCGACGGAGCAGAAGTGAGGCACGGCTGTTCGCTGCGGCGACTTGAGCGCCCCCGCCTCCCCCCCTCTCCCCCCCCCCTCTAAAGCGTGAGTGCGTAGGAGGTATTTGCCTACCCACAAAACTCCTGAGGAGGCTTCGGGACATGACTTGAGTATTCGCAAACCTAGCTTAAGTATAAGTTTGGCTTCCGGCACTTCTCGTCGGCTTAACGCGTTTCAATAACGAAACTTAATCTGCAAGGACACCTTGTGGCGAAGTTATTGGGCCGGAAAATACGCGCTACTTAAAGGGACACTGAAGACAACCCGAAAGTTAGTTTCAAACGAAAGTCTGACCGCCCCATAACCATTTTAGCGTTGATTCGGCGTCAAAACATTATTTGATTGCTGAGAAATCGCTAATCAAACGCTGATAAAACGTGACGCAAACGGTGACTGCAGCGGCTGTTCGCGTAACGATAAACTGGAAGCAACCCAGGCAGCGCTGATGTATAGCGGTAGAGAAGCAGCCGTGTACAACGACATCAAGGTTTTGTCGGTTTGCGTCAAATCAGACATGTTTTCACGTTCTCTGCCGCTCAGGATGACCACTGAACAGAACGTTCCACCATTGGACCCGTGATCAATATTGCCGGTTTATTAAAGACAAAGAAATTCAAGCCGTTCCACTCAACGTGAAAGCTACCGGTAGTGCAGAGCAGTGATTCGCCATAGTGGGCTGTAGCGCCGTTATCCGCTCGCTGCTACCACCCAATGCAATTCAAATGTCCCGCTTTCGCAGTGCTCGCGCGTATCCCTGGCTAAAACAGCGCCAGCGAGAGTTCTGTTCTTTCTGTGCTTGCTTTTCTTCCCGCACGTGTCGGAGTTGCACTCCCACTTTTTTAAAGACGATAGTCTTTCTTGGGCTACTTAAACCCAGATATTTTGGTCTGTCTGTCTGTCTGTCTGTCTGTCCGTCTGTCTGTCTGTAACTCGATTCAGCCACCCGGCCAAAGTAATATGCTTACTGAGCAATAGTCTTATATACTCACAGCCAAATGTAAACGTCTAAGCCCGGTTTATATGTTCATACTTGTCAACTTTGTTGAACAAGAACAAGACATTACGCAAATGTAAGACAGGAAATTAGTACACAAGGGATATTTAAGTTCAAGTTCAAGTTCAAGTTCAAGTTCAAGTTTTTATTTGCATCGTGAAGATGTGGGTTGGCTGGAGCGAAAAGTGAAAGGAGTTTCACTTGAATAAGTCCGAGCCGCCCTTGCACAAGGCATCCATGCAACAAGGGCAGATAAAACAGTTCTCCACACCACAGGTTACAGAATCGAAACAATTCTACTTAATGTTCGTATAACAGTTAGGTGTGACACCACAAAATACACGCGATATTTCTAACAGTTCACTAATAAAGAAACAACAACAAAATTACCAATATAACACACAATTTAGGTACACTGTACATGTGTAAAAATAATATGAAACGAAGTAAACCGTAACACTTTTAATACCTCACATTCCGGGCTATGAAAATAAAAAAGGAAAAATTTGACGAAGATTACTTGAAGGATACCGTTCTAAAATTATACTCTGGCGCATTAACCTGTTCAGTAGGTGAGGAACAGCGTAAGAAAGCATTTGGCGGCCATATTCAGTGCGACAAAATGGAATGTGCCAGTACTCTTGGTTCCTTATACTATACATGGGAATGTTTACTTTTAATTGCAATAACTGTGTGAAACAACATTGATTATTATGAATGGAGGTTTTGTACCGAAGTGCTAGGAAATAGTCATACAGTTTATGAATAGGCAACAAATTAAAACGTATGAACAGTGGTCCCGTATGTGCGAAATATTCTGCATTTGCAATCTGACGAATTGCTTTCTTTTGCAGCAGGTGTAATTTGTTAGTATTGGTGTGGGTAGTGGAACCCCAAACCAAAAAGCAGTAATTAACATGAGACATAGTGAGTGCATCGTAAATTATCATTTTTATTCGCGCAGGAAGGAAATACGGACATTTAGCAAGAACGCCTACGCACTTTGAAACTGAGGTTATAAGATAATTAACGTGCGTATCCCAAGACATTTTTTTTGTGGAAGAAAACGCCTAATGTTTTTATCGTGTCAACGATTTCAATATTCGAGTCGCCAATGTTAGGTGATATATATCGGGGGCAGGTATGCCCCTTTGGATGAAAAATGATGGCTTTGGTTTTACGTGAATTGATAAGGAGCGTATTTGCTTCACTCCATGTTTGCAATGACTGAAGTGCTTTGTTGATGACCGGCTGTAGTAGTCGTACGTCCTTGCCTTGAAAAAATAAACTTGTATCATCTGCGTATATGATGTATTTGGGATTTTTATCAATTGTAACAATATCATTAATATAGAAAAGAAATAATAATGGACCTAATATGCTGCCTTGGGGCACGCCTGTTGTAATTCTCTCGAGTGGTGTTACAGTGCTCCTTTATTAAAAAAAATTCATGGGTGCTTGGTTTATCGATAGCAAATGATATTTTACATCTACTGCAGAAAACCGCCTCCTCCTATATGAAAAATCACACGGCAACAGCAACGAAAGGTTCCACTAGCTAGGTTCCACGTTCTGCTTGGAACGCACGTGGAGCACGACCACGCGGTTCTATAGAACTTGTAGTCGTCCGCCTCCATTCACGAGCATCTCCGCCGTACTGCAGCGCTGGCATCGAGGAACCCGGCCTGTAGCAGTGGAACGCGGTAAATTCAAATCGCCTTGAGGAAACCTTTAGTGTGTTTACCTTGAGATGAGCGCGACGGTACAGGAACAGCATGAGATGTGAGCGGGAAAGCAAAGGGGGGCATTTCCTTGGCAAATGTTGAACACTATCGTCTTTTGACGATATTTGCAACGAAAGGAGCAGACACGCGGCAAATGTTTTCTCTTACTCTCGAAAAAACCAACCCAAAGAGCGTTGATAAATAAATGAACACTAGTGCTGCCGGTTAATTACGTATATTTTGCCTCAAATGTACCTGCAGTTTTCTTCGCGCTAAACAACGGGGAGGTGTATGACAAGCGCCAGGGGTTCCCGAGTTTATGACTATATAAATTGCTTGGCTTTCGAAGCCTCTGGATTACGCCGCGACGACACCCGCTGCGACGAAACGCCGTGTGGCTCTACTTGGGCCCAGCGAGCGAGCTACCGCGACAAGGCGAGGTTTGGAAGTGCCCTGCACTTAAAACATATTGTATTTTTGAGGCCCGGTGTATGTTGGCGTGGAACCGACCGCTCGTGCCTATCTTGCACGCTTGCACGTTAGGTGTCTCAATTTTTTATTCATGTTTCGGTTTGGTTTGGCTGGGCTCTCTTATTTCTTACCTTTGTTTTATGAGGGTGGTTTATATAATGCACATTTTTGTTTCGCTTGTTTATTTGGGAATTTGATTTTCATTTTGATTTTGTTATCTTTGGAAGTTTCCTTCAACCCGTTATCCTTATTTCCGCTGGTGTACGGAATAAATGTCTTACTTTGCCAGTTACACAGTCTTGCGCAGCAAACGCACAGCGTCCCGAGACTGGGGCTGGGTTACTCGACAAACAATGGCACGCATTGACGCGAAACTGCGAGCGTATTTTACATCCGTTGCGATTGGACCGCAGCCGCGGCAAGCGGCCTTCTATGCAGCGTTTCCTGTTCCGTTATCCCGTGACCTTAACTACGACCCTGGTTAAACTTGCCCCGCAGAAATGAGCGAAACCCTTCGTCTCTCTGTGGAGGATGACTGCGAAAGTTCGAGAGAGCCATTTCGGACACGTGTGACTCTGGAATGCCTAACTACTGTGAAAACCCTGCACTTCCGATCTAGCGACATCCTGTGTGAGCAGCACCACCGTAAATCAAGAACCGAATGACCTGAGCGTGGCCTGTGGAGCCAGCCGCGATTTGGCGCCTTTTCCTGCTCCCACGAGCGACAAACCTTTTACGACAAGCACAAAAGCGCTATATTGTACCCACAGCTGCAACAGTCACTTGAGGCCGTACCTGAAAGCGAAGCCAAGCTCACACTTTCATTCAGGCACTCAGCGCTACTGGTAAGCCTTTACGAGTTGCATTGCTTGAAAATACAAATATAAGCCCACCCAAAAACCGCGTTGGTCGTTTGCGATGTGTCGATCCAGGCGAAGTTTGTCGTGCTATCCCACTGCAGCGTAGCCCCGTTCGAGTACAGTTTAGCTGGCTGACGTTGTTATTGCTGCCCATTCGGCTTTCATGGTTTCCCCCTTGGACAGCTTTCCTCTTTGCGGATTCAGCACTTTTGTTAGGCATAACGAAGTCACTCGTCCAACAGTCCCTTGCCGCTTTCGCCGAAATTGTGCGTGAAGTTAAGTATCAGTTTACAAGTAATAACTAAGGCAGTACGTTTCTTCGTTTGCGATATAATAGTTAAAAATGGAAGCAACAAGGGGGAGAAGCCGTAGTGGCCAAAATGGATGTCTTTTAATTTTATTCACTGCTTAAAACGTCATTTCAATTTTCCGAACATCCGCACTCTACTTCGGAGAAAGAGACAATCGAAAGCGGCTGTTCCACAACTGCAAATGTTGCGAGTTCGGAAAGTCTTCAGAGTATGATCGAATGGATACGTCGGTTACCTACTTCTCATTCCGCTCATTCCGCCTAGAGGCCTGCGGAGCAACCCAGGCTGTAAAATGTATTTCAGCCAAATATTTCAATCACAACAGAAATGTCGTTATTTGGCTCGTTCTCCTATTTATTTATTTATTTATTTATTTATTTATTTATTTAGTATTGATTAAATAATTAATTCTAGGTTTGACGCGCCCACCCTACACAAGTTATGTGAGGCACGCCGTAGTAGAGGGCTCCGGGTTAATTTGCACCCCCTGGGGATCTTTAACGTCCCCCGAAATCTGGAACACACGGGCGTTTTTGCTTTTGGCTCCATCAGAAAAGCGGCCGCCGTGGTCCGGAATCGAACCCGCGACCTCGGGCTCAGCAGCACAACGCCATAGCCACTGAGCCACCGCGGCGGGCCATCTGGAGGATTTAATGCACCGAAGCTGGACGTGGACAATGAAATGCGCCGCAGGGAGAGCTCACGATTTGTTCACACCACCTGGGCGTTATTTACGTCTTCTAATGCGTGCGCTATATTTGGCGGCTATCCCAAAGAACTAAATGTGTAATGGCCTGCATCCGTACGAGAATGCATGACTGGCGAAGTTTGAACATTATTCGCGATCGTCATCATCATCACTTATTTATTTATTCATTGTAAAATAAGGGTAAAAATACACTGTAGAGGGGGAGGAGCAATCAAAATGAAGAAGGAAACAATACAAGCATAAAAACAGTTCGACTGGAACATAAGTGAAGAACATCAAGTTCGTATGGGCGAACTGGTCTAGGGTACAACTCAGTGTACAGTTAACACGTAAACAAAAAATAGCACTGGCAGACGAATAGAATCCTCTATACTTCACATAACAGCTCGAGCACTTTCCACGTAACGAGAAAATTAACCAGTGGCTAGCCTTTCCACCTACAGCGGATAAGAATAAAATAGAGAAAAAAAGAAAAAAAGTACAGAGGCGAAAAAGAGGACCTTATTTTGAAAGGGCATGCCTTTTCTATTGCCTTTTCATGTACGCTAGGTAAAAAAAAAATACTTTCTGCAATTCTAGTTCAGAGATAATTTTGAACAGAGCCAGCGCATGCTCATAGAAAACAAACAGAACCGCAGCACAGAAGGTCACATAAATCGCATCAGGTTGCATTTCCGCACGTCGTATAGCGGAAACTGGAACACTGCAAGGGTAGCGTAGCGGGATTGATTGATTGATTGATTGATTGATTGATTGATTGATTGATTGATTGATTGATTGATTGATTGATTGATTGATTGATTGATTGATTGATTGATTGATTGATTGATTGATTGATTGATTGATTGATTGATTGATTGATTGATTGATTGATTGATTGATTGATTGATTGATTGATTGATTGATTGATTGATTGATTGATTGATTGATTGATTGATTGATTGATTGATTGATTGTGATTGATTGATTGATTGATTGATTGATTGATTGATTTGAAGGTTTAACGCACAGACGCAACGCAGGCGATGAGGCGCGCCGTAGTGGAGGGCCCCGGATTAAGTTTTACCACCTGGCGATCTTTAAGCATCTCATGCTCGGGGCTGTGTCCCTCCCTCCCTCGTTATCGTTCTCGTTGTCCGCCGTCCGCACTCTACTGCGCATGCGCGTATCTTCAGCCCCGTCAGCGTTTTGGCTGACGTCTGCGCAGTCCACTATAAAAAGAAAGGGTTAGGCGGCGCCCGGTTTCGATCCCACGACTCCCTGGCCGCAACGGGAGGCACGTGGCACTCTTCCCACTGCGCTACAAACTGAGACGTAATGCACGTACTACGAACGCGCCTTATGTCCTTCACTCATTCAAACAACGCCAAGAAGCCACTGATACAAGAAGGCACGCGAAGCTGAATGTGAACGGAAACGACGAACTGAAAACTAATGGGAATTTCAGTCGGACCCATGGCTGCTTCGCATACTACTCAGGGTTCCCCTACGGGAAGATGGTGTAATTTTTTTTTTTGCTTTTCTCTGTCATCAGAAAACTGGCCGCCGCGGCAGGGAATCGAACCCGCGCCCTTGGGCTCAGCAGCAGAACGCCTTAGCCACTGAACCGCCGCGGCGGGTAGCTGGAACGGGGGGGGGGGGGGAATTAAACGAAAGTATGACACTACGACGTGAGTAAATTATTCAACGCACTTTCAACGAGGGTGAATTAAATGCGAAGTTACTGCAGGACGATTTATTGGTGAACAGGACTAAAGAAATGATAAAAAATCTGTTTCCCGGGGATCTGAATGACAGCGCGTTTCTCTTGAGGGAAAATGTCAAGCAAGTGGTCAAGGGCTGGTATATTGCATCAGAAGGCAAAGGAAACCGAAAAACGATTGCAAGCGCAACTTCAATTTCTTTTCGGCATGGAAGCATAGAACCCGCGCAAGTGTAAAGACAGCATAAGGGTAGTTAACGCACAACTAGAACTTTTCGAAACTGAAGAATACCGTGGGGCCACAATTTGCGCACGGACAAAATGGCTATGGTTAGGTGACAGGCTCACGAAACGTTTTTCGGGAGAGGAAAAAAGACACGCAAAGCGTAATGAAATAACAACCATAAGCAACCGTGGCGAGGCAGTCCGTGAGGGCGAAAAGGCAGAGCAGGCTATTTATGAACACTATAAGGATCTTTTGGGACAAGCGCACAGCACTGATTAGGGGTTCACGACCACTTTTCTGCCGCTGATGCCCAAGTTAGAAAACGAACTAAAAGCTGGCCTAGAAGCCCCCATCAGCGTATCCGAAACTGGAAGCGCTATTGATGACGTGTCCTCGCTGAAACTGTTAAATGCGAGCTATCAATGGCCCGATATCGAGTAATTAGGAAAGCCTACAAAATAACAGCTGCCCACGTCTTTCAAGAAATCTCACGTTGTCTTGATTCCCAAATCAGGATAGGACACTGTATTTTTATCAGACAGAGATCTGCCCTATCAGTCTCACAAATGTGGACTGCGAAATTTTAATGACATGTTCAGGAAAGAGATTACAGAGCGTTATAACATATATTGTAGGTCCACATGAAACGTGTGGGATTAAGGGGTGATCAACACGACCAACATGCGTGTTAGAATGTGTAGACGTATTGGGTGGGGGGGGGGGGGTGCAGCCGTTTTGTAAATGAATTTAGAAGAGGCGTTTCACCGGGTAACACATGAGATACTCTTCAACAGTTTGGAGCATGTAAATATAGGTTTTGTCCTTTTAGACGCGGTAAAAATGAGCTACTGTGTGAGGCCAGCTTAAGGGTAAACGAGAACGTCAGTGTCCGTTTCCCGATACGATGCTCCGTCAAGCGAAGCTGCTCCCTGTCGTCCCTGCTTCTCTAATAGTATGAATTCAACACTTATGGTTAAAAATTCTGCAAGATGATGCAATACGCGGTTTCAGGCTGCACGATAATGCTCCCGTATTCTGACAACAACGCGGTTATTTGTGCTGACAGAGAAAGTGTACGCGCTGCCGTTAAAATAGTGTTTTGCAAAACTACTGGTATCACGATAAACTTGAACAAATGTATTGCGTTCTGGCATGGAAACTGGCAGCCTAAGCAAAGTTTATTTGAAAAAAAAATCAGTGCCTTTCCACTGTGTGAAGAAGGATGACCTGCAAAGCTGGACGCAGTACACGGAGTGCACGAAACAAAACATGTTTATCATAATTTGCGATGGAGCATATTCCCAAGCCAATTAGACGAATGAACCTCTTACGGATCCAAGCTTTGTTCTTGCAGATAAACATGGAACTGCCTGTATCCCTCGCTCTTCGTAAGCATCTTACTGTTTGTGTAAGGCCGGGTTCAGACTGTTCCCGCAACTGTTGTAGTAACTTTAAAGAATACGTCATCTCACGTCTCAGCCAACCGAACCGCGCGACATGGCATTTTTTTTACGTCCATAGATGGGAAAACGGGTTTTGCGTCGGTAATCTGAACATAGGCTAACACACAAACCCAATCCGCTCTGCCACTAAGAACTCCGGACAGGTCCCATTGGGCCGTTTAACGTCCGCGTTTAAATCTCGCACCCCAACAAGGGACGGGCATCTTACAGAACGGGCATGAAACCTGTGGGTACGTGGGCACGCCTCCCTCCTCCCTCCCACTATTCCCCACTAGAAACACTACAAACCTGCGCACTCATAAACCGGACACCGGTTATGTGCGCGGGCTTAGAAGTGACAGACGCCGTGGAAAATATCCCCTGAAAGCCCTCTGAAAAAGTGATAATGGATCACGCCGGCGTTCCAAGCGGGCAATTTGCTGTTGACCGGGTAGGGATTCGCCGTTACTGCACGAGCTAAACTTGAGGCGGTAACGGCGGTGGCAGCAGCTTTCCGTTGTTTTTTCACCCATTCACGCTTGTGTTCGGGCCAACGCTTCGATTCTTGCTTTTCTTCCTCCAAACGAACGGCATGCATCCGTCCCATAACGATCTAAAACCTGGAAGCGCTTGAGCTCTATTCTCGCGTACAAACATGTGGCTGACCGTTTTCTTTCCCCCTAGTATGCATCTCGCTGCTTGTGTAAGATGTCGGTGTAACACATCAACCCACACCCGAACCGCTCGATGGAGTAGGACAGGCGACTAATCGCATACACCAACGTAATTTTGATATCTTAATGCCAGCACAACTGTAATTCCATCGGTAGCAGCATGACGCCTAGCTGTGCGTGCTCGCCCTTCTTTTTATACCCGCAAACTGGGCACCCATAAACCGGTAACCGGGGATGGCGTACACATAGGCGCGAAAGACACCGGCGAAAATGCCAATCGGAACGCCTTCCAAGCTGAAAAAAAATCACGCCATATCCACGGAATGAATGATGATAAGTGGGGCGAAGCTCGAGAGGGGGAGATCATCGGTAACCGTAACTCTCCCGTGAAAGTTCGCCCATTACATCATTAAGAAAGACGTAAGACTGTGTGCGTACATTGTACAAATCAACTTTTATTTTCGGAGTCAATGCTCCCAGGCCCAGACCTGGTGAAAGACCCCGCGCCATCGAGGACTACCCCGCACCTCCACCACAATTTGTCACGTAGGATGGGACACAACGCTAAAGAAAGAACTTTTATCTAGGGCGAACTTGTGCGCCCGAACAAGACGAGAGGAAACGAGCAAAGGTCCTTGCGTCTCGTTCGATCTCCGAGAACGACTGCCTGCGTTCGTGGCGTGATCTCTTGCGTGATCTCCCCCTCGCAGTGCACGTGCGCTCGCGCCTCCGTTGGCGAACACAGACAAGCTCGCGCTCCCGGTGCCGAGTTTGCGCTGCCGGTTGCAGCCGGTTCTTGCGCGTGCAACGCGGCCCACTTTGCATCTCCGAAAGCATGCGGCGGTCACGTACCACGAGACACAAGGGATGGACAGACCCATGACTTAAGGAGCTTCGCCCCTAAAAGAAATATAGGCTCAAGCCGGCTTTCCAACTGGAGAAGTTTCTCTTCTACCGGGATGGATTTGCATCTTCTTGTATAAGCGAATTTGAGTGGAAACGGCGACGGCGGATATCGGTCGTTTTAGGGGGCAGCCTTTGGCTGCCGTTACCTGGGCTTCGTGGGAGCGGCGTCTGTTTATGTCCGCATAGCCGGGTGAGCGAACGCAGCAGCGACGAAAGAAAGAAAACGGAGAGGAGCGTCTAGCGAAGGGTGAAGTGGAGTACGACCCGTGCGGCTACGACGTCATCTCTCTCACTGCCTTTCCCTCACACATGTTACATGTGTCGCCACGAAGTAGCGCCCTCACCTGGCACGCTCCCCAGACGCAGTTCCATTCTCCGCTAATCCAAACCGCAGCGACGTGTACGCGGGTGCTTCAAACATGATACGCAACAACATGCTCGCCACTCTCTTGTGCGGGGCTAATCCGAACCACGTGAATTTGCGCGGGAGGTTCAAACACGATTTGCAATATGCTGGCCGGTGGCGGCGGCGCACTGCGAGGTAGCAGCAGAGTAACGCACGCCGCCCTACGTTCGCTGATCACGCGAACACTTCCTGAGACGCAGCAGAAATGCGCCGTGACCGAGAAGACCGCAGCTCGAACTGCGCACAAATTTCAATCAGGGAGTGTAGTAACGATCTCTGCGACACTGTTTTTTCCATTCCTATGTACAGAAGTGCTCACTCTGCTGGAACAGGTCGAGATGTGTTCAAACGGGTTAAAAAAATGCCAGTTTCAACGGGATGTAAAACATTTTCTTTCAACTACACACCGGACACTCCCTGTGAAAACATGGAGGCAAGAAAAGGACCTTTTTATGCCGTGGGGTAAACAGTGTTGGTTGTGCAACAAACCAGATACCATTGAACATGTTTTCATTGACTGTTGGGACGGGGTCTTCTTCTGGGATGTGCTGCAACGTACGCTAAAAAAAGGTGCGCCAATATATGCCCATGGTATTCGGTATTTGTCCGTTCAACATGATAATGATGGCGTTCCTCTAGATCTAATAATGTTACTAGGTGTGCACAGTATATGGAGATTCCGAATGGCGGTCCGCCACTCGGACATTAATGTGCGCCCAGTAAATGAGTATTTCCGAGAGGCCACATTATCTTTCCTTGAAATGCAAAAGGCACGCCAATGTGCTCCAGACTGGTTGTCACAAGTGGAGAAGTTAACAAAAATTAAAATATTTTAGCAGTCAGCACTGTATCCCAGAGTGGAACCGTGATTTTATGTCATAGTGCAATGGCTTTGTTTTGTTGTTATGTATTATGTTTGTAACAGCGGTGTTTGTCTGGAAATAAAGAAACAAAAACGGTTGTAGCCGAATCGGTAAGACGACTGCGCCTAACACCGTTCATTTACCAGACAGAGGTTTGAGTCCTGCCGGTGCCAGTGAGATTTCTGTTTTTCATACCACTGGTTGCCAACCTCGAGCGTACTGGGGACCACTTTTGGTATTGCAAGAGTTTCCCCGTGCCAGAGTTTACCCACACAGTTTATCCGTCAAACTTCTTAGCGTCAAACAATTCGCGTTTGCAGCTAATGCCACCTACGCACTGCATTTGTGCCCGCCTTTTGTGCCCGCCTTTTTAACAGCGAAGCCGTTTAGCAAATCGTAATTTTTCGTTTCCGCAGTTAAAAGTACCAACAAATTGCCGAGTGATCTCACGTGAGCGCGTGCCTCGCTGTGGCTGCCGCGCAGTAAACAAAGCCAAGAAAATGCCTAGCTCTCGTGTGTATGTGCCTTGCGACGACCGCCCAGCGTCCCCAGCGCGCGTTTGTCAAGCTAGGAATACCCACTCGGGGAGATTGACCAAACTTGCGGCGAGCACCCGACAGTTAAAAAAACACAAGAAAATGCCGATCGCTCTTGTGTGCGTGCCCCGCGGTGACCGCCCAGCGTCCCCGGCGCACGTTTGTCAAGCCAAGCGTACCCACTTAGGCAGATTGGCCAAGAGTGGCCCCCCAAAAAATCTCCAGCGTTCAAAGTAATTCTGGCAACACTTCCTCGGAACGATAAAGACACGTCATAGCGTATGCCCCTCGTGACGCTCACTGATTATCACTTTTTTAAAAAATGAATGAAGCTCACACTCACAGTACCAATTACAAGTAAATATCGTTGCGGCAGCCAAGAAGACGCAAATCGGCTGCAATCGTGGATTTAAACCTACGTGATGGTCGTCGTGTATGTTGCGTACAGCTTCGCTACGTTGAAGACTTACGCGTTAGTGTGAGCTTGCTTCATTTCTTTGGTGATGCTTGTCATATTTTCGAACAATTTATTCTTTCGGTGAAAATCGGACCTAACGCAGCGAAAATTCGGCCCAACGCCTGTATGGTGATTCTTGTGTGTCTAGCTTTCTCGCATAGCTGGCGTATTGTGCAGAAAGTCAACCTTAAAAGTCTACAACGAGGACACAAACTAAACGTACATGTGATCCATGAGGCCACTATTTTGCATTGTCAGTGAGGTTTGCGAACAAGGACAGCGGAGGGAGGAGAATATAATTGCGGGCTTCGCGGACCGCTGAAATGCCTTCGCGTACCCTCGTCTGAGAACACCACTGCTTTATACTGTTATAATGACCTTTGTGAAACGCCCGAATCAACGAATTGCGAAACAGCTTCGTTGTTAAAACCTGAAGTGGTGGAGCACATTTTTTTAGATAGTTAGGCTCTCACTGGGACAATGTGCAGTGCACTATATATAGAAAAATAATTACCTGTCACTCCTCATGGCATACGATTCGTGCCGACGGATAACGCTGAAGGGGCTGCATATGACATGTTTATGACTTCAAGCCGTCCTAGCGGGTGGAAGACTGGGATGGCTGTACAGCATGCGAGACCCCAACACACGCCCTACCAGAGACTACCTCATAGATGTGGGCAAAACCTAAGCCGAACAAACCGAGGGGTTATGGGTCCAGGACGCCTTGGTGAACCTGAAGCGTTTTAATCCGCCAGCAGTAACGGGCAGTCGGGTGTCAATTGTAACCTCGTCATGTTGTGTTGTGCGACTTTTTTTATGATGTGTAGTTCAAAACAGACAATATTATTAATAATAAAAAACGCCTCTGCGGTCTAACGGGTCGAATGCATCTGTGGTCTAACCATTACTTACTTGGTTCGAGCCTCAGAACATCTACCTTTTAATTTACGGGATGTTTTGTGGTAAAAATGCTACCTTAAAAGAGTTATGCGCATCCCTACATAAGAAAGGGTAGTTTATTATCTTTGAAGTCGGTTTAGGTGTGAAGAGAAGCACGTTTGATTAAAGTTGTGCATGCATCGTACCGGAAGTAGCCGTGCTAGAGTAGCTTGGTAAAGTAATGACGCTGCGTATGGTGCTGTAGGTGTCAATGCGCATTTGAGAATATCCATTATAAGTTGCAGTGCTGTTTTTAATACCGTTATTTACTTCTGTGCTCTTTTCTTGTACTTTGAGAGCCGGATCAACCACGAAGGACTAGTAAATATTGTTGATTAGTGGTGCGGGTGCTGCGTAACAGTGTTGCGGAATGGGCATACCCATTCCATTCCAATTCCATTCCGAGGAATTGAAACTTGTCGTGATTCCATTCCTTTCAATTCCGCGAAATGACAGAAGTTAGCCCATTCCCACTCCTAGAATGGACGGGAAGTTCAATTCCATTCCTTTAATTCCTCAATGTAAAAACTGCCTGAGGTGCTCTATTGAATTACCGAGGAACACAAAATGAATCTGACGTTACCATACGGGTTGAAAACTGCAAAAGTATTCAAAATGTGTCACTTGTCACCGAAGTTGAGAGGCGTAGCAGGTTGGTTACATATGTCGTGCATAACTACCCAATTCGAAAAACTATCGTCTTTTCCTAACGAAATCCGAGAGAAGCGCGAAAGCTAAAAGTTCAGCCAACTTTCGCTGAAAGGCGTCTAACCGATCGACAAACCTTCAAACACCCAAACAGCAAGCGAAGAACGAACCCATGCGACGATTTTTCGCGTACAAAGTAAACGCCACTACGAATGGTATAAGTGTACACCATTACGTGGTTTATGAGATAAATGTATACTATCGTAGTCTTTTATTATCGACGCGTGTGTTTTTTATTTAGAGCCGTTCGTTTTTTGCGATTTTCAAGTAAGCGTTTTGACACAATGGAAGCCCAGTTTCAGAGAGAGAGAGAGACATCATTTGCGGTCCCCGGTTTCACGCACGCACCGTGTGCGTAGAGACATTATCAGAGCTTTTCGGTCGAGCAACCGGTCTAAGGGCGAACGCATTAGTTTTTCGATAGAATGTGATCGGTCCCACTAAAACAGTTTTCGCTTTGAAAAGTGGCATCGTCACACTGCCCCCTCTTTTATAATAAGTAGCGGGATCCCACTACTTATTGTAGTATTTGCATGTAAGCATGTTTTAACGGTTTGTTCTTGCGCGACGCGAGATGAAGCAGCTATTACGTTGATGTCGGCTTTTTTCGTTTTATTGCACATTCCGGGGCGTGCTATCTCGCTGTCTGCTTTGCGTACCGTCATACCAGCGTAATTAGTATGATGTGGATAACTCACAGGCATGTCACGCGGAGCTTGCTCACATGTACATTCAAAATGCCTAATGTAATGATTTCAAGAGAATCTAGAGCATTGAGCCCTCTCGCTACACCACAACGCTAGAGGCGGGAGGGCAGAGTCACAGAACACCATTTACAGGTTTTGCATTCACTCTAGGAAAGTCGCCACCGCTTCCACGTTGACCTCCATTGCGATTGTTTATTGACCTGGCCCTACCACAGCCCAATCCGTCCAATACAGGACATTCTTTATGACTCCCTCATTTAAAGTGACAGAACCATATCGTGACGGGAGCCCTGTCAAAGTAAAGAAATGTGGTCAGGCAGTTTGTTTCCATGAATGCGCAACCATATGCTCGAGGACCTGACCAAAATTTTAAATGTGACCTCCCTTCCTGAATAGTGCCGATGCTCCAACTTTCGAGCCAACGACTAAGACTTCAGTAATCAGGTACGTTTGTACCCAGGCGCAACGGCCACGTGCACAAAAACACAGCAACCAAAGCACGAACAAGTTTGGCACGACTGGACGAGAGGGCCGCCCATTCAGATCGACGCAAAGCACGGTGTCGCACTCCTGAGAGCCGTCAAAGCACTCGCAAAAAGGGTGCTATTGGAGCCAGAACTGTTAGAAACAATCGACTGTCGACAGCTGTGTTCTGCATTGTCTTGCGTAATTGTATATCCCATCTGCTCACTACCGTAGCCTCCGTAGCAGAGCGTGGAGGTAGAAAGCTCAGTATCATATTCGAAGCTCGCTTCTTACGCTTTTGGCGGGTGCCGGGAAGCAAATCCCTCACCCACAATTTTCTTTTTGCTGCCTTGGCATTGGTTTACTGGAGCCCCGCGGCCGCTGCAACACACGGACAGACGGTCGACAGGTTGGCGCCGTATTCCTGTGTGATGCCTACCAGGTCGGCTTGCGAGCTACAACGCTATTCATTGCGCGCCGGAGGAAAGCGCTTTGTTGTGTCATGTGCGAACTCTTTATATTGCTAGCTCCAATATTTTGTAGTATCAGCTTGTCGTGAGAAACACCGCGGCTTCAGATGCGCGCCGTTCGTATCCCTCTCCCCCGCCCTGGTTCTCTATGATATTCCCCGCCTGCTAACTTGGCCACACGGCGCCTGCCACTGAGAGAGACGTTGGTCTGCTGTCGGCGCCATGACGGTTCTACAGAGAAAGCTATGCCTCAAAAAGCCTACCGAGGCAGGAAGAGCCGACCTAACGGCGCCACTGGCCAGACGAGCTTGCGCCGCTCGAAGTTCAGTTGCATACGCGCTGCGCGGAGTCAGTTACTCGAAATGCCAAGTACACGTTCTTGCTTTCGTCGCCGGTGCTCCCTTTGAGATATACCGACGCAGTCGTCGCCACAGACTAACTAATTAAGTAGCCGGAAGGAACGAGCAATGGTGACGCCGCCGTCTAAAAATCCTGACTCCATTCCCATTCCATTCCGAGCATAAGGCCCTTAATTCTATTCCAATTCCACTCCTCGAAGCGTTGTTCTCATTCCATTCCCATTCCATTCCGGCATCTCGAGAAGGTGGAATGAATCTGGAATCATTCCAATTACGGAGTGGCAACTTCGCAACACTGCTGCGTAACCCTGATGGTGGATGGGGTCCTCAATCCAGGAGGGTTGAATTTTTTCTGGCCATAGCGCCTATTTTTTGAGGGTTGAATTTTTGCTGGCCATAGCGCCCCGAGTTGCGCCTATCTCATAGGGCAAATATATTCAGCAGCTCCACCTACTGACCTTACGTAAGGTTAAGGTTAGGCGTGAGGGCTGGGGATTCTTGGCTTTCCCGTACACGCTAGTACAAGGCGCCCGGACCCGCTTACGCGAACAAACGGGCTTATTGGAAGTCTTATTGACAGTCTAGTCTTATTCACGGGCTTCAGTAAGCCCGAGAATAAGATTCAGACTAGTCCGCCTTCCCGAAACCTCACCGGCTAGGTTATAGGGCTCCTGCGCTGCCCAGGGGGAGCTGCGAAACCGGCTTCCGGGAAGTACTTCCGGGTAGTACAAAGCTGCGGGGGTCCCACAGGATCCCGTTTTGACAGAAGCAAAATGAGCTGGATACTGCCGATTGTTTTGCTACACGGTGTCCATCCCATCCCCGACTTGTTCAATCTTGTCAGGTAATCAACTTGGCATTACGGAAAAAAGCTTTGCAGCGCTAAATACGTTTACAGCGTCGACGAAAGTTCTGGGACGGTGACGGCGCCCTGCCACTCGCAGATTCGCCGATAGATGGCCGTATGAAGTGAAATTTAAAGTGAAAGCTTCTTGTTTATACCAAAACGCTTAGTGACAAGGACCTTTCAACAACAGCCAATCAAACAAATCGGCGATGATCGCGCGTAAAAGCCGAGGAGTCTCGCGGACCGCAATCTCGCCGCTCCTGTGAGCCGTACTTTTGTGCACCTGGGCACTTATGCGTGCATTTTCAATAAACTCCGCTGGTTTGCGTCATCGTTACGAATACATATTACAGCGCAAGGTTGCCGTTTTTTCTGTGGCTCAGTCACAAAGTTCAGCGAGCGTCAGAACCGTTCATGTTTGTGATTCCGAAAGTAGTGGCCGTAAAACGGAGTGGTCCGGCGAACTGAATGGCCGTAGCGTTTTCTTGATGGTCTCCCATTTGTTTAATCACGCTCTTGCATCATATATTCCAAGTTCACACTTAATAGACCAGAATAAGGGTCAGCTACGTTTTCAGGTGCAAGGCCGAGTTGCATGAAGCCGAAACGGCGAATGGCTGGACGGGAAATCGGGTGGGAGGGGGGGGGGGGCGGTAGGCTGGCTTTGAAGGCAAAGAGAAAAAAATTCAGCGAATTGCCAATAATATTTGACAATAACCTAGCGAAGTGTGAAGATGGGGGACAATGCAACTGGAAGCGATGAATTCTGATCTGTTCTTGTCTCGCCGTCTAACCCCATTTGAGGACAAAACTGGCGCGTCGGCGTTCATATTGTTAGCGACGACCCCTGCACTAGAGGATGACCAACGCAGTCAGTGACGATCTTATGTAAATATTTAGGCCATACACAGTGTATGCAGCTGCGTTATGTTACATATCTAAGCAGGCAACGGACTTGCGATTCGGTGCTTGATTCGCGTCCTGTACTTGCGCTCAATTTGTTTATTTGACGGTATTGCCTCAGTTACTCGCTAGTATACGTGTACCCTGCCGTTCGTAAACAGTGTGGCGTGAAATGTTAAGCAAGAATAATTTAGTTTGCGAAAATACAGAACAAATTTTCCACTCGTTTCCAAGGCGTCGCCAGGGCCGCAGCGTCCACTCAATGGGCTGTGCTCCTCGCGTCCGCTGGCATGCTCCCGCTGAAGCAACCATTTGTACAGTTACCTCAGGCTCAGCAACGTTCTGTTTATGCTACTTGTGAACTTTTCTGTGTCGTTCGTCCGCACGCAAGAAGAACGAACGATAGTTATCGTCAGCAAGTTAGAGCACCGGACCTGGCGATACTGCCCCACGCGCCGGCGATCATGACAGCTCGATCAAAAAAAAAAAAAAAAAAAACGACGATAAATCGGCTCGTTGTAGTGGATATTAATTTTTTAGCCTCTGCAACTACTTTATGCAGTCATTTAAGCGCTCCGCAAGGTGATTAAAATAATTACAATCAACTTTCGCTCTGGCTTGTAATTGGAAACACATGGAGGGCGCGCGTCGTCTGCTTTTGTACTACCCAGATGCGTTGGACACGAGGGGGCTTAGTATCCTGTCTTAGTGAAGTATATGGGGACAGTGGGTACCTAGACGGGTACGGGAGGGTCCCCTAAGGAAGAGGGGGGAATGCGCGGCAAAAACTCTATCGCTTTGGCGTTTCCGGCCAAGAGCAAGCGCTTATTTTGTACCATTATTGGTACAATTCTATAGATTTGGCCAATCGGGTGGCTTATGTGAACACTATTACGAGTCATTCACAATAACCCGGCAATTGGCCAACTCACGCGACGCGGCCTCTCTGCGCCGTTTGCAGTGTACGCTCTCCCCGTGCTTTCCATGCGTGAAAGAGGCCCTGCGCAGGCGGGGGGTGCCCGGGGCATAAGTCATGAACCGGTGTCCTGTTTCGAAATCGTCTGATAAGCGGTGCAGCTGTTGCAAAATCATCTGCAAAGAGGAAATCGTCTGCTAAGTGGCGCAGCTGTGGCAAAATCGGTTGCTAAGAGGAAATCGTCTGCCAAGCGGCGCTTACCAGACGATTTCGAAACGGGCCACCGGTTCATGACTCATTCCCCGAGCACCCGCCGCCTGCGCTGTTGTGACTCGCATCCCAGCTTGTCACCGATGTTGGGAATCAGCCATCCCGACGCTGTCACCACTGTTGAGACTGGCCATCCGAGCGCAGTCACCGGTGTAGCGACGCTCCCTTGCTCGGTCTGCTATCGAAGCGGCGCAGAGCAGAGCGATGAAGTTCTCGAGCCGACGAAAAACTGAAGCAAGATTTATATACAGTATGTGCAAGGGTAAGCAAACTCGCATGGCTCGCACAAAGGCGACAGCACCTCTCCACTCGGTGCCTCCGAAAAGTGCCGCCGAAGAATGCCGCTGAATAATGCCGATGATAAGTGCCTCCCGGCGGGTTTTTATACCCCCAGAAGTCCGTTGTGGCCTCGACAAGTTTGAATCGCTCCAATCAGGACTCTCGCTGGCCGATGTTGGAAATCCGACGAATGGAGGCGAAGCGTTTGGGTCAGCCGAGCCCCCTCGATGGGGAAAGGGAGGGCGACGCCGTCTCAGTCTCCGCGAAGCCGCCTCCAAGCAAGCAGCGGCCTGTCGGTTGGCGGTCGTTCACCCGATGCATGATTCGGCCGAGCCGCCGCGACGAAAAAGAGAGGGGCGACTCTGCGGCGGTGCATGTTCGGGCCCGTCGGCCGGGGGTGGTTTGGTCTGATTTGGACCACGATGTAAGATATACTATTAGGTGAGGACACAGCTTGCAAAACAAACGTGTACTCGTCGTTTTAATAAAGTCACCAAACTCACAGCCAAACTGGTGCCGCTGAGACCATTGACGGCAGCGCCCTCCAGAGGCAGAGAAAAGAAGCTGCCCGAGCGCCGGCTACTCGGAGGTGTTCGCATCTTTTCGGCTCCTTGTCGGGCCTTCTCGGCAGCTTCCGTAACCGGTCGTCTGCTTGATGTCTGCTCACCGCGGCTTGGCCGACTCCTCCGGCCGGTGGAGCAGACGACAATTTAAAGAAAGCCGTGCGAAAGCCTTTGCGCTCTCCCCAGTGTTTCAACGGGTTATAGGCATGAGTTTTGAGTCAGTAACAATCAAAGGAAGGTATAAAACACTAAACCAAAGGGAAAGTCTGCCGTGGTAGTCGTTCAGCCCTCACACAACTGAGATTTATTATTGCGCAAGGAAAACTGTGGTGCAAATGCTTTATTGAGTACGTACTGCAACGGTGGCAAGAAAACGTGATAATATTTCTAACGTTCCCTGCGATCCTAAATGAATTAATGCGTGCTCTGCAGCCATCCACAGCAGAAAATGATATGCTGCTTGCAGTCAGCATTCCTTTGAGTGTGGTTGCGCGAAAGGGTACTTTTCGTTTCGGAGCTTCGCGGGGGAGCACAACTGAATGTTGAAGAGGTGCGCGCTCGCAAGCGATGTAGTGCTACCGACTTTACCGTTGGCTACAGCCCCCAGCTACTCACTACAAGCGGCGGCAAAAAGAAAGCGTCCACTGCCGGAGCAACGCCCGACATACAAGGAAAATAGCCCAGTTTCCCAAATGGATTAAACTAGTGGGGAGTACGCTGATGTTTCTTTGTCGTAAATGACGTTACACAACTGGGGTAAGTTCACGCACGAAACGGCAAAGTCGAATTGATGTCAACCTCACTGCCAGTGTACAATGTTCAGATGAGCTTAGCGCGCGTCAAAATGAACTTAGGATGCCCAAACTCTCGCAACTGTCCTAAAAAAAAATCGAATCAATTCCGCGTTACAATCGCGTTGCGTGAGCTGACACGGTGAGCGCACACAAACAGCGTTGTTTTAAATGCATGCCGGTGCCTACGAATTAACTTGCTTCAGACAGTCGTTGGTAAAACCACTTAAAGCCTAGGACACTGCGAAGCTTAGTTAGGAGTTCTGCCACCAGGTGTCCTTTCAATCAAAGGTCTACGTGCGGCGCCACGGTGCCACCAACTCTATTTGACATATTTTTAGGCGGCTGTGTCCACACCTAAAAATGTATCTTACACCGCGGTTTGGACGAGGCGTGAATCGGCCCAGCTGTCGGCGCGTCGCGACGTCCAGTGAATTTGGGCTGGGCGCTCAGGCACAACAGCGCATAGCCTCTTCCGTGCAGGGAAAGCACGGAGAGAGCGTATACTGCAAACGGCGCAGAGAGGCCGTGTCACGTGAAATGACCCACCCAGCGTGGCGGGTCAGCATAAGTCTGTGAATAAAACTGCTCGGAGCAGGCTTATTCACAGTCTTACTGCATTGTTATTTAGAGCCTTATTCGTGTTTTTATAAGTTTCTGAAAAGCGTCTTATAGCATAGGGAAGATAAGGCCCCCCAAAAAATCTGCCATTAAGGTTAGACTGCGAATAAGTCTCTTATATTGAGTTTTGAGCAATAGGGCCCTGGTTTGTGGCGGAATCTGCGCGTGGATAGATAAATAGTGGGGCACATGGCATGTACAACGCTGCTATGTGGTTGGGAACTGGTTGGTATTCTCCAGTAAATCTGGCGAGAGGTATGGGTGCGGGTGATATTTCCGGGGTTTCGTACTCGCAGTGCGCTTTGACAGATGCTTGGAGCAGTTTAGGCTGTGTGCTGGCTTGACCTTGGCGTTCTTCTCCGCTTTGGAATTCAAATGAGCGCGGTCAGGGTGGGCTCCTCATCCTTGACGTCGATGGATCAGTGGCTTGCAGACGAGGTTGTTCAGAGCTCTGAGAGCTGTTTTTCTTTTTGTAAGCACGAGTCAACATTTATGGTTCAAATTTATTCCCCTGCTGTGTCACCGAAAGCTACGGCAATCTCTTAACTGTCTTCATACATTTGGTGCGTGCAGTGGCTGAAGCTACCAGTGTGTTTCTTGTTTGGAGGAGTTGATGAAGCTGGGGTCCTGTCAGTGACCTACAAGTAATCAATCTATACGTGTATTAAATTTCCAATTTGCTCTTTACCTTGTTTCAGTAGCTACGTACCTGCTAACAACTGAAGCCCGAACGTGCTTAGTCAGCCTACTTAACGAAGACCAGGCAATATGAAGGCGACCATCGAGGACGGGGTGCTGTACTCGCCGTACCCGAAGGTGGACATCCCGTCGTGCTCCATCTACACAGCAATTAGCAAGTTCCTGACCAAGCAACCTGACCAGCTGGCAGTGGTGAGAGAACGAGATGAACACCAGTCGCCATGAAAGTTAGGCCCGTAATCACTGACTCCTATCCACAATCGCAGGGTTTCCGGACGTATTTACACACGAACGCGGCAAAAGCCTGTAAATTATTGCAGAGCCCAAGATATTAGAGATTAAAGTGTTCTGTTCAAGGAGGGCTGTCTGAGTCTTAGAAAGCCTTGCTGGTATAGTTGGACGCGTCTAATGTAGCCTTACTGGTATTCGATAATGTGGGTTCTGCGAAATCATTAAGCAGACCAGAAAGCAGAAAAAACCACTCGCTGGTGTTGGTGTCTGCAGCAGCGAAGCGGCCCCTTAAAGGGACACTGAAGTGAATTTGTCAAGCTCCCGTTTTTGCTTGCACTGTGTAGACTGGCTCAAATTAGCATACTTTTCATCGTTTATCCGGTTGACAAATCGGTAATTATTTTACAAAGCGCGAAAGAAGAAAAACTACCATGCGCGGTTTGCGGCGGCCGCACAAACTAAGCTGTGACGTTGGGAGGAGGGAGCGCCGTGATTGGACGATGCCCAAGGTTAGCAATCAAACAAGTTTCGGCTTCGGTTTCGGTTTGTACAACAACATGTTTGACATTCGATGGCGTCGTTGGATGGGCATTCTCAATATCCCAGTTATCGTAGTACCGCGCTTCTGCCATGTTGTCCGCTGTAAAATGCATAAGATAAGCCTCCCAGGACGGCTTGGAATCGTAGCATTCACTATCTGAGGCCTACGCAGTGCATGAACGCCCTCCGCGTCCCCGCAGACGATCAAATGCATGCGCTTTTCCCCCATATTTGGAGCTTGCCTCGCTCATGCCTGTATCGTAAAAAGCGCGTTCGCACCAGGCCAAGGGTCTGTTGATTCTGGCCTGTGCCCACTGCCCGCAAGCAGTCGGTGCTTATGGCAACAGCACGCCAACGAGAACTCGCTAGCGCGGCAGTGCCAGCCTGCGCGAGTTCTGTGGACTAGTTCGTGGAGCAATGAACGTTGCGGCCCAAAAAAAGGTGAACTCAATATAGAAAGCATCGGCGAAAAAAAAAAAAGTTAACTCATAAAAAAAAAGCATGTACCCGCGGCGATTCGAACTTGTGACTGGCAAAACACTTGCGGTGACATACCTAGCGCACCAGACAACTAGGCCACAGAGGGCCGTAGCGGCAACGGAAAATATTAGGTATATAATGTATAACCAGTTTACATTTTTATTTAGTTTTTGTATTTCAAGCAGCTTCGGTGACTATTTGTTGTATTGCGCTCGTGCAGTAAGCGTCCCCCGAGTTTCCACAATAGCTCACATCTAGCAATTGCATTTCGTAGACGGGAAAGCTTTCGCAGATGCGTAGTCGTGCTCCTGACCGCTCTGCTTGTTCGCCCAGCGCAAAAAAGTGCTTCCCGCACCCTAGTTTTACGCTGTGCGGTAAAAATATCAGTTGATTTTATTTCCTTAGTACCTATATTGACTTCGCTCACTCTTCTACCCCTTCAAGAGGCCTTATATTTTCCTACTGGCGTACCAGTCAGCGAAGCGTCGCATGTGCGCTTGTGCAGCGCTTGTGGGAAGCGACCTTGACTTGGAGCTAGATACAGAGTACAAACTAACGAAGTAAAGAAAGCCACATTCTTTCATTCACAAACGTGTTGTGGCTTAGTTTCAACTGATCGGACGAATTGCGACGACCCGTCGGCAGCCGGCGGACTAAACCTTGGGCCGACTGACTCGGTCGCGGAAGGTCGGCGAGCCGTGCAGTAGCGCAGCCAATTGTCAGCTCCTCTCCTCCTGACGTCACACGAAAACGCCACAGAAAATGGGCGAGCGTAAAGAGAGGAGGACAGCATTTTCGAATTGATTTTTCTACTAAATAAATTCGCGTAAACGCGCACAGAGTGGTCGAAACAGGGCAAAGGGACTCCGGACTACAGTTTGCGCTCGTAATCCCGCATTGTTTACAAATCACTTCAGTGTCCCTTTAAAGGGGGACAGGGCAAACGGAGAAGTGAAGTCAGTGTCGAACACGAGTCGAACACACACCCGAGACACCACGCCTTCATGGCTTGGACTGAAAAGAGATTGACCCGAGGAATTCGTTTCGGCCTCAAAAAACGTCGACATCTGGGGCAGGCACCTCAACATAGGAGCTTGATGACGCTTTGCACGTCGTTAGGCTCAACATTGAGGTAACCACGCGTTGAAGCTGAATACAGTAATAACAGCGAGGCCTGAGGCGGATGGTCAACTACACATCGTTGGTTTGGGTGAGTTGGTACATAGCGAAACATCGAAGCGCAGCATGAGACGAGGGCCAGAAACCCAGAAGACGACACACAGAGAGCTCTGTGTGTCGTCTTCTGTGTTTCTGGCCCTCGTCTCGTGCTGCGCTTTGATGCCTCGCTACATATTGAGTAAAAATTATCACGTACCCACTGAGAAACTCGGCCAACCATGGCGGGAGTTGTCATCAGAAGCTAATGACCGCTTCACCATTTTCCATTTGGCTTCGGCGCCAAAATACACCAACAGAGGTTCTCAGGTACCATCCAGTAGGATTTTCCAGTGACGATGACGGCTGCGTCCGGAACTGAAGGTCAAAACAACAATTCTAACATTCTCCATAGGTTCCCACGACAAACATATCAAGTGCAGTGTGCGACGTTCAACTGAATATTTATACTTTTGCCACTCCCGATAAGTAGTTAAGCGTCATTGGGAGTTTACCACCTGTCGAGGCTGCTCTTTAGGCCTGCGTACACTTCTTCCCATGTGAGCGACAATGTAGCCTGTGATATTGAGCTGTTACCGGAACCACTGGGCGGAGTTCAAAAAGTGCTGATGCCAAAGACAAACTAGTGCACTCAGATACGAATGTCAAAGACAAGTGCAAAGCACAAAAATGGCAAGGACAATCAATCTTGGTTTTGTTAGGGCCTTATCTTGACCAGTGTCGGCCACTGATATTGTAAGAGAATATCAGGCTCCCGTATCCCACCCTGGGCAGAATTCATTCAGAGAGCCCATGGTAGGTGCGTGTGAATAGCCTTCGGCGTAGTTTGTTTGTTTCCCCCTTCGATGCCCTGGCAGTGGGGGGGGGGGGGGGGGACACACTGGAACAGCCTTGTAAAATCAAGTTAAACTAGGCCTCACCCCTCAGCGGTCATCCTAGCTAAGCAAGAACATTGCAAACCTTAGGAAATGTAACAAAACTTAGCTATACCGGAAGAAACTAGGCCGACCCCCAGCTCCGCCATTTTTTTAGCAACTGAAAAACTATTTCACACCGTTTCCTTACAGAAAGCCAAGCGTGTTGCAACCAATAAACAGCCTTTTCGACACACGACTATAGTTTTTTTTAATTTTGAAGGTTCAAACTGGTGTTTCACGTGCCAAAGCTAAACTTGGCGCATGAGGTGCACCGCATATTAAAACGAGCAATCATTGCATGCGAGCAATTATTTATTTGGCGTTTGAAAATTTATTGCGAGTGGAGAAGTATATGAGGGGATGTCTTGTTCTTTACAGTGTTATTATGCATCCAAGCATGCATATGCGTGCTTGGATGCAGGCTTGGATGCACCATTTCAACACCCTAAGAAAAACCAAGGGGGTTGAAGTTGCTCAACACCCTTTTTTTCACACAAAAAGGGTGTAGAGCTAGGAAAAGGGTGTTGATTGAAGAGAAAGGGTGTAAAGGCCTCCCAACACACTTTTTCCACTTATGCTACACCTTTTTTGGCTAAAAGGGTGTAAAAAAGTTTCGTGTGAACACAATGTAGCACCATAGTTGCCTTAGATCTTCATAAAATAGGAAACACTGTTTTGCTAGGCCCCCCAGTAACCTCGCAAGACACCGCTACAATAGATGTACTATCGTGATAAATTGAAATACGAGCAACGGGGCGCGTGGCTTTCAGTACATGCCGCGCATTCTGGCGACAGGCCGCGTATGCACATTGCGGTATAGTTGCGAGAGTTCGTAACCTACCTTGAAATGGAAAGGCCATCGCATTTCCGTCGTTTGTTGGGCACTCTGCACAAAATAAAAGAAACAAACGAATATAGCTGCGTGCACCGTTTTCAGTCATCGCCACAACAAGGTTAGAAAACGCTTGCGTGAGCGGGCGCCGAACGCGGTGGGAAGGCAAAACACAACGTTCACACGCCGAGCGACGGTGTTTCCATGTCAACGTTGGACACTCTCGTAACGTGTTCGCACTGCTCATACGCGGCCCGTCGCCAGGACGCGCGGCATGTACTGAAAGCCACGCGCTCTGTTGTTCGTATTTCAATTTTTCGCGATAGTACGTCCTTTTTCACATTTCCCACTCAAGGCCAACACAAAATTGCGCTAGTTGGGACGCACACGGCGCAGACCGGCAACTTACCGCTGTTTGAGTAAAGAAACACGTAAGAACGTAAATAAATTATTGAGAGAGAGAGAGAGAGAGAGAGAGAGAGAGAGAGAGAGAGAGAGAGAGAGAGAGCTTTGTTATCTAAACAAGACTCTTCAGTGGGACTCTTACTGTCTTTTGAATGTGCTGGCCTTTGTTTAGTCTCGTTCATGGCAAGAATAATTGCCCATGACAAGTGTCGGATGCCTTATTCCACGTATCGCGTTCCAGCTTGCCTTCTTTTGTTAGCCTAGGTTTATCCACAAATGGAGAACGCATTTGTTCGCGTTCCACGAGTTTCTGTACTCAAATAAAACCCCGGGCCATCTTCACTAATGTGAAACCTGAAGAAGAGTGAAGCATGCAGTGTATAAGTGCATCCTTGGCGCCTTGGCGCTTTTACCAACGGGGATGAAACCTCTGGGGCGTAGAGGTATACAGCTTTGCTGTAATAGTCGCTTGTATTTGAAGCACGAATCCCTCTAGCGCGTGGCGTAAACGAGTGTCCCGGTATGTTTTTAGTATGCGTTACTTTCTAGCGCGAGGCGTAAACAAGTTTCGCGGTGTTTTTAGCACCGTGACTACACGAGACAACGATTACGGCGACAACAGGAGGCGCCAACAGCCCCGGCAGCTAAGGGGCTTCGCCCCTAAAAAAACCAGCTGCTAGTCTGCACCATGCGTGCCCATTCTCGTTCTTTTGCCTCCGTCTTTCGCGCAGTTTTTTTATCCAACTTATCAGGCTGTAAACGAACCTCAATGAGCGAGTGCACTTCCTTTTTTTCTTTCGCAGATAGACGAGAAAATCCGGCTCACCCGAGGAGAGTTCCTTGCACGCATGAAGCGTTTTGCAGCCGGATTCCAGGCCCACGGCGTTGGGCTCGGAGACCGTGTGTGCGTTCACCTAGAAAACAGCGTGGACAACTTGGTGGCTCTACTTAGTTTGACCTTCACGGGCGCCTCAGTGCTGCTGTCCAATCCTGTGCTCAATGAACGTGAGACCCATAAGTCGCTTGTTTTTGCGCGTGGGTTGTGCGTTTTGGTCACGTAGTTTAACTAAATAGTGATCACATCAAAATCATCTTCAATAAACATGTGCACATGACTTCGTACCATCATTAGAGGAAAGGCTAGGAATTTTAGCTTCAGATCAGTTCTGGGGCATTAAAACGAAACTCAGCTGAGGGGCCTTGCCTTCGCTAACCAAAGATCAAATCCGACAATCTTACGCTCAAAAGGCTTACCCACGTATTCGAATCCCTCCTGAGCCTCCAGTCTAGGAGACCCTTGAGATCGATTTTAACATGTAAATGCATTGCGGTAGCCTCCACTCAACTGAGTCGAGGGAACACACGGGGTGGAGGGGAGACTGAGGATACGGCCATTAGAAAGAATAGCGCCGACCAAAGCAAACTCGACGCTACGTACGGGATGCAGGGGTATTCGAGGCCGGTGTAAAAGCGTTATCGATTGTCAGGGGAACGCGACATGCATCCACCATGCCGAGCTAAAGCAGAAGAGCAACAACTTCGCCAGGCAACCGCACTTATACCGTGCTCTGTAACCATTAAATCTTGCGCGCACAGCCGCCACTGCGACTGCGGTGAGAATCGGGCCAAGTTTACTAAAACTGGCCAACACTGCTCATTACCGTGACCTGTGCCGATGTATTACTAAGGTCCATTAGATGGCCCACTTTATTTAGAAGGATAGGAACTTGGTAGTTTACGGGTTGCTTGCCATAGTTAGTTCTAATGAGTTGTCTCTTTACTTGCGGTTTACGGAAAGTATAATGCGGACTTAAGGCACAAGTGTCGCTAACGTATAATTTGTTGCTACTGATGTAATGTAATAACTTGAGATAGTAAACTTGGGTTGCTCGCAATAGATCATATTTTTTAAAGAGTGGGCTGGTATGGAGAAGTTGACGTGGGCCTGTATATTTTTCTAACAGTCTCAAAGACTTTTTCTGGGGTATAGTTAGTCTTTTGTAGTTTCTACAGGTCGTGGTTCCCCATACTACCGTGCAGTTACTTAACTGAGAATAGAACAGTGTGTAATACAGAACGTTCTTTAACCATAAACGAATAAGTCGAGACAATTTGTCTAAGCAACCAATCGATGTGCTAAGTTGTACAGCTAGTATATCAACATGAGTGTTCCAACTCAAGTTTTCCTGGAACCACACGCATAAGAATTTTTCTGTTTTTACACGCTCAAGCTTAGCTCCAAGAAAAATAATATCAATGTTTTTACCCAGTGGTTTTTTAACAGGTGCAAAGATTATGTATTTGTTTTTTTTGCCGTTCAGATTTAACTTATGTATGTGAAGCGGGACGGGAAATTGTTTGAGATAAGCATTCACTATGTTTCGGAGTAAGCGAATATACTGTAAAAATATACTGGTGTCATCAGCATACATGATAAATTTTGGGGGAGAGAGGAATATGGCACAGATCATTTATGTATATGATGAACACTAATGGCCCAAGTATGGATCCCTGGGGTACACCATTTTGTATGCCTAACTTTGATGACAACGCTTGGTTCAGTTTCAAAAATTGGTAGCGGTTAGCTAAGTAGCTTTGAATTACTTTTAGCACAACACCTCGAACACCGTATTTATGTAATTTGGTCAAGAGAACCTCACGGCATACCGAATCAAATGCTTTGCGTAGGTCAACGGATAGCCCTAAAGTGTACAGTCTGTTCTGAAAATTAAGTATATTGTAATGTTTGATACTTAGCAGCCGTTTATTTCCCTCTCCGAAAAGCATACGGCATATTGCTAATTACCGTATATTTATTGAAAAAAAATCTCTAATCTGTTTTTTATGGCACCCTCAGAAACTTTCGACAAGGCAGGTAGGACAGAAATCGTTCAATAATTTGACAATTCCTTTACGTTACCGTATTTATTTGCAAGAGATATTCTGGTTATTTTAAGACGGTCCGGGAGGATTCTAGTTTCAAAAGTTGCATTTATGATGGCGGTTAAAATGGAAGATATGATGTCAAACACATATTTAATAAGGATTTCTTTTATCTCGTCGAAACCGGCGGCAGCATCATTCCTAATATTGTTGATACTTGTTTCAATTTCAGACGCTGTGACAGGTGTTAGGGCTACTGAATTCATAAGCACAAACTCGGTCAAGCAGAGTCTTTGTACATCGACATCAGCAAGAGGTGTTTCATCGTAATTAGCACTATTTACAAAATGTGGGTTCATTGCTGAGGCAGCACTGTCACCGGTCAATACTCCAGCGGACGTTTCTATATTAAGCGTAGGGCTACTATGCTTTTTTGAAGTCAGATTTTTATCTCGTTCCACACATTTTTGGGGTCATCACTAATTTTGAAGAATAAGTGTTCATAATATCTTATTTTCCCCTTTTTTACATCAGCATTTAACTGATTCCGAAATTATTTGTGAGAGTTAAATTTATTTCTGTCGCCAGTTTTTACGAAAGCATCATACATGTTGTTCTTCCTTTTAATTTTTTTCGTCCAATCTGCGCTAATCCAGGGCTTTTGTGTTTTACTTAGGCCTGCTTTACGTCGCTTCGGGGGAAATGTTATGTCATTACAACTAAAAAGCTTTTCAAAGAACTTGTACGCAGTGTTTGGGTCTTTTTAAATGAGTATACACCTCCAATCTGGACCCGCCGCGGTGGCTCAGTGGCTAAGGCGTTGCGCTGCTGAGCACGAGGTCGCGGGTTCGATTCCCGGCCGCGGCGGCCGCTTTTCTGATGGAGGCGAAAAGCAAAAACGCCTGTGTGTACGAGATTTCGGCGCACGTTAAAGATCCCCAGGTGGTCAAAATTAATGCGGAGCCCTCCACTACGGCGCGCCTCATCGCCTGCGTTGCGTCGGCGCGTTAAACCCTACAATCAATCAAATCAATCAACCTCCACTCTGTATTGCATACAAGTAAGCGAAATCGGTTCAAACTGTGTTCATCAATCCTACGCGTCACCTCATGTTGTTTATTTTCAATTTTTCGTGATACCGCGAACAAACAAAAAATGGGTAAGTGATCCCTTATGTCAAGTAATAAGAGACCTGCAGCGATATCAGGTGGATGCACGTAGTAGCCAACGTGCTTTCAAGGCATGTTGCTGAGTGATCTCTTCACATGCCGGAAGCAATTTATACTACAAAAAGAGCCCGTTCACAGGCTTTCCCTCCAACTAGGTTTTCACCAGCACCTTCTCAACAAGTTGTAGACATTCACGGTAAATTTTGTTCGCTTGTTCAGCTATAGCAGATATACAGATTGATCAAAGTTAAGTCGACAGGTTTTTTAAAAAATAGGCGCTTAGATTTATGCGAAGACCACCTCTACAGTAAGGTTTGCCGCCCATGGGCACACCTAATTAGGATGTAATTATTGATGTTGGTGGCTTAAATAAATAAAATCGATTATTTAACTATTTAGTGGCTGCAGTAACCAGGCATGTTTGTATTGTAAAGTTAGACGCAATCTTGTTTCTACGCAGTTTCAATTGACAGAATTCTTCTAGCGCATCCGTAGTCCGAGATATCAAATCCCGAAGTTTAAAGGGACACTGAAGTGAATTTGTCAAGCTCCCGTTTTTGCTTGCACTGCGTAGACTGGCTCAAATTAGCACACTTTTCATCGTTTATCCGGTTGACAAATCGGTAATTATTTTACAAAGCGCGAAAGAACAAAAACTACCATGCGCGGTTTGCGACGGCCGCACCAACTAAGGCTGTGACGTTGAGAGGAGGGGCGCCGTGATTGGACGATGCCCAAGGTTAGCAATCACACAAGTTTCGGTTTCGGTTTCGGTTCTGTAAAACATAACCAATGGCTTTGTTGGATGGGCATTCTCAATATCTCAGTAATCATCGTACCGCGCTTCTGCCATGTTGTCGGCTGTAAAATGCACAAGATAAGCCTCCCAGGACGGCTTGTAGTCGTAGCATTCACTAGCCGAGACCTACGCAGTGCATGAACGCCCTCCGCGTACCCGCAGACGCCCAAATGTCATGCGCTTTTCCCCCATATTTGGAGCTTGCCTCCCTCATGCCTGTATCGTAAAAAGCGTGTTCGCACCAGGCCAAGGGTCTGTTCATTCTGGCCTGTGCCCACTGCCTGCAAGCAGTCGGTGCTTATGGCAACAGCACGCCAACGAGAACTCGCTAGCGCGCCAGTGCCAGCCTGCGCGCGTTTTGTGAACTAGTTCGTGTAGCCATGAACGTTGCGGCCCCAAAAAAGGTGAACTCAATATAGAAAACATCGGCGGAAAACAAAAAAGTTAACTTACAAAAAAAAAAAAAGCACGTACCCGCGGGGATTCGAACTCGCGACTCGCAAAACATTTGCCGTGAATTCCTAGAGCCTCAGACCGCTAGGCCACGGAGCGGGACGCCATTGCCTTGCTAATATAGGGTATATATTGTACAACCGGTTTACACTTTTATTTAGTTTTGGAATTTCAAGCCGCTTAGGTGACTATTTGTTGTACTGCGATCGTGCAGTAAGCGTCGCCCGAGTTTCCACAGTAGCTCACGTCTAGCAATTGCATTTCGTAGACGGAAAAGCGTTCGCAGATGCGTAGTCGTGCTGCTGACCGCTGTGCTTGTTCGCCCAGCGCAAAAACGTGCTTCCCGCGCCCTAGTTTTACGCTGTACGGTAAAAATATCAGTTGATTTTATTTGCTTAGTACCTATATTGACTTCGCTGACTCTTCTCCCGCCTTCAAGAGGCCTTATATTTTCCTACTGGCGTACCAGTCAGCGAAGCGTCGCATGTGCAGCGCTTGTGTGAAGCGACCTTGACTTGGAGCTAGATACAGTGTACAAACAAACCAAGTAAAGAAAGGCACATTCTTCCATTCACAAACGTGTCCTGGCTTCGTTTCAACTAAGCGAACGAATTGCGACCAAGCATTTTTTTTTAACCTCCTTGATTGCGACGACCCGCCGGCGGCCGGCGGACGAAACGCTGGGCCGACTGGCTCCGTCGGCCAGGGAGCCGTGCAGTAGCGCAGCCGTGGCGCAGCCAATTGCCAGCTCATCCCCTCCTGACGTCACACGAAAATGCCACAGAAAATGGGCGAGCGTAAAGAGAGGAGGACAGCGTTTTCGAATTAGTTTTTCTACTAAATAAAATCGCGTAAACGCGCCTAGAGTGGTCGAAACATGGCCTGGGGACTCCGGACTACAATTTGCGCTAGTAATCCCGCAATGTTTACATATCACTTCAGTGTCCCTTTAATTGGCGTTCGCATGATTACGCATGCTAGAAGTCAAACCAGCGCAAAGCGCCTCCCTTTTGTTCTGAGTTTCGATAGCTGTTCCGAGTAGTGCAGATTGCGATAACGCCAGCCAACAATGAATGGGTGCCAGTTATCACTTTTTCCTGTGCCTCCACCCCTTTGTCGAACTAAACACCGTACGCAGCAGGCACGTCACAGAAGGGAGGAGCTTTGCGCCGGTGCAGACTGTCTCGCATGCGTAATCATGCGAACGGCAATTAAACTTCGCCGTTTGATATCTTGGACTGCGAATGCGCTAGAAGAATTCTGCCAATTGAAACTGCGTAGAAACATGATTGCGCCTAACTTTGCAATACAAACATGCCTGGTTACTGCAGCCACTAAAAAGTTAATTAATCAATTTTAGTTAATTAAGTCGCCTACATCAATATTAACCTCCTATTTATGTGTCCCACTGGGCGCATAACCTCACTGTAGAGGTCTTCTTCACGGAAATCTAAGCGCTTATTTTTGAAAAAACCCGTCGACTTAACTTTAATGACCCTGTATACAGTACTTTTTCTGGAAAAAAAGCTAACTGGGAGTAATCGTACATTGTTATCTGGCTGTATCCTCATCCCCAGAACGCCCAGACGACCGCATTGCTGCAACGTATCAACGCAAAGAAAAAGACGCACTTATGCAGATGCACAAAGATAGGACACACAACTCTGCGCAGGAAAAAAAAAATATACCTCCGGTTACCGCAAAAACCATTGCCGAAAATTCCGTAAAATGTGAGCGTGAAATAGAACTAACTTTCTCTCTTCAATTGCTGTTGCCGTCATGTATGCTGGTAGTGAGGCTAGGAAAACACAGATCCAATACCTGGTCCACAAAAAAGATATCAACATGCCTTCATCAGAGCTATGAAGGTGATAAAACAGTTTCCCTAAAAATGCGACTAATAAATTATAATACTACGTCCATGCACGTGCACCATCTTCACATTACTTTGGAACAAATTTTGTATTCAGCTCATGTTCGGTAAATAATTTTTTTAACAATATTTTTTCTCGCCCCTCAACTGTTACTTGGCAGGTGAACTCCTGTTCCAAATTCAGCACAGCAACGCAACGCACGTCCTAACCTCTGCAAGGAATGCTACCAAGGTACTTGCAGTCCGAAGGAGCGCCAGCATTAAGGTATGACAAAACAAACCAGATGTATGAGTTCAATTTAACATTTTTATAGGCTGCGCTAAGATGACAATTGAATATTTGTTCCGCCTATGAAGCAAACTATGCAATATTTCGGCACAAGATATGGGACGGCGACGAAGAGAATAAAGAATAAAACCATGCAGAACACTAGAACGAGAAGTGGCGTAAAACAAACTTTGTGCACGAGAACTGCAGCTCGACGCAGAACAACAGCGCCCAGAAACAACCGAGAGATCTTCTCGGTGTGTAATTAGCGTTAGGAAGTCGCCGGCATGTTTTTCAAGGCCGAGCCCGCCTGATGCGCTGACCAGGGAAATAACTCACTCACTCACTCACTCACTCACTCACTCACTCACTCACTCACTCACTCACTCACTCACTCACTCACTCACTCACTCACTCACTCACTCACTCACTCACTCACTCACTCACTCACTCACTCACTCACTCGCTGGCAGCGACCCACTGAAGAAACAGTCGGAACACGGGCTATGAAATACAAATTCTCGGAGTTCTGCTTGCTTCGTCGTCGAAAGTCAATATAGTCGCCTGCCGCGCCTGCCGTGAAACTCATTCGCCGCTGTCTGCTCGCACACCTAGTGCTCCTCCCCCTCTCTCGCCGTCCTGACGGGTAAATTTAACGGATATTTTTTCAATTCAATTTAATTTTCCAGCCTTCGCACTCTTTGCACGGAATGTAATGGGTCGGCGCGCATCTTTTTTTTTCTTTTCTGCATGCAACAGCACGAACGTGGAGTTCGATTTATTGGGTCACTTGAACGCGAAAATTGTCTGTTTTTCGGTCTGTCCCTCGATTCATCCAAAAGAAAAAAAATGCAAGGAATCTCAAACTACCGCGTAAGAAGGTTGCGTAAGCGAAGCTGTCTGTAACCTTCATGACCATTACGACGGTCTACGTCCACGATTACAGCCGATTTGCTTCTCCTTCGCTTCCACAGCGACCTGTACTCCATTTCTGTTGCTATAAGTGCTAGCTTCCTTCATTTTTTTTTCGAAGTGATGATCATTGGAGTTCACCTTGGAGGGGCGCACTGTGTAACATGTCTTTCCGAGAAAGTGTTCCCACGATTATGGCAGACGCTGGAGATTTTTTTTTTCTTGCCAATTTTGGCCAATCTCTCAAAGTGGGTATGGTTGGCTTGACTATCGTGGACTCTGGGCGGTCGCCGCGAGGGACGCGCTCACGTGCGCACGCACGGCATTTTCTTTTTATTTTTAACTGCTGACAGAAAACAATTACGACTTGCTAAAAAGGTAGAATTCTTTAACCTTTTCAAAAGCTTCGCGGCTAAAAAAGTAAAAGAATTGTTGAACGAAACGTTTATATAAAGTAAACACTTCTAAACTACTAAATTTGTTAGAATGTTCATACTGGTCAACCTTGCTCAGCAAAAACATCACATTAGGGATATGTGAGGGGAAACAGAAATGTATAAGTGACATTTGCAGTGTTTCTTTAATTACAAATGAATGATTGTGTGATTTTTGTGATAGGAAATATAAAGGTATATGTTAACAGCAATGTTCTGACTCCACAAAATACACAATGCGCCCTCTGATGGCTTTTCAAGACGTTCAACAGTAAGAGAGGGAGAAAGAGAGCGAGAGAGCGAGAGAAAGAAACTTCTTCATAGAGAGCAATGATGTTCTCGCGGTTCCCTCTTCACGGGGATCCATGCGCTCTTGTCTACAACCGCATTCTCAACCAGCAGGAACTGGCCAACAATATGCGAGCTGGGCAAGGAAAAGTTCCGTAGGTGGTGGGAGCGGTGATGCGCGGTAAAATGGACTTCCACCGTGTTTATCATGGGAGGAGTGAGACGGGAGGGGAAGCGCATGAGAGTTGGCCGGAAAGACGAAAGGTACTTACGGGGCAGAGGAGCAGAAGACTATCGTATTTCGACGATATTTACAGGGAACTAATGTTTTGTGCTTACTTTTATCTCGGGCGGGATGGAGCCTCTCTGTCCGATTTCTAACTCGTTGTTCTTTAAGCACGATAGTCTCTCTTGGGATACGAAAATTCTTAAGTTTGGTCTGTCTGTCTCTCTCTCGCTCGATTCAGCCACCCCGCAAAAAGTAAACGAACTCTTGAACGAGAAGTTTATATAGGCAAAACCTTTACGAACCAGTACCTCTGGAACTACGCTTCATGCTTGTTAACATCGCTGAGTTAAACGAAAACATTGAGCGTATTTGAGGCAAAGCATCAATGCGAAACTGGTACTTTAAATTAAAAATTCCCTCGCACTTCCCCGAGGTGGAGAGTGTGTAAGTGCGAATGCACGGTTGTTGATTGCGCGATTACGGTGGATATCGTGATCTTAATGAGTAGTCGAGAGATTACACACACGCACACAACTGTAATGTTCGCGAAAGAGAGATCACACACACACACACAACTACAAAGAAAGAAAGATGCATTCTTTCACATACACCTATTTGTGTTGTCGTTGTACTTGACTGCTACAGCGGATCTCAGCTTTGAAATTTCGTGTCAGTACTCCTTTAAGCGGGTGCATTAGCCCTTCTCACGCCCGATTCCTGGCCATTCCCCCACGTGGGTATGTGCCATGCACAGGCACCTATTTGTGTTGTCGTTGTACTTGACTGCTACAGCGGATCTCAGCTTTGAAATTTCGTGTCAGTATTCCTTTAAGCGGGTGCATTAGCCCTCCTCACGCCCGATTCCTGGCCAATCCCCCACGTGGGTATGTGCCATGTCAGCGGCCAGGCAGCGCGCGCCCATCTCCCCCCGTTGCCAAGGAAGACGAGGAGATTCCTGGCCAATCCCCCACGTGGGTATGTGTCATGTCAGCGGCCAGGCAGCTTGCGCCCATCTCCCCCCGTTGCCAAGGAAGACGAGGAGCGCGCGCACCCGCAGCTGTTGCTATGCGGACAGCTGCGGAATGCGGACGGCGGCGGACGCTTCAGGCTCGCTTAAGAAGTGCATTCGCACTTAAAAACTTACGGTCCTCCCCAATGCGAAATTTGGGGGCAACGCGAACTGTAGAGTCTAGGGGTGTGCGAATATTAAATGTTTCTAATATTAATGGAATAAGAATATCTAGCCTCGAATATCGAATCGAATATCGAATAATTAAGGGGGGACGTGGCTTTCAAAATCAACTTTTTTCATTTCTTTGTGTGTTTTGATGAGAAATGGCACAGCAACTAGAAACGCTTGCGTGATAGCACCATTACCATTTCAAAGTAATATTTTGAAAATTTTCTTTTATAAAATTTTCTTTCGGTTCACCTTGTACCGAACTTGAGCGGATTATAAAACATGATAGAAAACTAGTTCGAAGTGCTTGGCATCCCCAAATGAATGGACGAGGTCGTGACAGCCAGATTTGTTTATTAAAACACAATTTTTTTAGTTCTCAGTTTTTCAGAGGTGAATGTACAAAAGGCACATAGGCCATGAACGACTACTTGAACAAAAAATCACAAAAAGTAAACGTGAAAAACCAAGAGTGTCATGACCGCAGCTGTTCATCAAGGAATGTAACGTACGCAAAGAACGGAATCAAAATAGACCCAGCGGTCACGAAGAAATCGCTGTAACAAACGACGAACAAACTCTGAAACACGCTGCGCAGTTCAGGTGGCCGCCATCTTGCGTTGCCGTGGCGACGTCCAATGAGGAGGGCCGTTTCAGCGCGCGCCGACCGGACCATTCGCGCTTCATAATCTATTTCTGAATTCGTTTGTGCGTCTTTCTTTTTCTGCCGCTCGTGCGTCTCTGAATGAACGAAGATAAAATGAACGCTCGTGCGTCTCTGAATGAACGAAGGCCGGGATCGGAAAGAGGATCGCTTGGCCAATCCAATGGTACCAAAATGGCGGCGCCCGGTGGCACCATTGCGGAGATACAGCGCTCCGAAAATTGGCATTTTTTCGCCCTTTCGCGCTGACATTTTGTCACCGCACCTAGCAAAAGTATTTTTATTCCACTTTGCGATGCTTTTCGTGTTAAAAATTTGCAAACGCACAGGATAGAAAACATAGAAACCGAAAATGTTGCTTTCAAAAAAAAAAAAAAAAGACGGTGTTTTGGTCATTTTTTCCGATGTTGAACACCACGTCCCCACATTGAACTAATCAATTCAAATATTCGATAATAGCCGATTATTCTAACCATTTCGAATATTCAAAATGTTTCAAATACATTGTTTTCGCAGCGAATACGAATATAACATATTTATTATTCGACTAATAATCGAATTTTTCGAATATTCGCACACCCCTAGTAGAGTCATCTTGGCGTTGGCGCATAGCTGCCGCTTCGGCGGCGCGCACGTGTGAATTCCCACGTCGGCGCCGCTGCTCCTGTACTCGGGCAGCACTTTTTTCCTCTCAGAAGTGATAGCGTAATCGGCTACCGCACGACTGCTCCCGCTACTCTGGCTGCTCTAGCTCTTCGCAGCCGCGGACCAACTTTCAGGCGGTACCCTCGACATACCGCCCTCACTCTCACACTTTCTCCATACTGTTCTCCTCCGGTTTCCTCCTTCCTCCATCTTCGGCGTCCTCCTCGTTCCCGTGGTTACAAACCGCAGGAGCGGGGCCTTAAGAGCTGCGCTTGAAAATAGAGGAGGCTTAACTTTTGCGACAGCAAATAAAAACACGTTGAAAACAATGCCTCGACCGAAAAATAGAAAAAGGACTCGCTCCCTAGCCCAGACACCAAGGCGGCATTCCAAGGCCAACTGTAACGAAAGGTTCCAATAGATGGCGGGAGTGGGTAAATTGAAGTGAGTTTAGCCAACCTCCACGGTGTTTGTCGCGGGAGGGGCAAGATGGCTGGAGGTGTTAGGTGGCTGTGGCTGAGAGGGTCGACCATTAAAGGGCCTCTGCAGCACTGCCGATAAATGCTGTCGCTCTTTCATTCATGTCTGCAATCACGGCGAAAGCTACAGTTATCGCCAGCCCGGAGTGGTACTGCGCGATTTGCTCGTCGTAGCAGATGCGCCTTTCGTTTCTGCACTGCTTTTGTGGGAGTTCTTTAAGTGGTTATCAAATGCATTTATGGCTGAAACTGAAAGACATCCGGCCAATATCCGCTACATCGCTGTAATGACGCAATTCGAGTGCTCGAAGACCTCCAATACAGGAAAAGATAGAACATCCTTTCGAACAAGTTTCTTAGGTATCTGATGGGCATAGAGCAGTAATTTTTGGCAAAGGTACTCTGTGACCATTTTTTAAAGTACTGAGTGTGTTTGTTGACTGCGTTCTCAAAGCATTTATGATACAAAAAAAGTTGGAAAAAGCGTTGCAGGGTCCCTTTAAGTGACAGCAGAAGTAGCAACTTATCGTCTATAGACAAAGTCCGCAGCGAAATGAGCAGACACGCGGCCAATTTTTTTTTTTTCATTTCCTATCGTAAAAGCTAACGTAACGTCTATTTTAAACGAAAAGATGGCGTGTACTCCAGGTTATGTACTTAAACTATGCCTGAAATATGCCTAAACTTTTCTTTGCGCTAAATAATGATGACATGATTAGGAAGCAGTTTCAGTAGTTGGGAACGGTCCACAATTTACCTACTTCTTTTGATTAATTGTTCCAACATTTTTGCCGGTATGATGAATCGACGGACAGACAGACAGACGGACAGACAAGATTGTCGCGTTTAAGCAGCCCAAGAAAGACTATCTATCGCCTTTAAAGGGGCCGCCAAGCAGACAAAACAGAAATTTGGTTCATTCGAAGATTGCCTCCTTAGAATCATACTGACACCACGTTTAACGTAAACCTCACTCAAACGGGCTACACAGGAAAAAAGGGAATGGCTATGCGACGCACCAGCTCACTTCCCGCAACAGATCCTATGATGCATATGCCCAGCTCTGCGATTGGCTGAGGCCAGCAAAAGCAAACGCAAATTAGGCAGGGCTCATTGGCTTGCCGAACGAGCTATTTCCGCTTACAGTTAGGGCACATTCTGTTTATAGCAGTGAAAATGGTGGGGCAAACAGTGGAAGTTACGAAAGGGCACGTAAACGTAAAAGTACCGACGGGTGCTGCTGCTTGTACTGCGCGCACTATTCATGTTTTAGCTGCACAGCAGTGCGGCGCTTTGAAGTCATCTCAGACGACACTGGCCAATTGGCGCAAGCGACGGTGTCTTACGTGTTTTTTACGTGTACATTACATGCCTTACGTGCACATTTGTCGAGTGAACACCATGTTTCACGAAACAATTATTTTGAACCCTAACAAAAACCAGCCAGGTTCACATACGGTCAAAAACAAAGCAAAGGTAGAAAACGGCCCTGTGCAGTATGATAGCGCCATCTAGGATGACTGACGATAAACAAGGATCGGCAGTCGGCTGCCAAGCCTAATGGCGCACTAAGTTTTCTTGAAGACCTGTTCTTGTGACTACATTGCAGACGTCACGAAAACACACGATTGGGCGGGAGAATCGAAATTTTAACTTAAGTTGATTCATTTCTATAAATTCATTGATTTATATAAATTGATTCATTTATAAATTTATTCAATTAATTAAAGACAAGAAAAACAACACAAGCAACGCACAACTCTTCGTACGAGCGATAGGTTTCTCGGCTTACGTTCAGTAGTTCACTAGCTGATATTCACTAGCTGATAAAATAAAAAAGCGAAAGAGTACTACCAAAAAATAACGCTAAAGTGTCTTCCCCGGGAAAGTTCTTATCGCCAAAAGAGATAGTTACATCCAAACTCTGTATTGGTAATACCTTTTTAACTGAAAGCGCCGAAATCGCAGATGCGCTTAACAAATACTTCTTGTTGGTGTTCATGCGTGATGACGGTGTCAACCCGCAGTTTTCTAGCTATGAACACATTTTGCCTATTGGTGATATTAGAATTTCATAGGGAGGTGTCTTAGCGCTTTTGCTTAATCTGGATGCAAAAAAAATCGCCTGGAGCTGACGGAATTCCGAATGCATTTCTTTCTCGGAGCGCCACGTGGTGTTCAAAATATCCTACTTTAATATTCGAGAAATCACTGTCATGCGCAGAACTCCCAGCCGATTATAAGTACGCAAAAATCGTCCTCATACCAAAAACAGGAAATCTGTCTGTCCCCACATCACACAGACCAATATCTTTACTCTAGGCATGGGCAAAAGTCTTGGAGCACATAATTTTCAAACACATTTCCACCTTTCTATAAGAGAACGCAATAATTGATGCAAGACAACATGGCTTCCGCCGAGGCTTTTCGACCATAACCCAGCTCTTGGAAGCAGTTCGCAAATGGCAGCAGCTCTAGATAGCCAAAGCCAAATTGACCTAATATTCTTAGATTTCCAAAAATCATTCGAACGCGTCTCTCACTCCAAACTACTGCTCAAACAAAAAAAAACAATTTTAAAAAACGACACTTTAGTTAACTGGATTGAAGAATATTTGTCACTACGATCAATGATACAACAAATCAATGATACAGCATCGTCACCTGCAAATGTAGACTCAGGCATTCCGCAGGATGAGTATTAGGGCCGCTCCTCTTTATCGTCTTTATAAATGATATCGTTAGTGACATACGCGTCAAGATAAAGTTTTTTGCAGATGACTGCATGTTATATAACGAAATACGCAATTCAAGTGATCAGGGAGACTTTAACACCTCGCTATCTGTAGTACAAACATGGTGCTCGAAATGGCAGAGGACTATGAACTTAAAGAAAGACGGTTTCAATGACTGCTACCTGCAAAAAGAGTCCCTTAGGTTTCGCTTATAGCATTAGCAACCAGCCTCTATCCGTCGTAGCTTTGTACAAATACTTGGGTGTAATACTTACATCAGATCATAAGTGGAACGAGGACATAATATACATTTACAATAAAGCAATGAATAAACTGGGATTTTTAAGGCGGTCTATAGAAAATGCATCCCCTGAACTAAAACTTTTGTCATATAAAATATGTGTCCGACATATTATAGAGTACGCTCCCATTGTCTGGGATCCACACACTCTAAGCAACATCACTAAACTCGAGAAAATCCGGAGGAAATCAGGTAGATTTATTTGCAATTCATACAGCTGGTGCACGTCCACGTCAGATCTTCTGAAAGCTGCAGAACTAGAGAAATCTTTTTTTATGCAGGACTAACGTGTTTAAAAACTTTTTCTTCCCACACACGGTTTCCGAATAGAACGGACTAACCGTCCCAATTGTTGACGGTCAGGCTGTTTCATCATTTATTTCTGCACTTTCGAATAAATCACAGCTTTCACCTCCCGTCTTTTCCCGTAAAATTTTGTGCTGATTATTGTGCAGTTTCTTGTTCGTTGTCTGCTATCTTGTTTTATTTTTTTTTGCTTCCGAAGTGGCAAGGGAAAACATTTCTGTGTGCTGAACATTGTGCATTTTTTGCTTATTGTCTTCTATCTTGTTGATATGTGCTTTTACCGGATGCCCACTCCTGCCTAAGGCCTTGTAACAAGGCTGGCAGTACTTGTAAAATAAATAATAAATAAATTTCACAGTGAATTGTTTGCTTCCGGACAAGCGCTGGGGGCACTATAAAATACAAAATCCTTCGAATGAAACAAATTTGTACTTTGTATGTATGGCACTTTGAAAGGGGCATGAAGACAAAACGCAAGTCATGGTTCATTGGAAAGATTGCGTCATAAAAATAACGTTGACACGGCTTCTAACGCAAACTTTACTCAAGTAAGCTGTATAATGAGGAAAACAAAGAAGGGGCATGTTACACCCTAGTTACTTTTCCGCACTGAACCTGTGACGTGTAATGGTCAGTTTGTTGCCATTGGCTGACGCTGACAAAATTCGATGCAAATTAAACAGGTTGAACAGGATTATAAGCTTGCAGAACTAGCTATTGGCGCTTAAATTTGGTGCGCGTTCTTTTTATAGCAGCAATTATGTTTGTCTGCGAAATTAAATTTACGAACGAACACAGGCACATACAAGCACTAGTGCGTACGGTGGGCACTATGCTGGCCGACGCTGCACAGCCGTCGAGCACGTTGGGCTTATCTGAAGAGACACCGCCACTTACGTGACCATTCCTGTCGAGTTGCATAATATTTCCCGACACTATTACTATCAAGCGTAACATAAACCTGGTACTCACAAGAACGGTCAGCAAAACAACCGTGGGAAGAAAGTGGTTCTTTAGCGGTATCGTTTATGTTATTTTTGAAGGAAGACGGTATCTAGACTAACGAAATATGTTTTTGCTGTGAGCGGTACTACTGGTCAACATACTAGCCTACCATGGATAAGTCATTGTGGACATCACGAAACACCCGATGCGGCCTGGGAATTCGAATTTCGGACTTAATTGTTTGATTTCTCAAAGAAGACGGCATCGTTTACTGCCGGACAAGCATGCAGGGTAAACACGAAACCTTTCGAATACAACCGAATTGTTTTTGTCTTCATTGCCCCTTTAAAATTCCTGGGGACACTCAGGTCGGCCTGCGGCGCATGAAAGAGCAAGCATTGTGGCTTCCAGCCGCGGTGAAAGCCTAAATCCTACGATTCGGCTTTGTTGGTTTATGGCGTAGTTCAACACGCTTAGCCGATGCAGAAACTGGATGTACTGTCATGGACTAATGAAACGTGCGAACACGAAAATATGTCACAGAACAGGCAAAATCGAGGAAATTGGTTTGTAGAGATCACAAAATGGCGCGGTGGGGTATATCTGGGAAGTCACGTTAACAAACTTTGCTGCTGTTATAAAGTGATACCACAAGTGGACTTGCATAGAAAGAAATTGCGCCATTTGTGTGTTCCAGTTTGTATTTGCAAGCCTGCATTTGATTTGTCCATCACTGTACATCCGACATCGAGAGAGAGAGAGAGAGAGAAAACATCTTTATTTGTCCCGCAAACGCGACGCGGCCTCACGTCGTGTCAGCCGTCCACTCGGCTTCCGTCACCTACTCATGCCTTACCCCCGGGTGGTGGTGACACTTTCGGGCGTTGAAGCTCGAGGGCGTCCGACACTTGCTGGACGGCCATGTGTTGTATGACGTAGTGCATAAAACTCAACATACCTGGTGTCACCTCAAAGCAAACACTCCCTCAATTCTGCCTCCTTCAACTCGTGCTCGCCCACATCAGTGGCTGTTATCCGCATACGGCCCACATTTTTACGGACGGTTCATCTACACCTCACAGTAGTGCATCGGGCGTCTACGTTTCGTCTACCGGCCAAGCGCTGTCCTACCGCCTTGAACGTGCAACGTCATCCACGTCGGCCGAGCTTCATGCAATTAAGCAAGCCCTCCGCTACATTCTTCGTCAGCCATCAGCAGAATGGGCTATATTCACGGATTCTAAGACAGCGCTGCAAACCCTACGGCATGCCAGTTGCTTCAGCCTCCACGACCACGTATCCCGCGACATCATTTACCTGCACCATCTAGCCTACGTCGCTGGGCATCGTGTGACCTTGCAATGGATACCCGCACATTGTGGCGTTCTCGGCAACGAGAAAGCTGATGAGGCGGCTCGCAGAGGGCTACAACTGCGCAATGTAAGGAAAATTTTCTTTACAAAGCACGAGGCTGCAGCGCTAGCGAAGCAGCTTGCCTTAGAGGAACGAAACCGTCTCTGGTCTTTTCCCGAAACTCACCACCCTTTTCTGTATGACATAGACTCTGACCTGAGAATGAGGCTCCCAGAGCGAATCCCACGTCGATTTGAGACGCTCTACCATCGGCTGCGCCTCAACGCAGCACTTACGAACTCCTACCGACATCGCCTCGGTCAAACCACAAACCCTTACTATGATAACTGTGGTTTGCCAGAAACTACTGAACACGTTTTATTAGAGTGTCCGGCATACAAACAGAAAAGGAACGACCTCGCCAAGAAGATCGAGTGCCTCAACAATGGACTTTTATCATTGAAAGCTCTTCTTGGACCATGGTCATCTCCATCATCCCAGCGAAAAGTGTTAGATGCACTGTTTGATTATTTACACGACATCGGCGTCGCAGAGACACTGTAGAACTCCACATCGTCATCCTGTGAGAACACCTGGACTTTTACGTGACCCACGGAACACTCCATGTAGCCTTCTTTTTTACATCTTCTTTTTTCCCCTCTCTTTCGCCCTACTTTCTTTAGGGCCTTTACCTCCTCCACCCCATCCCCGCAGAGTAGCATGTAGGCGAATACATGCCTGCAGACCTCTCTGCTTTCTTCTAATAAAGAGCTTTCTCTCTCTTTGCACGCCGCCGCACTGACAAGGTACGGCGGGAACGTCTCTGCTGCACTGGCCTCGCTCGGGTGTCTTCTGCAGTCCCACAGGATGTGGGCCACCGTGGCCCTGTCCTTGCACATCACAAACACATCACTGGGGTACACCTCCGGGCATATTTGTTTAGCTATCACTGGAGTCATCAGCGCACGTGTTTGCAACTGCCTAAACACCACTGCTTCGCGTCGCGTCAGCTTAGGGTGGGGTGGGGGTAGCGTCCGGCGGTTAGTCCGGTACCACTCCAGGGTGTCCTTGTAGGTGGTGAGTGCCACCACCTCGTCGTCTTCCTCCGCCGCAAGTTGGGGGCTCGGGCTCATGCCGCGGCTGGTGAACGCGCGCGCCGCCCGGTCCGCCTCCTCGTTGCGGTTCTCGCCCGTGGTCAACGGGCCGGCGTGCGCCAGGAACCACTTAATAGTCACCGCTGATCGTCTGGGGAGTAGGGCCTCGCACACCCTCACAACACTGAGGGAGACACTATTCGTAGCGTAGTGCGAGATCGCCTGTCTCGCGTCACTGATCACTGTGGTGCACTCTGGGTTCGCATGGGCTTATGCGATCGCCATCTCTTCGGCCTGGTCCGTGCTCTTGGCCCTGACGCTGCCGGCCGTGTACAGCGCCCCGGTGGTGGCTGCTACCACCGCCGCGGCGTACGTGTACGGCCGGTCCGGGTACTTGGCTACGTCCACGTAGTATGCTCCGGTGTCCGTCGCGTGTGTCGCCGTGAGTGCCTTGGCTCTGGCGAGCCGTCGTTCCTGATTGTGCTCAGGATGCATGTGCCGGGGGATGGGTGGCACGTGGAGGTTGCGGAGCAGGTCCCGCGGGAGCGACGCTCGCTCCGCGCCGTCCTGCGTTCCTTGTCCCTAGTGCCCGAGCCGCTGTAGGATCGCGCGTCCCGCTCTCGTTTGCCTTAGTCTCGTTAGCTGTGCCGTGCGCTGGGCCTCGGCTATTTAGTCGAGAGTGTTGTGAACTCCCAGCTCGAGGAGCTTGTCCGTCCTGGTGTGCGTGTATAGCCCGAGTGCTGCCTTATATGCCTTGCGGATGATGGCGTGGAGCTTTTAGCGCTCCGCCGCCTTCCAGTTGTGGAAAGCCGCTACATAGGCCACGTGACTGACTGCGAATGACTGGACGAGCCGGAGCAGACTTGCTTCCTTCATCCCAGCATGCCTGGTGGACACCCTCCGGATGAGTCTAGTGGCCGTTTCCATCTTAGTTTCCAGCTTCCTGATTGCGAGGCCCTCGTGCTTGAGCGCGTCTATGCGGAGGCCGAGGACCCTCAGGGTCTTAACGTGTCGGGTTGCCGTGCCGTCCCGCGTTCCCAGGGTCATTTCCGGGGTTGTATCCTTGCACCTTCCGTTGGGTGGCAGAATTAGGAGCTCCGACTTTGCAGTCGAGCAGATCAGCCCGGTTCCTTGCAACTGGTTCTCGATAACGTCGATCGCCTGCTGCAGTGCGGCCTCAATGTGGCCGTCACTGCCTCCCGTCATCCACGGGGTGATGTCGTCGGCGTAGATCGTGTGCTTGACGTCCGGGAGGCTGGCGAGCCTGTTGGCCATCCCGATCATCACCATGTTGAACAGAATAGGCGATATCACCGAACCCTGCGGCGTCCCGACACTGCCCAGTGTCTTGGTAGGTAGCTGTATATCCCCGACGTTGATTGCCGTCGTGCGCTCGGTGAGCAAGTCCCTGATATAGGCGAACGTTCTCTGCCCCATGTCGAGGCACGATCAAATGCACTTGACACGATCAAATGCACTTTGTAAATCTAGGCCCAGGACCGCTCGGTTGTCTAGAGAGTGGGTCGCTTGGTCGATCACCTCCTGCTTAAGCAACAACATGGCGTCCTTAGTGCTAAGCTTAGCCCGGAAGCCCAGGATCGTATCGGGGTAGAGTCCTTCTTCCTCGAGGTACGACTGCCATCGGTTGAGAAGCACATGGTCTAGCACCTTGCCAACGCACGACGTAAGCGATATCGGACGCAAGTTGTCGATGTGAGGGAGCTTACCCGGTTTGGGGATGAGCACCGTCCTCGCCTCCTTCCATCGCTTGGGTAGCTTGCCGTTGCGCCAGCACTCGTTGTTGTACCGTGTGAGAACCGAGATGGCCGCGTCGTTCAGGTTGCGGAGCGCCTTGTTCGTCGTTCTGTCGGGGCCTGCTGCCAATCTGCAGTTGATTGTCTGGAGCACCACCCTCACTTCCCACTCCTCGATGTCGCCGTCGAGCCGGGCGTTGACCACTCCCGTGTAGCTCGGTAGGGGCTCCGGGGGCGTGGAGGGTAGGTACTTCTCGTTCAGGCGTCGGCGAACCTCCGCCTCGCCGAGTTCCTGCCGGGTCTTGTGTACGGTGCGGGCCAGGACGTCCTGTTGCGTTCCCTTGGTCTTGGTCTCGTCGAGCAAGTGGCGGAGTAGCTGCCAGGTGCGACTCTTGTGCATCTGCCCGTCGGCCTCTTCGCAGACCACGTGCCACTGCTGGCGGCACAGGACGGCGCAGTGTTTCTCTATCTCCCGGTTGAGCAGTGCCACTCTCTTACGAAGCTTTCGGTTGCTGCGCTGCTTCTTCCATCTATCTCGTATGGAGTTCCTCGCCTCCAGGAGGTGTGCGAGCCGGCTGTCAGCCTGGGGTGCGGAGTCGTCCAGCTCGATTTCGGTGGTGGCCGATCGGGCTGCTTCGTTGAGGGCTTGCGTCCACTTGTCGATGTCTTCGACGTGTTCCGGAATGCCTCCCAGAGCTTCGCGGTACGCGTTCCAGTCGGCGATACCTTGTGTTCTGGGCGTCGGCGCCTTGGACTTCAGCGGCACGGTGATTTCCAGGATGCAATGGTCGCTTCCCAGCGTCTCGCCGGTGTTCCTCCACCGCGTCTCGGCACCCTTGCCGAAATCCTTGCAAATAGTTAGGTCGGGGTTGGTGTCCCGCTGCACCGGCGTGCCGTGGCGAGTGTGCGCTGCCGGGTCGTTGAGCAGTTGATAGCCCGCGTCCGCAGCGTCCTCGAGTAGGGTGCGTCCCTTAGCGGTCGGCTTGGGGCAGCCGAAATCCAAGGATTTTCTACTCTGACGCGCAGCGCGAGCCAATTTGACAGTGAATCCCTCTCGGTGTCACGATTCACACACACTTCACACACGCATGAATCACGTTTCACACACACTTGTGTAACCCAAGGGTCTCGCGCTAGTTTTTGTTGGCATAAGTTGCCCGCCGAACAAGGCACCTGAGAGAACCCCTCGAGAACTACAGGGAGAGGACCGCCATGACTTGCTCCTCGTTTCACGCGCCAGTGAGGCCCACAATGCGTCACCTGTTATGGTAGTGCTTGTGTCTCGCGGCAGTGCGAAGAGCCCATCTTCCGCCGAACATCAAGACTCTCCAGGTGTGGGCATCGGCTGCTTTGGGCCGGACTCCCCCAATAGAGACTACTATGCCCCCTGTGGACTTTCGAAAGTACCACTGGGATACACAAGAGGGTGTAGACGCCCTCACCGCTTTCCCTATCCCGGACTATAGACCTGGAATCACACTTTATGAATAAAGGACTGTAATAATTATTCGCCGCCTTCGCCACGCGAACCCCAGACAGGCTGATAGCTTACTTTCGCCCGGCATGGAGCCAGGAGTCGCACGCGCTCGCTGAGCCGCGCGATGCCCGCACTCGTTTTTTGTTTATGTGTGTAGTCTCGCCGCTGCGCCCCCTTTCATTCCGAAACTTCGTTTCAGGCACGCAAGCACGCACGCACGTTGAATTTCAGCGGCAGCAGCTGCTGACGACGCTGTGTCTGCTGCCTCTGGGCACAAAATGGCTGTGGCCTAATAAATGGAGCGCATCGGCCATTCCAGCAACAGTTTTTTCGCGGCGTGTACGACAGTAAACTCCCAACCCGGCGGAGGCGGCGGCGGGGGTGAGAGGGGGGGGCGGGAGAGGTGAGTGTAGGGGGCGGAGGGTTTCAGTCACGGAGCACACTGTACATACCACGGCGAATTTGCCCAGCGTTCCCCGCGGGGAGGTGCCTGCTCACCGGCGGGCGCTTCGGCGGTACGGCTTTGTCGTCTTCTTTAGCGGCGGTTGTTTTGGGCCTGCTTTGGCGTAGCTTCGCGTCCATTGCGCGCTTCCTTCCCACGGCTTGATTAAATTTTTTGACACCACCTTTTGGGTAACCCGTACCCGACAGAATTATGTGGTCATGCGGCAACGATACGTTAAGGATTGGTTCGCAGGGGGGGGGGGGGGAAATTTAGAGAACACATACAGACATTTGGCCGCTAGAGAAACGCCACCTTTTGCGCACTGCTTGCCACGAAAGGGGCTCCGTTTTTAAATTGGTGAATACCAATTCGGTTGTGCTTTAAGAGGTATTACAAGAGGCGAAAGGAGCCACTGGCTCTAATGAATAGCGATTACAAAAGCGCCCTTAGCTTTTCCGCAGTTCTAAACCTCACTAAACTAACTAGTTTCATTCGGCATAACTAAGCTCACATGCCGAATTGTTTCCGTGTTGGCGCTTGTGTCGCGCGGTGGTGTAGCCCCGAGCTAGCACATCAGGATGGCTAGGTTCCGCTGTCTCACTGTTCGAAAGACGCAGCGTGCTTAGCGGACGCTGCTGTAGCCACGGGCGGGGTAAAACAGCGTCCGCCGCTGTAGCCCAACCGTGGCCGATGCTGCTGCGTTCGGGACGCCGCCACCGCGAATTCCAGGCAAAGGCAGGCAGAATCTCTGTATTCACTCTTTGTAGAACCACGTGTGTGAATTCAAGTGCCGCCGCATGGACAGTTGTTGCGGGTGTAGTTTAAAGCTTTGCTTTCCAGTCCCGTTCACAGCGTGTATTGGAGCCAGTTTTTTGTTTCTGTTAATTATGTTTAATGAAGGGCATTTACTTTCCCACTATGGCACAGTGTCTGTAATCACGATTCATTGAAACACGAATTGCGGCGCGCGTGGCTCTCAGTGGATGCGGCGCATCCTGTCGACTACACAGGATGCGGCCTGCCGTGAGGGCAAGCGCACACGAGCACGCTAATTACACATAGCATTATAGTGGCGGAGTATGTTCCCTAACCTAACTTTGCTTGCCGATGTGAATGCGGTTGTCTGCCGAGTCGTAGCATTCGATAGAACAAAGAGACAGGTAAAAGGCGATGATAATAATGATGATAAGAATTACGGGGCATGTGGCCGTTGTGAGAATGGAGAATACTGCGTTTGCAATTATGAGGAGTGTGTAGGTGTTCCTGTAGCTTTTGCTGAAATGCGCAGACTGGGTTTCGCTAACTTTATTCTAGTAGCGATTGTAACTTTACGTCACCCGCGAACTTTGTGAACATGATTATCAAAGGGCGGGGAAAATTAAACTCGATTTCTGTGCCAACACCTTGCCACCAAACAAGGGCTTGTGGTGGATGGCACCCGAGCGCTGCCTTGAAGCACGATGTCTGAGTCAGTGCAGTGCATTATACAGAATTGATTTGCTCTATAGATTGAACAGACATGCTGAGAAGATAGGACGTGTATTACAAGTGTCTGACGAAATGTTCGATACGTTCGACAACTAGTTTTCATCACTACCTTTTAAAAGCGAAGTAAGGAAACGACCTGTCAATCTGCACCTTTTTGGTGCTCTACAAACCAAATAAAGATCAACTAGGCGTCAGTGAAAATAAGTAAGGGCACAGTGGACAAGAAACCACCGTAAATGGCAGTCTTTAGGAATGATCGAATGTGGTTTATTCTGTGAAATGGGTTGCTCATATGCAGTCTCGCTGGAATTGTCTAAGCTCAAGGGCTGTCGTCCGATATCCTGCTAGCAGGGTTCCTTACAAAGATTGATCCAGGGAAAATTTTTGACCCTGGGATGCGATGTGTTGCAGAAAGCATTTATTTCGGGAGACGACATGGCTGGCTTTTTTTCGACTTCGAGCTTTGCGGACATCAGCGAGGACAATTTCGAAGAAGTCCCCATTGAAGATCCGAAAAGCACCACGGTCGCCTTGTTCTACTCCTCCGGTACCACGGGGGACGCCAAAGGAATGGAGATATCCCATCAGAGCGTGGTTGCAAACCTTCACACGCAAGCGTGAGTGCTTGATGATGTTATCGCCAAGACTGCGACTATAATAACCGTGTAAGCAATTTAACCCTGCAGTCAAGGCGCGTCCAATGATACCGCTGCGTTACGAATCGAAGCAGAAGGCAATGTAAATACAATGCGTACTTAGTGAATTCCCCCAACATAATACGATATACGATCGAATTCGGTTTTCAAGCACACGCCCATGTAGTACACCACATGTCTCTAGGCCTACTTTACAAAATTATCAATTTAAAGCGAATACTTCTTACGAATGTATGGGGACCCGTTCAGTGGGCATTTTATTGTCGCCATTATGTCGTTATAATGAACAACTTAGGAACATCAGTTCTCTCTAGGAATTCTGTGTTGATAATTTCCTCATTCCTAAATAGATGTAAGCAGCTTGCGATTCCTGCGTATAAAAGGAAGGTGCAATGCACTACAATGCACTACAATGCACTACAATACATGCACTACAATGTGCATGTACGGAACTGCTCAACTTTCCTAGTACTGTCACCTAGGCAAAAACGATGCGAAGTTTATGTTGTGATAGCAATTTATCAGTGAACCTGCTCTGCAAAATGCAAGAGAGCCCAAGCGTGTAGCCAGCAGCCAACTACATTGACCGGAAGTTAGCGGCTCGAACGAATTAATTTCGGGGGTTCCCCTAATCCAGAACATTCAATTAAATCGAAAACATGGTCGATCAAACAGGAACTACCTATGATAGCGATGAAAAGCTAAACGTTTCTCTTAGAATTCAAGATTATCTGGCATGAGATACAAGAAAAAACCGCGGTTCGCTTTTTTTGCGAGAGATTACCTTGCGGCGTTAGAGAAAGTTTTTAGAGGTACAACATCGCACCCATTTCACGCAAAAATGCAAGAGACCGGTGCTGGGGACCCCACGTCCAACGCTTAGGATCTGGACGTCTCCAAAGGTGGAGCCCTGTTTCTCGGAGGCGTTGCGTTCGGGAGTTTTTAAGAGCTGGGAATTCCACAAAAGGTTCAGTGACAGCCTTCGACGAAGTGGCAGGTGTCCGCGAACAGCGCGTGATAGCGGGCAGGCCAGACGTGGGTAACTGCTGGATATAACGGCACCCCAACTCGAAGTCTCCGCAGCAAGACCTCCTCCTAGCGATGGAGACCACTGGGGAAGCCAGGTCTTCGCGGGGGTAGTGGAGCACGCGTGGAGCGGCGAAAGTTCTCCCTTTTTCCCAGCAGCTCTTTTACGGTGGATACTGGGGGAAGTTGATTTGATTGATTAGTTATTGGGTTTAACGCGCCGAAACTACGCAGGTTATGAGGTGCACCGCAGCGGAGGGCTCCGGATTGATTTTGACCACCTGGAGGGTATCTTTTAAGGTGCGCCGACATTTCGAACACACGGGCGTTTTTGCTTTTCGCCTGCACCTGAAAAGCGGCTGCCGCGGCCGTACTGCGAGCACTGAAAGTGGCCATGAGAGGTTTATACGGTGGCAGGCGCCATTCGCCGCTGTATTGGCAGGAAGCACTCACCCAAGAATCTACAAAACATGGACAGGGCATGAATAAGTGTCCATAATCATGGGAATTCATGCAACCAGGCTTGTACACCGCGCAACGTGACGTACATCACAAATCGCTGCCGTTGAGTCCTTGAAAATTTCTAGCTTCATCCCACTAGTCGCTGTCGACGGAGGCACCTGCACACCATCCCGAATTGTTGTACGTCCTGCCATAACGCTGGGTGGGAGGACTAGGGCCGGCGGAGGACCGTCAGTACATATTTAGATCAGTACGAGCCCACAACGTAGACACGCTAGTTTGGGGCAAGGAGAATGTGCTTCCCGGTTCTTTTCTACAGTAGCAGTACGTATGTTCTTAGCACCCGGACAACTTGACTGAGTGGGTAATTTGACGCAGCGAATGTTGTAGCAGACAGTCGCTTGCGAAAACGGGAACGAAAACACCGCGAAGGCCAGGTGCTCGTTTTCATAAGTGCGAGCACAAAACCTTGCGGAGCTTTTGAAACAATTATTTATTTGAAGTAACGGCAAAATAACAGTCTCTATTGAGCCTCTCCCGAAATTTTACATTGTTGTTAACTGCCAGCTCAGTCTGCAGTACACTAGCCATGACCGTTGAGGCAGACTCAGGAAAAAGAACACGCTTTGTTTTTTATCCCTTTACATTTAAAACAGCGTGTGTTATTTTATAATTATAAGATTTCACACTCTTCTTTGCTTTTCTTGTGGTATTTTATTTGGATTTACGACCACTAAAACGTTTCGATCCCAGCCAATGATAAAACTAAGGCCAGTGCATGTTATAGCGGGGCCCATGACAACACAGATGGCCTTGATGTGAGCCGCATAGACGCTAGCGCCACATTCCTCCCTAGTGCATATAGTTAGAAACTCTGTGATCTCAGCAGCGTGGGAAGAGCAGAGTCGAGTCAGGCCGTGTCTCAGCAACCGCTCGTCGCGCGGTTGCCATAGTGAAAGCCCGGGCAAGCACGGGTGGCTTCGCTGCATTTGTTCGTTCAAATTGTTCGAAGGGAGGGGCACGCCAGGCTGATATCATGTAAAACTCACGCTGAAGCCACTGTTTCGCGGTCTTCAAAATCGGCAACCAGGAAAGCTTTCGGAACGGGAGGCTTAGAGCAAAAAAAAAAAAAAAAAAGAGACGAGGACGGTGGAAGACGAGGCAGGCGCATCTCGTCCGTCTCGTCAGCCACCGTCCTTGTCCTTTTTTGTGCTAAGCCTCCTATTCAGTATGTACCAACTAGCCCAACACCACGTTTTGTTGAATAAAAGCTTTAGCGTGCTTCAGTTGAACCAAATAGTTAAAAAAGAACCAGGGGAATTAACCACTTGGTACGGACTGGAAGAGTTCTTAGGCTTTGGCTTAGTCGAGTCCATAGCCCTAGTGCAGCGAAAGAATGCAAGTGCTTGCTTGGGAGGACAAATTAGTAGAAACACTTTTGAATACCAGTAAATGTAAGTACAGATTCAGTGCGAGTGCAAGTGAGTACAGATGAGTTGTGTGCTGCCAATTAAAGATTGAGTACGATTACTCTGAGTACTGACTTAGCACGAGTACTTGTGAATAGATAGCGTGCGAGCATAAGTGAGTACAGATTGACTACGAATGAGTACAGATTGAGTACGAGTACTACGTGAGGACTAATGAGTTTTGAGTACAAGTGAGTAAGTTTTCTAATGAGTCTGTGATGAGTGAATACGAGTGATTTTGAGTGCAGACGTGCTTTTTGAGTCTGAGTTTGAGTAAGTATACCATGAAGAAAAAAATTACTACTGACTTTGAGTGACTTATTTCTGTTTTGTTGACCTATGCTGAGCTACTGACACTGATGCCGATATATCTAAGCCCCGAACCCGCTTGAAAAACAGGAGTGGATGACCGGGTGCGGGCTCGCTCACCTACAAAACACTAACGAATCTCAAGGCGCGGTTTGACGCATTCCCCATCACGCCTTAAGGGGGCGCCAACCCTAAGCTCAAACAAAAGTTTATGAAAACAATGCAAAGTCTCTTATCTGCCTGAGTACGGCTTTAGGCAAACCCATAGACTGGGCCGTTCCCGTCGTATTGATGTCCTGTAGTCAGCGCGGGGAGTAAACTCGCTCTCTAGTTTCCCAACAAGTACCCCAATTCTGGATAGCCCGAAACACCGCCGTATAAGCTGTTCACTGATGCCTCGTAATCAAAATAAGTTGCAAAGCCGCAGCCCACCACCGTGCCAATACTGGGCGCCTCAGCGTCGAAGATTGTACCTTTCGGCGTCGACCCGCTGCTGGGTCACTAAACGAACTCGAGGAAGCTGGCGGGCACGTCCGCGAATGGTAGGTAACCTTGTTCGTTGACGTTGAGGTCGTCTTCTCCAGCGCGCAGTAGCATGGGGTCGAACATCGTAGTCGGCTGTCTTCCGCAGGCAAGCTCGAGCGGTGTCATCTGCGAGGCTTCCTGGACAGCTGTGCTGTATGCAAACTTGAAGCAAGGGTGAACTTCGTCCCACGCTTCACGTTCAACGTCAGCGATGATAGACATCATATTCGCGATGGACCGTCTGTTTTTTGAGGGTGGCAGGCCGTGGTTGTTTGGTGATCCCCGGTGGTGTAGCTTAATACTCCCTGCATGAGCTCCGCCGTGAATGTCGTTCCGCGGTTCGATAGTTTCGCTTGAGGAGCTCCATATCACAGCAAATCTTGGCGGAAGAATTTGACGACTTATTTGGGAGTCCCATTGCCTGGAGCTGTGGTATCCGTGCAGGGGCGTCATGTAGTCTGTGACTACGACAAGCCACTTGTTTTCCGCTCGTCACTTACGAAACTTGCCGTAAAGGCCCGTTCCGATCTGTTGGAGGCGCCTTCGAGGTATGGCGATATGGTGCTGAAGTCCGGCTGGACTGCGTGCCGTTTTCAGTAGCTGGCAGTCACGGCAGCTCCGGAGGCCGCGGGTAACATCGGATGCATGGAGGGGCCAGTAGTATTCAGCCGACGTGTCAAAAAGACGGGTCATCATAGTATGCTTCCAAATTTCGTCACGAAGGTCTGTTGGGATCGCGAGAACGAAGCTTGTTCTTGTGACGGGGTCGAAAGCGGCGTTCTTTGAAAGATACTTCAGAGAATAGTTGCGTCAAACCCCAATCCGTCATACTCTAAGGTTGGCGTTGGAAACTGTCGTGTTCCTTGGCTACCTTCTTTCTTCTCTACATTTGTGGCCCCAATACCTGATTTAGATATTGCTGCGAGGCGATTTGCAATGCCGCTATGCTGTGCGCCGGTCAAGGCAGCGGGGCTATGCACTAGCAGCGCAAGATGAGGAGCCCAATGGCCAACCGAACAAAGAGGAAGCTCAGAACCTGGCTGGTGATCACCTGCATTCGTCTGCCAGCGCTAACCGGATTCATTGGGAAATACAGCAGTCTTCCGCTTGCTTCCCGTAAAATATCTCCATGAGGTTGTTACTGAGCTTCAAGAACCGTGAACGAGTTGGCGGGTATTTCACACGTGGTCATTTACGTGCAGACCTGTGACTGTGCCTGATTAGAAGTAAAATTAAGTATACTATTAAGTCAGAGGGTGAGAATAGCATAAAACTGTCTTACTTTTGCTGGGAAACGGGTAGTAGCGGTTAAACATTCGCGGTGATCAAAATCTACTAAAGCGACTCTTACGTTGTGGAAATGCGTGAGAGCGAAAGCACAGACACGAAGAAAATATTTCCGTGAGGTCTTTACATCATACGTCAAACCTCTGAAGTTTCTACGGGGAATTCCAGAATGGTTAAATTAGACCGCTCTTTTTCTTTGGTTAAGGTCAGCTTTGTGGCTGAAATAACTGTGCCGAGAAAAAGGTTGACAGTTCTGAAGAAAATGCGCTCATAGTTCTATGGTTTGTACGCACTTCAGCGCTCTCCTGAACAACGAGCCCAAAGACGTCCTTCTCGCGTGGCACCCAATCACATACGCGTCTGGATTCATGTTCGTGCCAGTGGCTGCTTGCGCTGGATCAACGTGCGTGATTGTTCATCCCGGTATGTCCTTCGACGATCTTGTCGGCACTGTGAACAAATACCAGGTGAGTGTATCGAGATACTTGCGTCATCTTAAAAAGGCGTTGTTGTAGTCAATTACAAAGTCTTGTTGTTTCATAGTGTAACTCCTGCCGTCTGCAAACAATCCATGAAATCTATCGGGCAAAATTAGCAATAAAAAATTAGCACCACTCACCTACAAATAACTTCACCGCTTGCTTTAGACAAGTTTCAGTAATGCAAGACGCCATGAGATGTTTCACATGAACAAAAGATTGGACAGTTTTTCTGTAAATGCGGCATATTTATGCGAGAAAAGATGAACCCCAAGGCGGAAAAATAACGAATACTAATTTCCAATCATCTTTTATCGACACGAGCAAACTAACCTATCGATGGCGATGTGCAAACGGATGCTGCGATCGGTGGCAAAAAGGTCAGTATGCGGCAAAGGAAACAAAGACTACGCCGGATTTTTGCGAAATGGCTGTAAAGCTGCTAGCGCTCCTATATAATGCTTGAGTAACGTATTGTCATTCAGTTACGCTGCAAAACAGTGGTTGGACTGTGGCATACAGTTGTCGTAAATGATGGAAAGCAGCCTGCCTGTTGTTTCACTCAGGAAACGTAAAAGGGCTTTCGTCGCTTTCTGCGAGGTCGATGGTAAAGACCGAACTTGCGTGAAAGACTATAGTGCCAGAAACGGGACTAGAGTGCGCGCTTTCCCACTCCTATCTCTTCCTCTTCTCCCCCCCCCCTTTTTATTCCCTGCGCCCCATTCCCCCAGTGCAGGGTAGCAAACCGGGCTCTACACCTGGTTGACATCCCGGCCTTTCCTTTCTTTTTTCTTCTTCCTTCCTGCCTGTTGTGAAGCACTTACATTACCAAGTACAATAAGTGTCCATTGAACCGCCTTTCTAGGGTTTTTCCTAATTTCTCGCGGCGCTATAGCAGTCTGGTGTTCCGTAAAATACATTGCCACGCATCCACCGAGGACGAATGTTTCTCGACGACGTGGGCATGCCGAGCGAATGCGGCAAGTTTATTTTAGCAACAGCCACCTCAGAAGCCTGACTTTGATAAGCACGGCACCCCATGTGACGCTTTCCTAACCGGTTCCATGAATCACCTGCAAGTTCCACAACCACGCGGAAGAGCGTTATAATGGAAACAATACGGTACTCGAGTAGCAAATGTGTATGGCGTGCGTTTGGCCTCGAAGGCAATGTCTTAGCGTTTATATTCGCTACATAAGTCCCAAAAACGCCGCTCGCATTTCCCTAGAGTAGTTGAGATTTCGGTACTACATTCGTGGCTAGCGTGTTCATTTGTTAGCAATTAAATTTATTGTTCCGAATGTGACCGCAGAGTAGGGCTAGTATTTTTTAACATTCAGCCGCCGTGGTGGCTGAGTGGCTAAGGCGTTGTGCTGCTGAGCACGAGGACGCGGGTTCGATTGCCGGTTTTTTGATGGAGGCGAAAAGCAAAAACGCCAGTGTGTACGAGATTTCGGCGCAAGTTGAAGATGCCCAGGTGGCCAAAATTAATCCGGAGCTCCCCACTACGACGCGCCTCATCGCCTGCGTTGCGTCGGGTCGTTCAACCCTACAATCAATCAGTTTTTCGACATCCGCCTCTTCCACATATCTGTAGCCGGAGTTCTGAAATTGCTCTGAATTATAAATTTGTACTTAATATATCCTTATGGCCTCATTCACTAAGTATGAACAGAGTCTTTCAATGTTTTACTGGTCACGAAACTTCGGCGCTCGTTTCATATAGGGACCGCGCGCGCCGCTACAGGCGCCACCGCCGCACGAAGGTCATCCAGCCGCCGCGCGTGCGGCGTATTGGCCAGCTCTTGGCGTGCAAACGCTTGCTGCTTTTGGTCTCTGCGCGCTGATTAGGTGTTTTTTTTTTTGCGTAGTAGTTAGCGATGAATAGTCCAGTCATTGTGTATATCACCTGCCTTCAATGGGGTTTTATTTTTCGAAGTAAATTACCGTTGACTTCGGCCGCGAACGGCAATGGCTTCTGTGTGCTCTTGCACAAGCGCTGCGCCGTCGTGTTTACGGATTTTTAAATCTATATTGCTTCTTTTAGTAAAAGCAAAGTTGTAATTACCACATATACGGTAGCTCCGTAGTCCCGGACTGCTGCGGTCCTATCGATAATACAATAAAAAGAAACTGAAAGAAACCAAGTACGCGTCGTTCAGACTACGCTTAATAAATCCAATGATTGCTCTGGAATTTACAGAACGCTAAAAGAGATAGCCCAATAGTATTGTCGTTTCGATGAGTGGGTACATACTTGAGAACATCTAAACACGCTGCAGAAACGCGAAGTATCAAAACACGAAAAGATATACAGGGTGTCCCAGCTATCATGCACCAAGATTTTAAAAAAGAGTAAAGGCGTAACTCGAAGGAAACCAGGTGCATATTGTTTGCATTACTGTGAAGAAGCGGACAGTATTTTTTCTTTAATGAGACTTAATTAACTAATAATAATTAATTATCTAACTCGAGAAATACTGTCCTTATCACTAAAGTGTCAATGAGGCACTTGTAGGTAACCACGAGGGGCATATAACTGCGGCATTTTCGGCGTTGAACTAATTGCGTACACATTTATTCTGACTGATAAAGGAAACCCGCGAAATATGAGAAATACCACGTGACGGTGCCTCCGCGCGCACCGTAAAGCAACGTCCTCAAACAGGCTGCCTCTGAGTTAGCCAGAATGAAATAGACAAAAGAAAGAAAGAAGAAATCGTGACCGAGTTTGTTCCTTATCTGCACACGCGTTCCGCGAATCTTGCTGCTGCTCCTGCCATACATGCTATTACCAAGGTGATGCGCTGTCTCTCCGGGCGGGTAACACGCGAAGCAGTTGCTTTCAATCAGCTTTGTTCGGGGACGCTGCTTTACAATGCGCGCGTAAGCGTCGTCACGTGGTATTTTTCATATTTCGCGGGCTTCCTTTATCAGTCAGAATAAATGAGTACGCAATTAGTTCAACGCTGAAAATGCCGCAGTTAGATGCCCCTCGTGGTTACCTACAAGTGCCTCATTGACACTTTAGTGATTAGGACAGTATTTCTCGAGTTAGATAATTAATTACAATTAATTAATTAAGTCTCATTAACGAAAAAATCACTCTCCGCTTCTTCACAGTACTGCGAACATTATGCACTAGGTTTTCTTCGAGTTACGCAATTTCTCTTTTTTTAAATCTTGGTGCATGATAGCTGGGACACCCTGTATGTCGCACCATGTGTCTTTCTGCATCCACGCTTTGCAATACTTGAAAAAACAGGAAGCGAAAAAATAACAATAAAACTGAACTTAACACACGCAACAAAAAATTTCAATGTTACGAAGGGAGACAAAAGAGCGTGGTCCAGCGTACAAAAATTTATTTTTTCGCGCTGCGATGTGAAGCACACGGAGAAAGCAGAATATTTCCACGTAGCCAAGAACGAAGCAAAGCTTCTCTGAACGCAGCGAGCGATCTCCTGCACTACAAAAGACTAGAATGAAACACAAACGTCGAAGAAGCAGTCCGCAGTGTGACGTGCACAGATGAACGTCGATAAAGTGAGTTGCGCGGCGTTTGCTATGCATGCATTACTCTCGGAATGTTATTAATTTCAGATCCATGGAAATGGGATCGAGAACATTGTCGAAGAAACAAAAAATCAAGTTAGCGTCAAGGTGGCACCCTTTCCATATCAAACACTATTGCCTGACCGGACGTACGACAAAAAGAGCCAACGGGCGCTCCGGTTGAAACGCCAGATAAGAAACTGGAATCGGCCACGCGCGGTTACAAAACAAACAAAACGAACCCTAAGGGATAATTCGCGGAAATATGAAAAGTAAAAGCACAAGGACGTCCCAAAGCTGTTTTACACGCGAGCCTGAGCGCAAGGTAATACAAGTTTGCAAACAGGTAATGGAGCACCGCTACAACCTGACTGATATGACAAAAATCCGGCTTTAAGTTAGCCTTGTACAATGCTAGGTCCACGATGCTCTCAAAATGGTACATTGCTTTTTCCATTCTCACACACAGTGCATTTCCGCACACTGTCACGCACTTATAATCGAAGCTGAAATCTCCCGTTGCTTGCCTTGGAATGGCGCGCCTCCAATTCTCACGCAGCTGCCCGTCGCTCGGTCAACAGAACAAGGAAACATTTTCTGTGGTATCGTTGTACAAGGAACGACATCCCGGGACGCAACACATGTTCGGCATCGTCGTTGCACTACTTAAGTCGCATCACAAGAGCGCGATATGCACGTTACATTTTTTTCCCGCACAAAACAAACACAACTCGCCGCGGCTCCGCCGTTCGAGCCAGCGCAACGCCGCCCGAGGAGTGACCTCAGTGAGAGGGTGGCGCCACCGCGCGGCGGCCAAACGCAGCATATGAAGCTCTCCCATTGAGTTACGGAGCAGTTTCGTGACCAGTAAAACATTGAAGGACTCTGGTATGAAGTAGCATGAGTATGAAGGTGCATTTTCCCCGCACTTCTCAAAATGCACTCCGCTCTCGTTACGAAATATTACCCCTTAAATATGAAAATTCCGCCATGTTTCTATGAATGCGAAGCTTCGCGCACCCATAGTGAATAAAACTCAAGGCCACTCTTACGATACTCTGTTTCTACCAGATTACTTCCTTAGCAAGTGCCCCGACACGTCTCTACTACTACGTTGCTGACATGATCCGCACGGGAACGAAACTGCCATCTGTGAAGAAGATAGGCATGGGCGGAACTGTGCTGACGCAAGAGTTCGCCAAGCAGATCACGGCGGCTTTCGACGGCTTGGTCTCCATGCGCAATAATTACTCCTTGTCGGAATCCTGTGGTGTTATCTGCTCGACTCCGTACGGCGAGCTTGCGCCGAAGAGCGTTGGCTTTCCTGCTCCCATGGTGGAACTGAAGGTGGGTCCCACCTCTTTTTTGCTGTTTTAGCAACGGAGGAGAATCTCTTTTGACTTAATGGCTTTGAGACATCCTTTCGCATAGCAGCTGAGAGCAGTCACGTCACAAGAACGTAGTTGCAACAAAAAACACGCTTCGTACGCTCAAGAACTCATCGGACCTTACCTGGGGCCCATATAACTTGGTTTATCTTTCTCGGGTAATCATGATACAATAAAGCCCACTTATATCGATCAGCCTGAGGATTGTAAAATAGTTCGATATAGCAAAAATTCCATATAGAAAGTGACGCACAAAAAACTTACATGAGAGCAATCCTGCCGACGGAGTCACGAGCTAACACTGAGCTCTTACCAGCCTGCAGTTCACTATTGATACGACACTTCCTTGGAAAGAAAACATCAATTTATTGGGGCGGAAGAACTGCGTGAGTGTAGCCTGCTTCTTGGAGCACAACGTATTGCTGGTGGCTGCTTGTTCCACGGTATCTAAACTGTCGACAAGCACAAGACCGCTGCCCTCAATGGCACTGCAGTATCGCCCCAGCAGGGCCACGGCAGCGACGGCTTCGCTCGTGCTCGGAAGCGGTACGGAGTCCTCGGCGTCTTCGACATAGCGGAGAGAAGCATGAATACAAGCGAATAACGGCGAACCCAGCGAAGCGAGCAAGCGCGGGCAGCGAGCGGCGCGGACTTGAAGATCGGTGATACCGCAGCCCGCAGCACCCAATGTGACGCTTTCGGCGCCAACGGCATGCATGCCTGGAGCTGGTTCACTCTGCCCATATAGTTAGTGAGAAACTCTATGACTCTGCCACGGCCGGTTTGGAAAAGCTCGAGCTCGCGCGGGAGTCGCAAGCGACACCCACGCCACCGCTTCGCGCCGATGTATTGCGGGAAAGCCTTCCGCATGTCTAAGGAGAGCGAAAAATCCGGCGCGGGAGAGTTCGATATATCCATTGTGAGCAAAATCGCGTTCGACATAAAAAGTTTAAAGTGTATGTAATTTTGTCAGAATTAAACAAGGGTTCGCTACAGGCAATAATTCAATATATCCGTGTTCGATATAATCGGACTTTACTGTAAATTAATACGATAAATCAACCGAATCTTCACTAATTTATTTTGAGCGCCCAGAGACGATGGTACAGTGTTTTGGAACACTAAGGAAAAGATGACAATAATCACTGTGACAAGACACACAACGCAATAATCCTTAAAATCTGCCACACTAACACAACAAACACAATAGTAACAAAGAGAGGACACATATGACATGATTTTATACAAATACCTACAGTGCACAGAGTAAAGAGCACAAAGAACTAAAAGGTAGCGAAGGACGTAAGCTTGAACAAAAAATAAAGTAGGAAAAAGAAAGCAGAAACGAAAATTGATTTAAGCATTGCAATAGTCACTGTATGCACACATATAAAGAAGCAATGAAAAACGTATAAATATGCCAAGGCTACAGAAGTACCGTCATACAAAATACTGAGAGGGATTCAGGTGCACGAGGCTGTCAAACACAAGCTCTGATCATAAACTGTAGTTGCCTTAATTAATCTCTCGATTACCTGAGATGTTTCACCGTCTCTTGGAAATCTGAAAGCGCTTAGAAAGTGATACTTCAAAAATTTGGTTATGTCCGGTACTTACCCCATTCGAAGAAAAGTGAAGCAGCCGGGTGTAGTCATCTGAGCCATTTTAATGTACCATAAAAATCTACCCTTAAAAGTTTAAATGGTCACTCTTCCAGTGATTGATATAAAGTCCAGGTATGAACAATATCCTCTTCTGTAGAGCTTCGGATACGTACACGGGTGTACAGAAATCTCCTTTCAGTTTTTAAGCCCACAGCCACGTGACTTTTCCATACATGCTTTTTCATCTTGAAGGCAGTTTGGAGTTTATGGGAACCAGTCCTGAAAGTTCGGACGAAAGTGTGTGTTTTTCAAAATAGACATCTCGATAGCCACCATTAAAATTTAATTCAAACAGTTTTATTTCACTTTTTATTACGATACCCTCATGGCCAAAGGCATTACAGAGGGTAGTGGTGTGAAAGCAAAAAAAAAACAAACAAAAAACAAAACAGCACAAAGACGTTAAGATACAACATACATTAAAATCCTTAAACCCAAGGTAATTAAAAATTGGAACTGCGACTCATGGAAAACAAACATTATAAGAACTCCTGATTATACAATGTTAGCCGGAACATTTCGAAACTAATGAACGCCTGTAATGAATACAGTGTCAAAAGGAAGGAGATTCCAGTCGCGACTTGTCCAGGGCAGAAAGGCATGAAAACAATGCAGTTTTACACATATAAATTCCAACTTTGTGCTCATGGTCAACGCGGCGGGAATGATAATGTTGCCTATGTACAAGCTGGTCACGCAGTGCGGGGTGGTGATACAGCTTATAAAAAATAGTTAGTCGCAAAATTTGACGCCTAGTAGAGAGAGATGGGAGGGCTGGATCAGATTTCATTCTAGTAATGCTCGCGGTTCGATTCTTGACCAGCACAAATCTAACAGAAATATTTTGAACACGTCCTAGTGCAGTTACAAGTTTTACGTGACATGGGTCCCATACTGAGCATGCGTATTCCAGTTTTACAAGAACTAATGCTTTGTAGAAGTATAATTTGAGTGACGAAGGAACTGCAAAGAAGTTGCAGCGCAAGTAACCCAACATGCGGTTGCGCTGGTTAAAAATATGCTCAATATGAAGGTTGCAGGTTAAGCTTGTGGTAATGTGAATGCCAAGGTATCTGTAGGAAGCAACTGATTTTAATTGGACATTATTAAGAGAATATTGTGATGCATTGGGTTTAGTTCGAGAAACACGCATTGTCTTGCATTTGCTAGTGTTGAGTTCCATTAGTCAAGTTTTCGACCAATTTACAACATAATTGAAATCAGACTGCAAAATGGTGGTGTCGTTATCAGTGGTTATTTCACGGAAAATAACACAGTCATCAGCAAATAATAGGGAATTAGATTTCAACAAAGAAGGCAGATTATTAATATTAATAAGAAACAACAGGGGCCAACGAACAATCCCTGCGGTACACCTGAATAAACAGGGCTGAATGGAGAGCAAGATTGATTAGCGACAGCCAACTGCGAACAGTCAGTTAAATAATATTCAATGCACTTCAACAAACTTCTGCGAATGATTAATTGATTTAGTTTATCAAGCAGCAGCCCGTGTAAACCCTTATCGAATTACTTTGAAAAACCAAAAAATGTGCAGTCAGCATGCGAAAATCTATCTAAAATTTGATGTAATTCGTGAGTAAAATAAATTAGTTGGGTTTCACAGGAGTATGTCTTGCGAAAACAATGTGGGGCTGCTGCGAAAAACGAGTTGGATTCCATATAATTAACCAAATTACTGTAGATGACATTCTCTATATTTAGCAGCAGTTACTGGTTAGAGAAATGGAACGATAATTACACGGAATATTTTTATTGCCGGACTTATAAACTGGAATCACCCTTCCTATTTTACATTTCTTAGGAAGCGTACCCGGGTCCAATGATTGCTGAAATATTTTTGTTAATATGGTAAAACAATAAACGGCCGTGTTTAAAGTTTTGTGCTAATGCCATCAAAGCCAGGAGATGAAGAATTATTTAGGTCAGGGATAAGTTTAGAGATACCGGAAACATCGATTTGTACTGGAGGCATAGCTGCGCAACTGAGTGCTTAGGTTGAAGGCTTCGCAACGGTAGACGCCGCGGAAAAGTTTTTTACGAACGTTTGGTGGAAAAGCATAGCACAAAGATTGCTGGAAACTGGTTCGTCAGATGTGTCGTTTCATCGGATGGAGGGTTAATGGTACGCCAAAATTGCTTTAAGTGTGAAGAAAGCATTGACGGAAGCACATTAGATGAAAAATTCTGTCTAGCGTTTTTTATAGGCGAAATGTAATCATTGGAAGCAGTCTTGTACGCATTCCAATGCGCGTTAGAAGGTGAGCGTCTGGCGATGCGATGCACACGTTTTTGCTTATTTGACAGACGCTTGATATGGACGTTGTACCATGGTGCTTGAGCACGCGTGGTTATAACTCGCTTTTTTTCGTATGTATTTATCAATTAGTTCCTTAGATTTAGCTTCAAACCTGTTCCAGTTAACTTCTACAGAGTTGTCAACTGTACTCAAGAATACATCTGTAAACTCGTGAAGTTCGTTACTGAGTGCGTCGAATTTGGCTCTGTTATAGTCAAGGATGGTTTTTCATTTTTTTGAGCGCGCTTGAGCAGCAAGTGATCGCTAATTCCAGGACAGCAAGTAACAGCAGATATGAGATCAGGTGTGGGAGTTAAAATTAGGTCAAGTGTGTTAGATATGGTCGAGGACAGCCTAGTGGGTTCGGTAACAAGTTGAGTGAAAGAAAAGACAGAGCACAAATCCAAGAATAGGTGTGCTTTAGTTGAGTATGGGGTTACAGTGGGGTTACAGTGGGAGTTGAGTGTGGGGTTACCTGCGTGACGCCCTGAGAGGAGATCAAAACTTTAAAGAAATATGCACATCACAGATAATGGCTTAAACCTTCATAATCGCCTCGGTAAACAATGACAGCGAGTAAAACAGCATATGGGTAAAGATAAACTACACTGTACGAATGAGATGCGCAAATGAAGGCTAGAGGCTGAAATTTATCTAAAGAACACCTCCTGACCACATAGCTCATCGAAACCGTGAGCACAACACCACCAAGACGGAACTCGCTTTTCCTTCGAGCGGGTGGACTGAGCGAAGCCTGAGTAGGGCTCACAGCATAAGCTGCAAAATGTCTTCTGTAGTACCATAGATGCTTCGGGCTGTATCGCTTCAAATTTGCTTACCCAGTTTTCCAACGAGTCACCAAATAACGCTGGCTGCGGAGGAATGGTCATCAGGTATTCTGAATCAGCGGTTTAGTTTATGACCAAGAAAATATAAAGGAAAACGGATTTGCGCAGTTCCTGGACTTGAACACCGGGAAAAAGGTTGGACCAATGCAGTACGGCGAGCTCTACTTCCGTATCCCGAGCGCCATGAAGGGCTACTACAAGAACCACGAACTCACCAGGAAGTTCATGGACGCAGAAGGCTGGTGTCGATCAGGTGAGCCAAGTGAATTTTGTGCTTTCCATGGTTACTTGTGGCAGGCAGTGGGGGAAGCCGGAGGCGCAACTGTAACAGCTTGGTGCGCGCTAGAGACTGCGGAGAGTTAGTCGTGCTATTGTCCTCTGCCAATCTTGTAACTCGAGGGATTGCCAACGAAACTGCTTTCCTCGCACATTGTTAAGGATGTGGCGCTAGTTCAGCTGACACCGCAATCGTTTAACGTTCCTGAAGGAGGAGGAATGCCTTTATTATCAGAGGGGGCATGAATGCCCTGTTGGGGAAGGAAAGGGACATGAAGGAAGGGAGGGAATAATCGAAAAAAAGAACAATGTTCAAGGTTCAATCACCTTAAATGGTGGATAGCATTGTAACGTCCGTGAACATATAGTTCGCAGAAACCGTGAAGAGATAGGTGCGAAGATTTTTAGAGGTGTCGGTCCAGGACAGGTTATTACACCAGCTTGTAAAGACCACTGGTTAGTGCGTATTCAATAACTTTCTCAAGTACTGAGGCGTCCTCTCGAACGCGTTGCAGGTGCACTTCTTCATCTCCGGGTGGGGAACCGAGGTCCAATAGTGGCTCGCGATCGGTCTTGAAGTGCTCACAGTGCCATATCAAATGGTACAGGTTAGCGATACACTTCTCGTCACCACCCCGGTGGGTGTGCTGGGCCCGCTCAAGACGCTCACACGCTCGGGCGAGGTGGTAGCTAATAAGATTTACGCTAACACGGCCCTAACCCCTCATGTACTACATAAATGGACCCACGGAGCCAGCTCGCACATCCAACGCTGCCCGTATTGTGACGTTCCTGAAGAAAGGTTTTCAGCTCGCGCTCTCTACTGGGAGGGAACTATACTGTGACACCGGGAAGATATTTCTGGAACAAATAATAAATCCCTTGAAATTTCTGGAATGGAAAAATAGATTTATCATACTGCTACTTGAAAGTAAACTTCCTTCACAGATGCATTCACAGGAGCAATATTTAGCAGTGTCAGTACCTTATACGATTCTTTGTGATTTTTTAAGGTGTACCTTCGAATGAAAATTATGAAAATGTATATGAAATTGAGGGATATCTTAATGCGAAAGCATTAAGATATTCCGTACATTAAGATATCCCCAATGGCCCACTGAGCGAAACAGCCGGCTTCTGGTGTCCGGCGTCTGCACTAGTAGTAAAACCGCTCCTGAACGCCACTCTGGCTTCGGGGCGTACATGTAGCTGCATAGCTCTATTTCCAAAGCAAAAGCATCGCACCGTCGATCAACGCTTGCGAAGGCAGAGAAAAGAAGAAGTAAAAGGCCCGAAGCGCTCTACACCGGCTCCGAGTATTTTTAGCCGAAAATGTGGCAATTCTTTGGGGTACGCGTATCCCAATCATACCACCGTATTCAGGAGGTATTCGCCGTCACCCTGACACCTCGTTTGGACCAGTGGGTGAAATATTTCCGAAGCTACTTCCATACTACGCCAGCCCCTGGCTTCCGCTTGGCGTAGGCCTAGCACTGGAGTTATCATGCAAGACACAACCAGCAGCGGCGACGAATCAACCACTGCGAATGCAGTCACAACCAACTCCACCTCGACCGACGATGAAGTGGATTCAGCTCAGATGGACGAAAGGTGTGAGCCTATAAATCAAGAAGAGCTGCAAGATTTCATCGAGATTGTCTCCAAAGCTCAAAGACGACGTCAGCGTAAAGCAACCTCTTCTGACCTGACCTGCGCACCAGTCTCGTCTTCCACCATGCCTCCTCGTTTGCAAGCAGGTAAGCCTGCTGTGAAACCCAAGCCTTTACCTAAAGACGACTTCCAGCTGGTGCTAAGACCCCAAGGCGGACTAGCTCTCGGCGACATTCCCTATGTTGAACTCTCCTTGGCGTTGCTGAACGCAATAAACGCCACGTGGCGTCAGGCAAATCTTCAATTACGGGTGGACGTCACGCAGAACATAGCTACAGTCAGCACCCCGTCATCGGAGGCAGCGAGGTTGCTCAGCCAAGTTAAACAACTCATCTTCGACAAGAAGCAATACCCTGTTCAACTGTATGGACTCGCACCTGACGACTCTATCAAAGGAGTCATTCGTGGCGTGCCCACAAGAATCACAGAAATAGAAATCCTGAACAACATTGACCAGACGGTGGACGAAGTATATACTGTCAGACGCATTGGAACCTCCTCCACCGTCATCATCACCTTTGCTGCCCTAAAGTCCCTTATACAGTACGGCTATACGGAGCAGAATACCCTTGCTCTATTTACAAGAAAACAATTCCTGTTTGTGGCACCTGCCACACGGTTGGACATCGAGCGACAGCCTGCCCTAATCCAGCGACTGGGGTGTGTCACGTCTGTGGCCTCCAAAATCCACAACCAGAACACGCCTGCAACCCTACGTGCAGCCTCTGCGGCGGCTCCCATCTCTCTGGGTCCCCTGGGTGCACTAAACGCTACGCTGAACCCTTCGTTCTCAAACAACGACGACTCCGACAGGCACGACCTGAATCATCCAGGACACCGCAGGACCTATCACCACATGGAAGTCGCTCACGAGACCGTTCATCTACGCCTGCTGGACCGAAACGCTACCGCTCCAGAAGCAAGTCCAGGGGGGCCTTATGCTCCACGTCACGTGGGGATCAACTGGATCGGCCGGCACAAGTAAGCTGGGCTCAGATGGTTTCCCCCACAGCTCAACCCCAATCTTTCCCACCCCTTCCTACCAAAGCTACACAAAATCCAACACCCTGCATAGAGTGCAAAAAGCTAACCCGTGTCCTGGAGGAACAAACTGCCTTAATTACGCCTCTTCAGGCCCGTCTCGAGGTCCTTGAAAGCTCTCAAAATAATCTCAATGAGAAACGCAAGAAACCCAATCCTCCTCCCGCCACCTCAACCTCCCCTAACTCCGCTGCTCCTCCCAAAGAATCAGAATCAATGGCCCTTCCCCAAATTCATGATATGCTCTCCCAGCTCACAAACCAGCTAAGTGGAATAACTCAAGAAATTCAACTCATCCGCCTAGAAAATCAGAGCCTTCAACAAGAACTCCAATCTCTACGGGCTGATCAATGTTCCCTCCGAAATGAAATCAGCATTCACAACCCGACCACATCTCCCCTAGACCACACCTATGACCTCAGCACTCCTCGCACCGAACGCCCCAGTAAAAACGTGACTCGCGCTCACGGACGAGCTCTCCCTTACGCCCGTAACTCCGATGCAGCCCTCTCCTCCCCCCTCCCGGATGCCAGGGACACGGCGTCAAGCTAGCTTAACCACCATACTTCAGTGGAATTGTAGAGGCATCAAACAAAAAAGAGCAGCTCTCCATCAATTCATCTGCACCCTCGACCAAAAACCAGTTGTTATAGCCGTTCAAGAGGCCAACACGTGCATAACATTACCTGGGTACATATCGTATGGATCAATCGACACCTACCCAACTTTAACCTTTGTCAATAAGGCCGCATCAGCCGTTCATCACATCACACCACAGCACGGATGTAACCACACCCTCCTGGAGCTTCTGTCCCCGTCCACCAGAGCCAAGTCCAGCGAATTTATACTCAACATATATTGTCGTCCTACCCAAAAGTCACCCGACATTAAAGCCACGATCAATTATGCCATCAAAATCGCCAGAAATAGACCTCTTTTTATTTTAGGAGATTTCAATGCCGCTCATCCTAACTGGGGTTACCACTACAAAAACCAGCGGGGCTCCATTCTGGCCAATGTTATCGACGACCTTAATCTACTGCTGCTCAACCAACCCAATTCACCAACCCGCACTGGTACAAGCGTCACGAGGGATACTACCCCGGATCTTTCATTTCTTTTGGGCTCCCTAGACGTCTCCTGGTTTCTCCCGCAGGAAAACCTTGAATCTGATCACGACCTTATACTAATAACAATTAAAAACCACATGTACAATGCTCAGCTGGGGGTGGCACGCCTTACCAACTGGGACGCCTTCAGAAAAGCAAATTCTTCCAAACCTATTGACCCAAACAAGCCCCTATCAGCATGGATTGATGATTTACTTCAAACTGTTCACTCAACAACCAAAACCGTGGCTATCAACTACCACACCCCTGATGTCGACCCGAAACTCTTGAGGCTTTGGGAGGCACGACGGAGCCTCACCAAGCGCTGGAAGCGACAGCGGCACAACCGCAAACTGCGTCTCCGAATCGCTCTTCTAAATCAACAAGCAACAGAGTACGCCAACCACCTTTCCAAAGAAAATTGGTTACAGCTGTGTGACAGCCTCCAAGGTACTCTGACAACCAAAAGAACTTGGCACCTGCTCCGGCATCTCATCGACCCCCAAACCAATAGGAGCGCTGCTCATCGAGCATTGACCCAAACTCTTCATTCTTTCAATGGCTCTTCTGAAGCACTCATGCGTTCCTTGGAAAATAAATACCTCCACACAGCCAGAAATTTCACTCCCCCTCCCTACACAGGCCAGCCAAATCCGGACCTTGATCGAGATTTTCAATTTTACGAACTCCGAACATATCTTTCCGAATGCAACAAAAACAGCACCCCGGGCCCGGATCATGTTACCTATCGTCTTTTAGCCAACTTGGATGACGCCTCAATGGAACAACTTCTGCAGCATATTAACGCCCATTGGAAATCTGGAAAACTTCCCCCACAATGGAAAACAGCAGAGATCCGCTTTATCCCGAAGCCTAACAAGTCCCCCCATCTGGACAACCTTCGTCCAATTTCTTTAACATCTTTTATTTATTTATTTATTTATTTATTTATTTATTTATTTATTTATTTATTTAAAATTCCTTACAGGACCCTTTACAGGGCATTGAGTAAGGGGGGTAATTGGTGAAGTGTTACAGATTATACAAAATTGATTAACGCGTTACAAAGCATAGCAGCACAATGAATTGCGACGAGGTTTGCAATAAGTTGAAGTTAGCAGACGATAACAAGAAGAAAAAGAAAAGACGTTTTCATAGTGCACACGCGACAAAGTGAACCGATACAGTCATTATGGTATATGAAGGCGACATCAACCAAAGATAGCTGGCTTTACCGACCCAATGCGCACCAATGAGAGTTTATAATTTGCAGAACACACAATAGAAAAATCACCAGAAAAAAGGCATAACCTATGCCCATACGCCGAAAACATTTCTAGTATGCAACAATCATATTCGGGCACGAAATGCGACACTGAAAAAAGAAAAGAAAAGTATAAGAAAGCACTAGCTGTGCAACAGAGACGACAGGTTCTGTGGTCTTCAGGTACATTTTTTTTTGGGGGGGTACACAGGGGGGGGGGGGATACAGGGCATGACAGAAAAAAACAAAAAAAAAGAATGAGCAGAACAGTGGTAAGACCTTATTGCGAAAAGAGAGTAAGCAGCAACTGACGGAAAGAATTATTGTCTGATACAGATGCGATGTTATCTGGAAGAGCATTCCACAAACGTATGGCGCGAGGAAGGGCAGATGAGTTGAACGCATCAGTTGCCCCGTATAATCGCGTGAAACTGAAGTGATTATGCAGCCTACGTGAAGTAATGGAAGGAACATCGAGGTGAAGTGGAAAGGTCTGTTGGTGTACACGTATTTGTGAAAGAGGCAGAGAAGGGAAATGTCGCGACGAGTGCTCAGGGGTTGAAGAGAAAGGTTGTTTTTAATTTGCGTTATGCTGCTGTGATAGTCATGATTGCGTGAAATGAAACGGGCCGCCCTATTCTGAATCGCTTCAAGCATGTTAATTAAGTAGTTGTGATAAGGGGACCAGATAGGAGCGGCAAATTCAAGCTGTGGGCGGACAAAGGTTTGATAGGCTAGTTGACGGACGTGAGTGGGACAGCTATGTAAATTACGGCGTAGATATCCTAAAGACTTGTAAGCTTTCGCACAAATGGTGGTGATGTGGTGAGACCAGGAGAGCTTGAGTGTGAAATGGACACCAAGGTACTTATAGGAAGATGCCTGTGACAGTGCGGAATTATTGATAGTGTAGGGGAAGGTGTAAACGTTTTGCTTGCGCGTAAAGGAGATTATTTTACATTTTTCCGTGTTCAGGGACATTAACCATTTGTTACACCAGTCATTAATGCGGTGAAGGTCGCTTTGTAGAGTTAATTGGTCGTCGGGGGATGATATAGGACGATATATTATGCAATCATCTGCGAAAATTCGCATGCAGGATGATATGTTATTTGGCAAATCATTGATATAGATTAAGAACAATAGGGGACCGAGGACGCACCCTTGTGGTACGCCAGAGGTTACGTGGGAAAGAGGGGAAGGCGAATTGTTAATTACAGTAAACTGCTGACGAAGTGAAAGAAAGTTACGAAGCCAAGATAGAGTTAGAGAGTCTAATCGGAGGGCAGATAATTTAGAAATCAGACGGCAATGGGCTACACGATCGAAAGCTTTAGAAAAATCGAGAAAGATACAGTCAGTCTGAATGTTACTGTTCATATTAGAATGCAGCTCAGTTGTTAGTTCTAGCAGCTGTGTTTCGCAAGAAAAACCCTTACGGAATCCGTGTTGGTTCTGAAAGAAGAAATTATTTGATTCTAAGTGTCGGAAAACATGTGAAGCGATTATGTGTTCAAGAAGTTTGCAGCATATACATGTAAGAGAAATTGGACGGTAACTTTCGGGTGAATGCTTATTGCCGGCTTTAAACACAGGCACTATTTTACCAATTTTCCCGTCAGAAGGGAGTTGACCTGTCGCTAAAGATTGCCTGAAAAGGTGATACAAAATTTTAACAGAAACGGAGGCGGTGTTTTTAAGAATTTTAGAATTGATGTTGTCGATGCCGGCTGAAGTGGATAGCTTGAGGTTATTAACTAGAAGAGCAATACCCTCGGCAGTTATTTCTATCGGTTCCATGTATGCAATGTCAAGTTCGGGAACGTATGGTACGTCGGAATGGTCTTCCAGCGTGAAAACAGATGAAAAAAATGCGTTAAATGCTGATGTGCAATGACTATCTGAAAGGGGGACATGGTCGTCATCTAGCAAGGATATTTGTTGGCCATTTTGTTCAGGAGAAAGAAGGGTCCAGAACTTCTTAGAATTTGATAACAAGAGGGAAGGTAGATCGACAGAGTAATATTTATGTTTAGCAGATTGTACGGCCGAACAGTAGTTTTTCATAAAGATTTTGTATGCCTGCCACGCAGAGGGCGTGTCATGGAGTTTAGCTGTGCGGTATAAATGCTTCTTTTTATTTCTAAGTTGCCTGAGAGATTTCGTAAACCACGGGTTTGATTTATCGTTTTTCACTTTTACGAGAGGGACATACTGATTTGTTAGTGCACATAGTTTATCTCTGTACAGCACCCAGTTATCATCTACTGAACGACGGTCGAAAAGTGGTAGGAATGTGTCAGAGTAAAAAGTATCGAGTTCGGAGTTAATTTGGCTGTAGTTGGCCTTACTATAGTCGCGAATGTTTTTGTGGTCGGTGCCGGAGAAAGGTAGCGGAATGTTAAGAGTTACTTGGAGGAGGCTGTGATCGCTGAAACCATCTATGTTAAGAACGGTACCTACTGTTTCAGGAACTGTCGTAAGAATTAAGTCAAGGATGTTAGAACCGCGCGTGGGTTGGTTCACTATTTGAAATAGGTTAAAATCTAACGCAAGGTTTATAAATTCTGTGGAACTGTGGCAAGAGGAAGACAAGTGGACCCAATCTATTTCGGGAAAGTTGAAGTCGCCGAAAATGTAGATGGCGTCGGTGCGACATAACTTGGTGGCCTGGGTTATGCTACTGCGCAAGTCATCTACAAATGAATGGTAACAATCAGGGGGCCGGTAACAATTGCCGATAAGTAGTGTGGTGAACTTCGTAACACAGGCTACCCAGATCATTTCTAAATCAGAGTGAACATTGATAGCGTATGATTGCACAGACTTTCTTACTGCAAGAAGTACACCTCCGCCACGCCTATTTTTACGGTCATTTCGGTATATGTGGAAGTTGTTACGATCGGGAAAAATTTCATTATCGGTGATATCTGGGTTAAGCCACGTTTCAGTAAGGGCGAGTATGTCGCAGTCGCTGTCATCTAGAAATGAACAGACCAAATCCCGTTTCGGCATTAGGCTACGGATATTAGTAGATGATAGCGATAATGTTGGAATGGTATGAAGTGAAGTCACATTGGGATCATGCAAGGACTTATTCGACTTTAGCTATCTGCTTGATAGCACAACTGCGTCCGTGTTGATGTCATAGACGTATGTTTTTTTATCAATGTGCAACCTGTCAACTGAAACTTTGAAGGCCTTGTTTTGGGTTTTAGCAAAGCCCACCAATTTGCGCCTAACCTGTCGCGTCGCCGGCGAAAAATCTTCGCCGATTGAATACGTCGTACCTTTTAGTTTCCGTGCAGAGGACAAAATCTGCTGTTTATCTTTGAAGAAGGTTAGTTTGGCAATTATTGGTCGGTTTTTTCCCTCGGTGAACTTGCCAAGCCTGTGAACCCCTTCAAACTGTGAACTAGTTGTTGTTATTTCGAGTCGTTCGGAGCAAAAGTTAATTATTTTTTCCTCGGCCTCGGCCCATTCCTTTGTTTCGCTATCTTCAATTCCAAAGAAGAGAAGATTAGACCGCCGCTGCCTATTTTCAGCATCGTCACATCTAGACGTGATTTCCGTCAACCGATCTGAAACTTGCAGCAGAGCACTGCCAGTAGATCCTTCGGCGTTATTTTGCAAAGCAAGTGTTGCCTCGAGGGCAGCGATTTTAGCATGGAGTAATTTAATCTCATTTTTAGTCGTTTCGTGCTCGCCACTTAGTCGTTTCAGGTCAGCTGACATCACGGCGTGATCAGCTTCAAGTTTTTTTACTGTGGGTAAATTAGTGGAGCGCATGTTACTCCGACGTCTACAACCCTACCTAGAAGCCAAGGATCTCATCCCAAATACAATGTATGGTTTTCGAAAACATCTGTGCACTCAAGACATCCTTCTTCGCATAAAGGAAGAAATTCTTATACCAGCCTCCCGAAATTCACCTCGTGCAATTCTTGCATTGGACTTAAAGGGAGCCTTCGATAACGTCTCTCATTCTGCCATCCTCTTCCGTCTCAACGAAACAGGCTGCGGCTTGCGTACCTACTCCTACATTGCCGATTTTCTCACCCACCGACAGGCGATCCTCAAAGCAGGCGATGTGAAATCTGATCCCATCACTCTAGGAGATCGAGGCACTCCTCAAGGTTCTGTTCTTTCACCTTTGCGTTTTAATATCGCTCTCCTAGACCTCCCTCGTCAGCTTAAAGCCATCCCCCGTGTTCATCACGCACTGTATGCGGATGATATTACCATTTGGACTGACACGGGTTCTTTAGGTGAAATTCAAGATACCCTTCAAAAAGCCACTGACACTGTAAACCAATATGCCTCATCAATTGGCCTTCGGTGTTCCCCTCAAAAATCTGACCTCATCATTGTACGGAAAAGTCCACCTGCATCCAACAAAGAATCAGTTCGAATTACCCTCGATGGTCAGCTTATACGTCCCAGACCTTCACTCAAGATACTTGGTGTTACAATCCAGGCCAATACACGGAACGATCAGACATTATTCAAGCTCAACACAGTATTCACTCAAATTACCCACATGCTTCGTCGCATCTCCAATCGTCATCGCGGCATGAAGGAGGAAGACCTTCTCCGCCTTATCCGCCCCTTCCTCATATCACGGGTCATCTACATCGCCCCCTACCTCACTCTCAGCAAAAGTGACACGGAAGCCATTGATCGCCTCATCCGCAAAGCCATAAAGAAAGCTCTTAACCTTCCTATGTCCACCACGACCACTAAACTGCTCCAATTAGGCATTCACAACTCGGTCACGGAACTCATCGAAGGTCATCTTTCCAGTCAACGTCTCCGTCTAACTCAAACACCAACAGGACTGGCACTTTTACAGGAGCTCAAAATGTCAATTCCTCAAACCACGGACAGAAAACCTCTTCCCCATAATTGGCGTCAATCCATTCGTGTGCGCCCTCTTCCCAAAAATATGCATCCCACTTTGCACTCCGGTCGTCGACACGCCCGTAGCCAAGCCCAAGAACGAATCTACGGAAAAAATTCTAACGTTTTGTACACAGATGCCAGCCCTTACTCCAATCCGTCCCATTACTTAGCCGTAGCAACCACTAAAGACAAGATCATCACCTGCGCCTCAATCAAGACCACATCTACCTGGGCCGCAGAAGAATTTGCTGTGGCCCTCGCCATCACTCAAACACCCGCCACAATTCTAATTACGGACTGTCAAGCCGTGTGTCGCAGCTTTTTATCGGGTTACGTGGCCTCAACTACGTGGAACCTCCTGGCTCAACACGCCCCCAACAGGAAGATCGACATTGTGTGGACCCCGGGACACTCCTCACTAACGGGCAATAATTTTGCCCATAGACAAGCCTGCGAACTCTCCTCCCAGGCCTCTGAGGAACCACCAAGTCTCGTTCCCCTGCTCACATTTCAAGACATCACCGAACTTTACCGCACATCAAGACAACATTTTCCCCCTCCTCACCCGCATCTTACTAAAACAGAAGAAGTAATACTCCGGAGGCTTCAAACAAACACCTTTCCTCACCCAACTTGGCTACATCGGATGTACCCCACCCAATACTCTGCCACATGTAAATTCTGCCCTAACCCATGTAGCCTCATACACATGATCTTGGGGTGCGCACACAACCCAGCCCTCCCTCCTTTACCCACTTCCCTTCCCCTTCCTGAGCTGTGGGAGAACCTAACGACCAGCGCCAGCTTGGATGCACAGCAACTCCTGGTGTCCAGGGCTGAGACAGCAAGGTCGTCCCATGGTCTCCTGGACTGAGGAGCCACTCCCACATCACCTGGCTCACAATAAAGTTTTTCCTCCTCCTCATCCTCCTTGCGAAGGCATAAAACAGAAAATGGAGCGAAAGAAATTGCCCTCTCTTTCTGCAGAAACGTCCGGGACGCGGAAAATGTAAAAGTGCGTCCAATCGACCGTCAAGCCTTCACAGACACAAATCGCAAACGAAGACGAACCCAAGCGGCGATTTTTCGCGCAATATGTAAACGCATCTATACGCCCTAGCTAAAGGTGTACCGATTCGTGGTTTATGATATAAGGGTACGCTATTGTACTCCTTGTTCATGGTCGATGCATGGATTGTGTTATCTAGAACCGTTCTTTTTTTCGCGATTTTCCAGTAACCGTTTTGACACAATGTAAGCCCGGTTTCAAGCGCGTGCCATCTGTCCACAGTCATTATCAGAGCTTTTCTTCGACTAACCGGTATATGGAGAAATACAATGGCTTTTTGTGGCAGAACGCTATCGGTCCCGGTGAGACGGCTTTCCTTTTAAAAGCCGGTGACCAACGTCCCACTTTAGTGGCAACAAAACAACTCCTACGGCGGCCATTGCCTGCGTCCCGTTCCACACCGTATTCGCCGCAGCTGCTCCAGGAAAGCCGCCCCACGGTGAAGAACAGCTACGGAGTCAGAAGCATCCACATCTTCGGTGGCAGCAACAAAAGGTGGCCATCCTTGCGAGTACACCGTGGAGGAGCAGACTTCCAAAAAATCCTTACTCGCACTGCGAACCCCAAAGGCTAAGCGGCGTTCATTTTCGACATTGCTCCTTTCGCGTTCACAACCAAAGAGGCGCAAGGTAGCGCATCAATTTAAGCTATACTCAGCGGATTTTGCGCCATTTTAAATTAATGGATTCGTTGCATAGACATGAATATTGTCTCGTAGCCAAAGGCGACGCAATAGTCTTTATAGAAAAGCAGGTTTGTTGGAGCGAACTTGTGCTCCCCTATCAACTAAAAAAAAAAATCCCCCCACCTCCCCGAAGGGGATCGTGCGGAAATGCGAATGCATTGGGTGCACCGATGAGTGCGCTGCGAGTAACACCGACTTCCATCGCTATCAAGGCGCCAGTCGGCAAGCAGTCACGGAGATAGGCGCGCGCTCCACTGCATTTATATATATTCCGAGCGCAGCGAGCGGAGAGGGTACGCGGAGAGGAGAGAGAGACCCGCGCAAACACCCCAGCCCGCGCGCGAGCTCTCTCTCCGCCGAGCTCCGCGATGCGAGCGCACTCACACGCCCGAGCGCGCTCCTCCTCTCCCCTTGCCCTCCGCTACTCCCGCCCGAGCTACCACCTGCTCCGGTTGCTAGGCGAGCCACAGCTGTTGCTAGGGCGCGGAGAGATAACACCTGCGCGCGGACGCCGGCCAACGGAGCACGACAGCCCCCGACTATGAAATGCATTCGCATTTAAAAAAACACAGCACGACCGGCTTTATAGATAGCGACCTAGAGTTGCGCGTCTGATTGCCACATGCCACGGGTTCCAGTTCGACAGAAAGCCCGCTTTCAGTGCTGCGCACAGTCAGTTCTCAACTGGGCATCGGCAGTTGTGGAAGCGGCGGCAGCGGCGGCCGCTCATCTGATAAGCGGTCCAATATCGTGCGCCAGGTTTTAGATGCGATGCTGAGAGCATCTCATGTCGGCGGCCCTGTCCTTCCTGCGTGCGTCCGTCGTCAGCGTCCGCACTCTCCTCCGTTCACACCCTCTCCTCTCCGATAGCGAACACTCTCTCGCGAGGGGCATTGGATTGGATTTGATTGGATTGGCTTGGATTGGCTTGGCTTGGCTTGGCTTGGCTTGGATTGGATTAGATTAGATTTGGATTGAATTAAAGTGAATTGTGTTGGATTGTGTTGCGTCATAGCCGCGGCGACGCACTGGCGCCGGCGCATGCCCAGGTGAGAGTGAACACTCTCTCTCAACATCTGTGGGTGTGCGGCCCAGCGCGCTCTCATTCCGCCGGTGGGCGGCGCTGCGCGCGGTGCTGCGCATGTGCAGTACTCTCTCTCTCCACGGTCTCCTCTCCTTCGGGCGCGCTGCGCATATAACCGGTGTGCCGCTCTCCGGCGGCTTTTCGGTCGACGGTTGCTCTCCGCTTGCGCTTGAACCCCCCTCAGCATCGCATCACACGAGGGTTCCCGCGAGGGGAGGTGGGCGTAATTTTTGCCCGGCCGCTCCTCGCAACTTTCGCTAGCGCGGCGGCCCGGTGGCAGCTTTTTCACGTGAGAAGTGTGGCTTTCCCGCACGACCTGGAACTCAAGATGTCGGATGGACGCGCAACTCTGCTCCCGTAGGGGAGCTATATACAGGAACTCTATAGCGACCTGCCCATGCGCGCCAATTCTTCGTGCCGAATTTGTTACTGCATGTTTGGTTTTTTACTGCAAAGCAGTATACGGCTAACCCCCCCCCCGCCTCTCCCCCCCCACCCCCCCCCCCCCAGTTTTTATTCCGGCGTCATCGATTTACTCAGCGCCACTCCGGGGCTCCTCCTCACCCCCTCTGACACCTCTTTCACGACTATTTTCCCCCTCGCCTCCACCGATGCCCCTTTGGCATGTTGCGCAGTCGGCAGCTAATGGCGGTAGTGCGGTTATCAGATGATTGCGAAAAATGAACAGAAGCACGGATGGGCGTAAAAAATGATCTGACGAATACTACACTCCGTAGTATGAAATTTGTGCGCAGCGCGAGCTGCAATCTTCTCGGTCACGTCGTATTTCTGCTGCGGCTCAGGAAGTGTTCGCGTGGTCAGCGAACGTACGGAGGCGTGCGCTACTCTGCTGCTACCTCTCAGTGCCTCGCCGCCAGCGGCCAGCATGTTGCAAGTTGTATATTAATGATATTGTAGATCCTGGTACCAATTCGAAATGTATATTATACGCAGATGACGTCACTGTTGTTTTCCTCTAATTCTATTGAGGATGCCACTAAAGAAGCCGACATCCCAGTAAGAAAAGGGCAACACTGGTCTAAAATAACAAGCGAAAAATAAATGCAAAAAATCGAAAGCAGTTTTTTTTTCGATCGCGAAACAAACCAGGTGTGATTCCTACTCATGTACGGTTAGGTCGTGACACCATATAAGTTATGGAAAAAATTAAAGTGTTGGGTGTAATCTTCAATAGCCGCTTGACCTGAGAAGAACATGTTAATGAAGTTGCTTGCAAGCTTTCAAAAATTGCAGGAATCATCAGGCGGCACCGCTACTTACTACCGAATAAAGTTAAAACGCTGTTATATAATTCCTTATTCATGTCTCACCTGAACTGTGCTCACTTAGTGTGGGGAACAACAACTATGGTAAATAAGCACAGAATTTTTGTTTTGCAGAAACGAGTGCTCCGCTCAATTCACAATTCCGGTTATACGGCGCACACGGCCCACTTATTTGAAATGCATAACATTACAAAGATATTTGACATGTACAGTGGGGTCCACTGTTAAAGGGAAACGGCGAGTGCGTGGCCACTGCGCTCCGCGAAGCCCCGGCGCCGAGAAGTGGCGAGATTCGGAGACAGCCGGCACATGCGCATTGACTGCACGAGGAGGGAGGAGCGTTCTGTCGTCTGCTACGCTGCTTCGCCCGGCCGCTCACATCCTTCCGAGTGCGGAATCCCTCAGCTGTTGCAAGCTGAGCGGCGCAGCAGAGCGGCGCAGCAGAGCACCGTAGCAGACGACACAGCGGCTTCTCTCGCCTCATGCGGTCAGTGCGCATGTGCCGGCTGTCTCCGAATCTCGCCACTTCTCGGCGCCGGCGCTTCGCGGAGCGCAGTGGCCACGCGCTCGCCGTTTCCCTTTAACAGTGGACCCCACTGTACCATGTGAGGCTCCTCGACGCCGACACAAATGAGATAAAAAAAATTCACCCGCATTTCCCCGAAGGGGACCATGGGGAAGTGCGAATGCACGGGTGATGCTATGAGGGGGAGTTATGTTGAACTGTGTTGGCATTCGCCCGTTAGTTGCATTTAACACCCCACGTGATCAAGTGGGGATTCACACACCCCGTTAGTCCCTCTCTGGAAATCTTGGTGAATTGAAGTGTATGTTCGAGAGGGAATGAAATCACACACACACGCACACACACACACACACACACACACACACACACACACACACACACACACACACACACACACACACACACACACACACACACACACACACACACACACAACACACACACACACACACACACACACACATACACACACACACACACACACACACACACACAAACACACACAAGATGCATTTATTCACAGACACCTATTTGTGTTGTCGTTGTACTTGATTGCTAGAGCGGATCTCAGCTTTGAAATTTCGTGTCAGTACTCCTTTAAGCGGGTGCATTAGCCCTTCTCACGCCCAATTCCTGGCCAATCCCCCACGTGGGTATGTGCCATGCACAGACACCTATTTGTGTTGTCGTTGTACTTGATTGCTAGAGCGGATCAAGCGGGTGCATTAGCCCTTCTCCCGCCCGATTCCTGGCCAATCTCCCACATGGGTATGTGCCATGTCAGCGGCCAGGCAGCGCGCGCCCATCTCCCCCCGTTGCCAAGGAAGACGAGGAGATTCCTGGCCAATCCCCCACGTGGGTATGTGCTATCTCCCCCTGTTGCCAAGGAAGACGAGGAGCGCGCGCACCCGCAGCTGTTGCTATGTGGACGGACGGCGGTAAACGGAATTCAGGGTCGCTTATAAAGTGCATTCGCCCTTAAAAAGGGGTTTGATAATGTACGAACACTTGCCGGCCTATGTGTGAGAGAACCTGCTTATGCCAGCCGAAACCCGGAACACTTTCAGGTGCCTATTTGTCGTACGGGTTACGGTTTGCAAAGTGTATCGAACATGTTGCCGCATCTTTTAAATTAATTTCATGCACAAAATGTTGATCACAAATAAATTTCCTAGGAGAGTTTAGAACACATGCCCATGTTAGTACTTATCATTTGGTGTCTTTTTCTTCTCGTATTCACCATTTATACATGTAGGGATTTTTGTTTTGGTTGTTGTTATGCTCTACAAGTGGTAAATGTTGCACTTTAAATCATGCTGTGCTAGAATGGGCCTCACACAGGCCGCTCAGTGAAAGAGAAGTGTGTCTACGGCCGTATCTTTATTTTTCATATAAGTCACCTCTATTATTGACACAGCCTGACAAGCCAGCTCTTGCATATTTGTGTACCCCCCCTCCCTTTTTTTTTTCGTTTTTTTTCGGGCTGCAATGTACTTCGGCGATGTCACGCAAACTATATCATTTTGTATGTGTGTGTGTGCAGCAAGGTTGCTACAGTTGCCTGCAACTACGTTTCTGTATAATTGCCCATTGCTGCCATGTACCCAAGGGGCTGGTGGGCCCGTCTAGCTGCTTTGGCAGCTTTTTCCTCAGCCCTTTTCATGTTATCAATGTATAAATGGGCAAATAAACTTTATCTTTATCCTCATCTTTGCAAATCGTGTTTGAACCTTCCGCGCAAATGTGACCTGGTTTGGATTAGCGGAGAATGGAACAGCGTCTGAGAAAAGTGTCCGGGGGAGGGCGCTCCTTGATGGTGACACATGAAACATGTGTGAGGGAAAGGCAGTGAGAGAAATGACGCCGTAGTCGCACATGTCGTACTCCACTTGACCCTTCGCTAGACGCTGCTCTCCGTTTTCTTTCTTCCGTCGCAGCTGCGTTCGCTCACTCGGTTACGCGGACGCAAACAGACGCCGCTCCTGCGAAGCCCAGATAACGGCTGCCAAAGGCTGCCCCCTGAAACGACCGAAACCCGCCGTCGCCGTTTCCACTCAAATTCACTTCGCCAAGTAGCTGCACATCCCTTCCGGTAGAAAAGAATCTTCCCCAGTTGGAACGCCAGCTGTAGCCCATATTTCTTTTTCAGCTTGGAAGGCCTTCCGAGCGACAATATCGCCGGTGTCTTCCACGCGTAAGTATGCGCCATCACCGGATGCCGGTTTATGCGTGCACGATTTGCGGGTAGAAAAACCGAGGCGTGCGCGCAGAGGTAGGCTTCATGCCGATACCGATGAAATGCCGGTTGTGCTGGTATTGAGATGTCGAAACTGCATGGCTGAATGCGGTTAGTCGGCTGTCCTCCTCAATCGAGTGGTTCTATTGTGGGTTGATGTGTTACTCAGACATCTTAAACACGCAGTAAGATGCATACGAGGGGGAAGTAAAGCGGATAGCCACATGTTTGTACGCGAAGGCTTCCAGGTTTTTAATGATTATGGGACGGATGCATGCCGTTCCTTTGGAGGAAGAAGAACAAGAATCGAAGCGTTGGCCCGAACACAAGCGTGAATGGGTGCAAAAGCAACGGAAAGCTCCTGGCACCGTCGTTACAGCCTCAAGTTCAGCTTGCCGAGTAGCAGCGAATCCCTCCGGGATGAACAGCAAATTGCCTGCTTGGAATGCCAGCGTGAGCCATTATCACTTTGTCGGAAGGCTTTCAATTGATATTTTCGACGGCGTCTGTAACTTCTACGCACGCGCACGTGACTGGTTGCCGGTTTATGCATGCGCATGTTTTAAGAGGAGAATAGTGGCAAGAGGGAGGGGAGGCGTCCACGCGCAGCTATAGGTTTCACGCCCGTACTGATGGATGGCATGTCTGTTGTGCTGGTGCGAGAAACGACCCAATGGGACCTGTCCGGAGTTCTTAGTGGCAGAGCGGATTGGGTTTGTGGGTTAAGCTATGTTCAGATTACTGACGCACATCCCGTATCGTGTTCTATTTACGCAGAAAATGCCACGTCAGGCAGTTCGGTTGGCTGAGACGTGAAATGACGTCATTCTTTAAGGTTATTACGACAATTGCGGCAACAGTCTGAACATGGCCTTACACAAACGGTGAGATGCTTACGACGCGGGAGGGACGCAGGCAGTTCCATGTTTATAGGCAAGAACAAAGCTTGGATGCGTCATATTCATTCATCTAATTGGCTAGGAAATATGCTCCATCACAAATTACGATAAACGTGTTTGGTTTCGTGCACTCCGCGGAGTGCGTCCAGCTTTGTAGGTCATACTTTTTCACGGAGTGGAAGGGAACTAATTTTTTTATTGTTTTATTTGTGCAGGTATGAGCGAATTTTTGAAATGGCCCATATAATAGCGAGCGAGGAACTATTTCTCAGAGGCTGAGCACTTTTTCTCTTCCTTCGACAGACAATGGCTGGAATAGGCGATAGCTTTTTCGCAACCACTTTGATTTTGGACGAAGACGGCCCCTAAGGCTATATCACTGGCGACCGCTTGCATTTCCGTTTCGGTGTTTTCGTCGAAATTAGCCAGCACTTGGGCCAACTACAACGCTAGAAAGCCCTGATCTCTCTAGCTGACGTGGCAGCGCCCCTTCCCTTACCGGTGTAAGATGGCCACCGGCCGTTCCCGGGTTACTTTTTCTGTATAAACGTTTCACAACAACGCCGAGCGTACCCCGGCTGTATTCTGTAAATTTCGCTGTTACGGGCTATAACGGTGGATCTGCGGCTCGCAAAGTGGTATTTTAAGGAGGAAGTGAGCTGGAAACACCGGTGCAAGTTGCAATGGGGGGAGAAGAGTGCCACCACACAGAGTTACGGTGGTTGATTTAATAATACCCCATTCACATGTGTGGAGAAAAGCCGAGCCACTGTCTTTATGTTCTTCAAGAAATACGCAGGAATTTAATAGTTTTTAGAAAGAAACTGCGTGGCAGCACTAACTGCAATTAATACCGCCTCATATTGTGCTCTCACCCGCAGGGGACGTTATGTACTACGACGAAGACGGCCGCGTTTACTTTGTGGATCGGCTTAAGGATACCATCATATGCCTGGACCAACAGGTGTCGTCGTGCGAGCTGGAATCCCTGCTGCAGAGCCACGGCTGCGTGGTGGACGCCGCTGTCGTCGGCGTACCAGACACACGATACGGAGACGCCCCGGCGGCCTTCGTGGTCACTAAAAGAAGCGATACTCCGCCAAGTGAGCTCGCAGCCGAGCTCAAACGTCTCATAGCAGGTAAGTCACGCAAACAGGCACTGATCTAGCCTAACTGAACCTTATACGCGCTGTTGCCCAATGAACACACATCGCTGAAATTGATTGATTGATTGATTGATTGATTGATTGATTGATTGATTGATTGATTGATTGATTGATTGATTGATTGATTGTGAGGTTTAACGCACGAAACGCTACACAGGCGATGAGGCGCGCGGTAGTGGATGAATCCGGATTAATTTTGACCACCTGGGGATCGTTCACGTGCACTGAAATCTTCAACACAGGGGCGTTTTTTTCTTTTTGCCTCTATCAGAACAGCGGCCGCCGCGGCCGGGAATGGAACCCGCGTCTTTGGGCTCAGCAGCACAACGCCCTAGCATCGTGAAGATGTCGCTAAGCTTTATTTTCCTTTGTAAACATGAATTGAGCGCTTGCAGTTTAATGCAGCAACCTGCCGCAATGCTTGCCAGGGGACTTTCCTGCAAAAAACCAGCTAATTTTGTGTATTTTGGGCTTAAAACTTCCCGCTAAAGTGAATGTTTTGCAGGCGCGCTGTGTAAAACGAGAGCATGCTGTGCATCTAAATATTTACAGCCCCCATTAACCCGGCAGAGAAAGCATAAACTGAATAACTGATCGCTAAACGATTGCTACAGGGAAGAAGGCTAAATCAACCTCTGGGAAGTACACGTCTCCGAGTTTCCCACATGGTTGCTCTGTTCAACAACGCTCATGAGTGCGAAAATTTCAATACTCTTACGGCCAAGTCTCGAGACCATCACGAGGGAGACGGAAATGGTTTGGCCACTTCATTTGGCAGAATATGAAAATACTCTGGAGCACGTACTAGTTGAGAGTATCCAGAAAACGACGTATCAGGTGACGGGACTCCCCTACTGTCAAGTGTACCGGTGGTCATACGAAGTGAATTTTGTGATCGGTACTTTTTGTTTTCTTAACAGAATGAGATTTATTGCAAAGGGCTTGCAACGACCGGCCGTTATTCAAAAAAAAAAAAAGCAAGGGCACTTGTAATTTATTCCATCATTTGTGCGTTGACGGTTCAGTGATGCGCCGGAAGTACCTCCTGCGGCCGCCCGGGCTGCGCGCTGCTGTGATTTTGCGTATTTTCATCGGTAAGCAGCGGTTTGAAATAGAACCTGATGAAGAATTCGCTTGCATTTTCTTGAAGGATGGATGAGGGTTATGCAGCATCAAGCGATGGCTGTGCATCCGTTATTTCAGACACAAAGCGGGAAACGGCGAGTACGTGGCAGGTGAAGGCAAGTCAGTGCTAGTTTCTCGTCTTTCTTTTGTTTTTGACATGTCTATTTAGGGCTCTTTTGTCGCCCAGTGGCTACACGCTTGTCCTTATCTAGTTTGTTTTGTTAAAACACGTGAATTTAATTGAAGTTAAAAGTATTGAAATGTTTTTCTACATTCGGGCAGAATTGTCTTCCGCAGCACTCCTGCCAACTGCTAATGCATCTCGATTCTCATCCTCTTCGTCTTTTCTTCCATGATAAAGCAATAAACCAAGAATGTTCCTTGCGTTTAAGCTCGCTGAGTGCAGTACACAGTGGTACTTTTTTGTCATAATTGACAGGCTATATTCAACTTGTAGAAAAATAGTCGTTGTCAGGTCTCTTAAGATATTCATCCATGTTTCCTGCACTGCAAAGGATTTTAATAGTTCCCATTCCCGCGCGCTTTTACCTCAAGGTGGTATAACACACGCCCAGTGTCCTTGTCCGTACTGGCAAGTCGCGGCAAGTGTTAGACGCATATTTTGAACCAGTGAGCAACAGCAAGTATCCCTCAAAGTTGGCTTTGCTTGTTGGATATACGTTTCAATGCAGACCAAATAACAGCGGACAGAAACGGGGATATCTGTAAATAAATTTAACAAGTAACTATCATGAGGCCGAAATTTCCAAATATTGTCCGCGCGACAGGCCTAGCTAGATCACTTTGATACTATCCTAGATTTGTATTGATTGGTACTTACACTCATGCGTAAAGGAGAAAAATGTACACCGCTGCTTTCGGAGCAACTTTTCCTTCTTGGAGATCCCTACGTCTCGGATCAGCTTTAACATATGTATTTTTGAACATTTTATTTCTATAGTGTACAGCGGGTAACTCTGCCGAGTTTACAGGCTTTTTAAATCAGGCATGCAGAGTTTAATTTATAGCTACTCTGCGTCACTCTAAAACAATATTGTGACGACCCGTATGTGTGTTCACATAAATGGCACTCTCATCGAGTTCGCCATAAAAACTCATGCAAATGTCTGAAAATTAGTTTTCGGGTTTCGTATAAGCAACCCTAACTCAACGAATATGAATTTGGGGCATAATAGGCAGGTTTCTATGAGCAGTCCATAGCAGGGTGATGTTTTGCGTTGCGACAAGTGTTGCAAATAAAACGCGCATAACAACATAAAACATTCGCCCTAAACAAGCCACAATAGCCGCAGATTTTACACATTTCTCTGAAAATAGAATCGAGACTCGGGATGCGGCTATAGAAGAGGGGACGGATTAGCACCATTTCTTTAACATTGTGAGCGGCTCTGTGCAAATCTGATCTTGTGCGTTAAAAAAATAATTCGGGAGTAGGGAATGCCCATGACAGAGTGAAACCTCATATGTTGGCGGTTATGACACATCGCCACGCACTGACTGGGCTGTCTCTTGCTCATTTTTGTTCTCAGCAAAACTAAAGCGCTTAAAACGACAAGCTGGGTGCTCCGTATCACCGCACAATTGAGGCGTTCATTTGAATGAGGCTAACAACGGCGGCGCACCACAACTACGGCCGTCGCCAGTGCCCGCTGCACTGTGCACTTCTGATTGTTGCATCGTCCGAGACCAAATGACCAATTTTCCGCTAACCTCAGGGGTGACAGAAAGGGTAAACGTTTTTGAAATTGTTATCTAGCCGCCCACACGAAACAAGATAGATTTGGAAGTACCGACCGACCGAATGTACAGTACCACTACCCAAAGACGCGAGATCGGCGGCTGCGGCAGTTCACTCGCTGGTTTAAAAATGAATTCTCTGCTTTGGGATTTTGTTGGTACACTGGATGAAAAATGTTGCCATATTTTACGATTGTAATAGCGATGAAACTCGCCGAATAAAATAAAAATCGGTGGCGCATCTGCTGGTCAACGCAAACAACCGTGGGTCACCTGCTATTGTACTTGCTACTCAGAGGGGCAACGCAAGAGAGGGCGCTGAGTGTGGCGCAACTCCGGAGCAAGAGGCCATAATACGTGTGCCGCCTGCCGTTTGTCTAGCGGATGCCTAAGTTTGATTGTTTTATTTGTTTTTCTCTGCAGGGAAAACTGAAACGTTCAAGCATCTTTACGGTGGAGTGGTGTTCATCGACCGCTTGCCTAGAAACGGTAGCGGAAAGGTCATCAAGCATCAATTGACCAGCGCATACAAGGATTCAACGGTGTACTGAGATTACTACGTGACACTACTATGTTCAGTTGCTGAAGTATATATTCATAAAGAGCAGTTTCCGACGGACTGACTGACTGACTGACTGACTGAGTCAGACTGAATGACTGACTCGCTGGATGGCCTAATTTACCATATTTTCTTTTCAACTCAGTTATCGACGTAATGCGAAAGCGTTATATCTCAAGGCGTGCAATTTGTTGTTCTAGGGGGGTTGCTGGAAAAATACACGCACTCCCCACGTTCATGTGACGAAATATTTCCGGAAAACTCCAATCTGGTTACGCGCCCTGAAGGCAAAGGTCTGGCGATACTTACCGGAGTTGGCTTTACTGCTCCATGGGATTTGCGTCTCTTTCTTCGCTTTTGTGCCTTCGTTTTTTGGCGCGAACTAAATCGACCGACAAGATTTTTAGTGCTACAGGGTGTTACCTCCTTCCTCTTTAATTTCTTCGCCTCTTGGCACTCATTAGTTCGACAGGCAGAGTGGTGGCACCTCACTCACCGGCTTCTTCCTTGCGGCTTCTGTGAAGCTGTTCACTCACGCGCCGTAACATCCACTCGTCGCAGCATACGACGTCAGCGACGCCCGTGGCTCCCTCTTCACAGGATTCAATATGCTGCCTTCGCCACCTTGTGTCTGGTGACTAGCCGAAGCTGGTCCTTCAGGGCGGGGCTTGACAGTATGATCTTTTATCTTTTATCGCGAGGGCTGCTGTTATTAGGGGGGGGGTAATTTTTATGGATAGTGGGAGTTGGTGGCTGGGTGGCTGTCCACAGAATGGGTAGCTGTCGTGGAACTATTGGGGAACATGCCATTCAGAAAGCGAGAATGAGAGATGAACCCGCATTGTATTTTTAGAAATATTACTTGCGGCTACCGTGGAAATTTCGGGTGTCGGGAAGAAAGTATGGCTACTCTATCGATAGTACGCGATTGGCCATAGGCTGACCTCTAGCGTCCCCCACCGCTGTACATCAACGTTGGGGCCTGCCGGGGAGCCAACTCAGTGCCCTCCACCAAGGAGTGGGCCAGAACCCAGATTTATTCAACGTGGCGGTACAAAACAGTGCTATGCGGAGAAATAAAACACGAAATAACTCGGAACATTGCTAGCGATAGACGGGACAAGGACGAGGATCTACACACACAAATGAAGCGCACAGATCCTCCTCCTTGTCCCGCCTAGCGCCAGCAATGTTCCGAGTAAAAAACCAACTAGCCCCATTTCAAGCTCTGGTTAACAAAACAACTGCATATCCCGTGCGTACTTTGTAATTCCAGAGACGGAGGCGAGGTTGAGCGCTGTGGGGAATTTTAAAGGCGGTAATCTTTTTTGGGCTAGCTATTCGCGAAACTGTCTGTCTGTCTGTCTGTCTGTTTGTCTGGCCCTCGACTCAGGCGCCAGGCCAAAAGTTATATCTGCTCTCGAACGATGCGTTTATACTGCGAAAACATTTTCGAACTGACTATGTACGCAGAGTTCATACTGTTCGGCATTTTTCAAAAAAAGCAAAGATTAAATATTTGAGGCAAAACACAAGCATATATGTCTGGGTTGCATGGAGTGTTCTTTTAAATAAAAATAAACGTGGGCGGAATTTTTCATGAAAAACAGATTCAATACAGTGTTTTACACACGGAATACAAAACAGGCTGGGGCACGATACTTGGGCTCGTGGTTCTGGCGGCAGGCTGAAACTAAACAAAAGGTGTCAACAGGCAGAACACAAGCCATGGGGCGCGGGAAAATTGAATTGAATTCAGGAGACCTCCACCGTGTTGATCGAGGGAGGGGGAGAGAAGTATCACGTGGAAGAGGCGGCACAAGACTTCTCACGACATTTGCAGCGAAGTGAGCGCACACGCGGCCAATATTTCATCGTGTTTATGTCGCCCGCCGGCTATTTTGTCTGTTATTTGTCCTTTACGATGCTCACAGCACCAGATATTTGACCTACTCAGTCAAGTAACGTCTTTGAATTAATAAATATGCGGAGAATTTCACATGAAGCACTGGACCGGCCGCTTTGGCCTGTCCGATTCGGCTTGGTGCCTTCACGGTGCCACGGTGGCCTGCTGGCTGCTCTGAGAAAAATCCGCCGACTCCGTGAAGGCTCCTTTCCCGAAGAAGGACAAGGCAACGAGAAAGCGGAGGGATTTGGGCGCCCAGGAAAAGCGCACAGCGGCTCGCATGCTGACCGAAAGGATGCGGCGCCAGCAAGGAACATCCAGACTCTTCGCTCCGCCGCATCCTTGGGCTGTGTCTTCTAGCTATGTATGGGGTTGTTCGTTTTCAGGTCTTGCATTTTTTTAAATCCGGAGGTAAAAACCCCGCGCATTTTTTTAAATATAATAATCGGGAAGAAATCGGGTTTGTTGTAAAACCGTTGCGAAATTCGGGATTTTCGGGTTACATCTAGAGGTGTACTGAGTAGTACCCCTTGTTTGTTGTAGAACGTATCACGAGATTCTTGACTGTGACGCGTTAACATTGGTGTTTATTTCAAGCTGGTCAAGGTTTTCTAGCAAATTCTCTCTGAAATTGGGCATTTATTTGGAAATGAATCAGTAATGATGACAGTAAAGAGCGTTGATAACTTCTAAGAAACGAAACATTTCATTCGCGAAACCCTGTCCATTGATTTTTCCCTCATTCTTGTTGGCCTTCATTATCATCTGCATGAGCAACATGGCGGTCTTCATTACAGACCTGTCTGATCGTTGAACGTATCTCCCCTGGGTAAAAGTTCTTTCGCCATTAGCTATGCACAACAATGCCAGTGCAACAATTGCCAGCCTGGGGCAGCGAGCGGCGAAGTCATGCCAATGCTTAATGAGTTCGACCGCTGTGTTTGTGGGGCTTGCTTCCAGCAAGTACTGGTTCAAAACGATGGCCCGTTGGGGCACGATTGCCGAGGTCGGTGCTTTGAAAAGCTCTACAGGGAAGAAATCAGGTTTAACCCGATTCTCCCGAAGCAAGTTCGGGGTGTAAAACTGGGTTAAAATCCGGTTTGACCCTAAAACTAACAACCCCATGTATGTGTGAGGCCCACACGCGAGGGTATTGGTGCAAGCAAAGGATAAAGCGGCTGGTCGTACGCCGGAACAACATACGAAACCAGGGTTAAATGTAGGAAATGTCGCGACGTCTCCCAACCTTGCGGTTTGTTTCTTGACGAAGAGTTTGTTAACGAAGATTTTGCATGAGCGAGGCAGAGTTTGGAGACGACTGAGGTAGCCAGCTTGAGGTATTCAGGCGTGCACCCCGATTTTTGTTATGCTGGTGAATGGGCATCGCTGAAGAGAGCAAAAACAATTGAGAACAAAAGAATTCACGCATCTCCACGAAGCGAATCATGACGAGTGGGCGATGCACTGGGGGATCGTTCTTTCCGTAAATCACCCGTGGCAGTGCCCACTCGCGCATGTAAATGACTTACAACATATATACAATTCCAATCCGATACAATTCAATTTAATCAAATCCAATCCAATTCACATCCAATCCAATTCAATGCTCCTCGCGCATGTGCAACACTGTGTACACGGAGGCCAAGGGACAAGACACGGACAAAGCGAGGTCCTAAGGTGGTTCGCCCCTAAAAAAAGAACGAAGGAACAATTCCCTCCGCAGGTACTCGATATCTACTAAGAAGAAAACGAACTCCGAAGGTAATGCCAGGCCACACAACTGGAACTCCACAGGAATATTTTAAACGAGCTACATGCGAAACAACTCAAAGCGTGATAACGCTAAGAACGTATAGAGAGAGGTGAACACAGCGATTGGCCTAGCGTTCCGGCAGAGCAGGACCTCCACGGTCATTTACCGGTGCACCTCTGCTCCGGCTGTTCGAATCGGCCGGATACAGCGCAATTGCGAAAGTTCTTTAGGCGAAGAAGAGAAGAAAATAAAGCTGAATCTGGGCGAGGAATTCGAATCCGGGGCTCACAAAAGGCTTTGGAGTATGGTAACTCCTCGCAGTAGTAGCGGATATGGAAGCTCGCGTGGCAGTTCCGTGCATGGATCTGCTTGCAAAACTGCTCGCTGTACGTGTTGCTTAAGCAAAAATTCCGGCAGCTCACACACGTGTTCTACCGCCAAGGGTGTGCGTTCCGCAGGCGTTTCATTCGCCAGCAGGGCCCCCTTGCATGTTGCTACGGCCATGTCGGCAGCAACCGAACTGAAGAACGACTTGATGTTGAATGACACCATTACGTCGTCTTCATCCAGGGAGATGTCGCGCACTTTCTCCACGAAAGTTGAGGAATTGGCAATATGGGTTCCTATTTTTCCGGTGAGCGAGGCCAACGCTTGGTGTAGGTAACCCAAATGTCCAAGCAGCGGTGACCTTGTGAAGTCGACGATGGGCCGTAGCGGAACGCCTGGCACATGTACTTTCGGTAAACCGTAAATTTAGACCCATTGGTGCACATCAGGTGATAGTAAAGGGGCTTGTGCTGCGGTGGTACGAACTGAAAAAACCTTTGAGAGCAGCTTCTGCCGTTTCGTTTGAAGGCTTGCCGTGGGGTACCTCTGCATCGCAACGTAAGTATCCCCGTCCGAGACCAAATCCATTATCTTCTGATCGTACTAACTTCTGTTGAGTATCACAACGGCGCTCACCTTTTCCGCAGGAAGTATGGCGATGGAGGTGTTGCGTCGGAGGCCCTTGATGGCTTCTTTCTTTGACGGTGAGGACCTGACTTGAGTCCCGTGCGTCCGCCACTTCGATAAAACACCGATAGCGCGGGCGCGAGCTTCGTCTCTGACTTGGAGATGAAGCTGTGTGATGGCTCGCTCAGCGGCGCAAACCACTCTCGTCGGGTTCGGTGAGGCGCCTAAAGAGTTTTAGGGGCGAAGCATCTTAAAGGAGTACTGACATGAAATTTTCGTGTTACGTTTTTTTCGCTTATATGCCCACTAATCATAGAATGACAGATTAGACGGTCGAGCGCAGGGTAAACATTAATTTACGCCGTCATTTATTCGTGTCACTTTCGGTTTCGACAAAACGAACACCGAGCGGCCGCCATGACAGGAGGTATAACGTGACGTCACCATTCTTCCCGTATCGCTTCCGCTCTTGAAGCGCGGGCTAGCGAGCGCACGTGCGCGCCCAGACCGGCCGAGGTCTTCGCCGTCCCCACAGGCCCGGGCAGCATGACGTCAGTCCCAAAACCATGACGTGTACACACGCCCGAGCAGCGCGCGCGAACCACAGCCAGCGCATCGGCTTCGTCACGGGAGCCCCGACGTCAGCAGTTTGGGGCAAGTATCAGATGATGTCAAGTCGGTCCGCTCTGGGCTTCCTCGTGCGGGCGAAGAGTAAAATGAATTTTAAATATGTTTTGCTGAACGGTTGCCTTTGAAACTTGCTGGGAGATATCTCCTGATAAAAAGGAAGCTTTCTACATAGTTATCTCAGCTTTGAAATTTCGTGTCAGGCCTTCGGCGGCCGGCGTCTGTGCTCACGGCACAGCACCGTGTAAATCGAAACATCTGTGAACAAAATGTTCACAACAGGTTGTCAAGAACAAAATAATAGGCTCACAAAAGGTTAGAGAGAGCGAGCGAGCGAGCGAGGGAGCGAGAGAAAGAGTGTGAGAGAGAGAGAGAGAGAGAGAGAGAGAGAGAGAGAGAGAGAGAGAGAGAGAGAGAGAGACGAACACCACCCAGTAAATCGAAACATCTGTGAACGAAAGGTTCACAAAAGGTTAACAAGAATAAATAAAAGGTTCACAAAAGGTTAGAGAGAGGACGAAGATGCGGTCCCTAACCTAACCTCGTGAAGGTGAAAACACAGAGACGTTGCGGTACCCGTACGGGTTCCTCTATCACACTAAGCAGGCAAGAGCCGTAGTCGCTTCTTATTCTAAAATGTGAGGGGTGTTGCTTGCCGACAGAGTTTATTTAGAAAAAAGGCTTTATTTAGACATTGAACAAAAGGTAACAAAGCTGTAAAACACATAATCCTTCAGTTAAAACGAAATGATATACTACCGTTAGTGCCCATTTAACCTTTCCAGCACCTGAATATCACAGACAAGATGAAGTGGATAAATTTGCATATCGGAAACACTTTTCATAGCACCAAGCACAATAACGTTTACTGCTCGGTTTTAGGAATCCAGCAGTGACTTACAATAGGATGGAACAAACAAATAACTCAAATCCATACGCATTCGTAATATCTAAGCTGTTATCGCAATTCTCATAAACACCAGCACAAGGTAAAACAATCTTGTGTACATATGCTAAAAACGTAAACATGTGATGCAACCGGCTGCGTGAAGTAACATATTTGTGCAGACTAAACTGCAATCTATGAGCACAAAACATAATTAAACTGCGTGTTTTCTTCGTCAATTACCATAGCTCCAGTAAAAAAAAAAGGTGCTTTCTTCCCTCCTTTTTACACAAACAAGTTTGAACACAGTTGGGTTCAGCATATGGAGGGATGAAAGAAGAAAATTCTTGGGGCAAAGAATGGACTCGAGCTGCGCAGGACAGGAGCGGTTGGAGGTCAATGACTCATTCCACTTCGAACGCCCTAGGTGTGACGCTCGAAATTCCCAAATTTAAAAAAAATTCTCTACTTCATTAACGCGTCCCGTATAGCCATGGTTGTAATTTGGCGCGCGGAAATTTTTTTTTCACACGGGACAACCCTTTAAACAGTTTATTTAAAATATTTGAGAGAAGATGGAAAGGGGACACTGTGGTTGTCTCAGGTCTGTTTGTTTGCCTCATCGGTCATTCAAATTGAATATCATTAACAGGTATTTTACCTTTTTTTTGGTGGGGGAAAGAAGCTAAAACGGCGCATTTTCAACAATTTATAACAATATCTTACGCAACGTAGAGCGAAACAAAAATGCTTTTGAAGTGAAACCACTTGATCTACATACCTAGACAAAATATTTTCTCAGCAGTAAAGTGAAGCCGTTCTTTAAAAATAAACTTTGCATTTTGCAAGAATGCCCTCTTGCCGTCCATTGACACGCAAATGTGCCTTATATCAATCCTACTAAAAATACTTTGGATAGTTTGTTTGGTAGATGTTATATTCCACTTTTGCGTCACAAAAATTAGAATTTTGAGCATTGCTAAAAGCGAGAAACAGATTTTTGAATATTGGTTCATACGCGTTTGTTATACGTTGCTCCTATGTCGGTTTCCTTACCAACTACACCGACACCGCTGCCCATAATGGCCACGCAGCAAGCTCTCCGGCTCAAAGAGGAATCCTGCCCTTCACCCTGTTCTGTTGTGGCAATAGAATAAAAAAAAAAACGACTGCTGCTTCTGCTGGTATATCACGTTTTATTGCGGCATGAAATGCTATGAACTGGTACGAACAGCTATGAACCGTTACGAACTATTTTTTTTTGGTGCCGAAGCTCAACCGGAACGAAACATTTATTGATAGAATGAAGCAGACACCGGAACGAGCGAATTTCGTTCCGACACCCTGCTTGTGCGTCCCATGACGTGAGAAATCCGGCGTTCTGACATAGCAGATAGCCGAAAACAACGTTTTAGGGGAAGCGAAAACGGTATCCTTCACTGTGTTCAACATGAGATTCTGTAATGTGGACAATGTGCGAATAACGGCAGTACTGAATTTGCACCAGAAAAAGCCTAATCCGTAACTGGGAAATTTATATTGGCAAGTCTAAACAATGAATCACTAAGACCAGAAAAAGCTCAGGACCGCCACTGGAGTTTAAATGGTCTTTTATTTTTAAAGATTATGCCAAGGGCAGGGCGCGTTTTGTGTTTTTTGCTGTTCTTTGTCCTTGTTTCCTTCGTGCGGCTAAATGGTTTATCAGTTCTAACAACCATGCATTTAACCCAGCAATGCGCCTGGAACGACCTACTGGTAACGGGTTAATGGGAGATTCTCACGCTGAGGACGTAACACAATGTCCCCTAGGAAGGCGACTTATACAACAGCCCTCGAAGCTGGAAACGGTAGAGGATTATCAAGGCTGACGAACATGAATTCGATCTTTGACGAGGAAGTAGCTGTCAGTATGTTTCGAAAACAATGCGGAGCCAGCAATAGCTGATCCGGCAGCGATAAACCGTCCATGATAACAGCAAGTGCACAGCGGTATTTGAAGCCCTAATGAAGAGTTCCTCCTAGTAGATATCACCAAACGGAACACTTGTGAGGAATTACAACGACATGTGGAGATAATTGGAAACCTTGCAAACCCGGTGGAAGCCTTACAGGTACTTTAGGCAACCCGTGGTTGCAGTGCTCGGTGTGGGCGGTACCCGTGTCATCGGCGTTGTTATTTTCGAAAGCATTGCATTGCCAGATGTTCAGTTGTGAATCATATCGTGGCTATGTCCCCGCTGCGAATTGCATATAACCGGCATATGCGGACACCGGCATGATGTCAGGACGGCACAATATGGCAACCCGGCATTACCGAAACAGTCGCGGTGATCGCGAAAAATTGCGCTCGAAAAAAGGCAAGAACCGCTCAATGTCCAAGTAAACTTTTCCTTTAAAATACCTCTGCACTTCTTTCTGCTCATCAAAATCGTTCTCGACTACCATGCCAAGCTTTTTGGCTGGCATTTCATAAGAACTTTTCTGCTTTCAGGAAAGTTTGAAGGATACGCACAGGAATAAGTAAATTCACCTATATATTGCAGCTGCGCCTGCTTACCCAACACCAATGAGAGCGTGGATGAAAAGAATTGCATCCTGCCGCCCCATTTCTGAATATCTCGTCGGGCTGCTTTGTTTAAAATGCTGGGCACCATGACGCCCTTCGTATTTGATTTGAGCCTTGAACTGCAGTGCAGCAAACGAAAGTGTCCTATTGTTGTTCAGGGCCGAAATTAAAAAAAAATGCGGGGTTTTATGCACCGAAGCGGCACCATGGCTGTGAGCTCAGCGTCATACCGGACGAGTGCGAATTACTTTAAAGCGCCATGGATGCGTTGGTCGAAATCATGGCATCTTCTGTCTTCACCAGAAAATAAAAAGAAACTCTGGCAACTGTCTTCTAATGCGCCAGCCTTCTTTTAACGCTGATCTCCATTGTGACTTTCTATAGCCAGATATGGCGGTCACTATATAGCCAAATACACTGGGTTCTTCAATGCTTTCTAGTTTTACTTTGTTTCTTTCGGCCAGTGATGTACTTTTACCTAATTATAGCTTCGAATGCCTTAACGTTACAAATTATGCATTGTCGTGCACACGCATGTAGACATGGTTGCCGCTTTCTCGCAAAATGTTTTGGTGTTCGCATATTTTATTTTTTGTCTTTCGTATTTTTGGCTTCATTTTGTGATGGCGGTATATCAGCTAGAATGTCTTGATTGCGATAGTTCATTTGTATTATTTGTTATTTTATTATGTTCTAAGCTATGGGGTTTTTACAGACTCTGTTGAACCCATTCTCTATAAAAGCTATTAAAAGATGAGATCTGTTAAGTTTGTCCCTTATTCAGATCTGTGCGAATCCAGGGAGGTAGTCCGTTGATCTTTTGACTTTCGTTTTGAATCCGTGCCTGAGTGGGATAAAAGAAGAAAATGTGGCGGAAACTAGACGTGGCCGAAGAAGACAAGGTACCACAGATACAGGCGCCAACAGCGCTCCACGGCTGGGCCGGACACGTCAGCGCAACTCTCCTGTCAAGGAAAGAAGCTCCTCTGTGGGGTTTGGCCAAGTTTTTGAGTGGTTTTGTGTTTGTTTGAGGTTAAGAGGCTTGGTTTTTCAGCCTTGAAGGGTTTTTTTTTCTTGTGAGTTTGTGTATTGGTGAGGGAGATGTCTTTCAACTTCCCCGGTCAGGGTTCCTCGTCCTGGTCGGCTTTCCTCCCCATGCAGGAGTTGTCTGTGGAGGCATTTCTCAACGGATGAGGGCGGACCATCCCCGTGACCCTTGTTCAAACAAACGGGGGCGAAATTCGGTGCAACAATCCGCAGGCCATTCAGGTGGACCTGCAAGAGGTGACTCTGCATTGCAGGAAGATCTCGGAGGTGAGACCGTTCTGCAGGGGTGGCATACTCGTCCAGTCATCTGACGAGGCCTGCGTGATGGAACTTCTAGCCTGTACTCAGTTCTGCTCAGTGCCGGTGAGAGCGTTTATTCCTTCTCACCTTGCATGCTCTAAAGGTCTCGTGAAGGGAGTTAGCAAGGAATAGAGTACACCGGAGGTGCAGAATAGTTTCTCAGCGGCGGGTGCCATTTCGGTCTTCCGGTGCAGCAGAACAGTCAATGACAGAAAGATGCCAACGGAATCCGTTATTGTGACTTTTGCGGGAATCACCTGCCCCTCGGAAATTAAGGCATGGCCTTTGCTGTTCCGGGTAGAACCCCTTCAGCCACGGCCATTCCAATGCCACAAATGCTGGAGATACGGCCATAGCATCAAATGCTGCAAATCGAACTTCCGGTGTGTGTTGTGTGGAGGAGCTCATGCTGCCTCCGAGTGCCAAGCAGCTGAACCCCAACGTTGCCTTTGCCAGGAATCGCATCCGCCTGATTACTCCAACTGTCCGACTCCTGCTCAGGAAACAAGTGTGTTGAAAATCATAGAGAAGAGAAGGTGCTCACGTGGGGAAGCTGTAGCGGCGGTCAAAGAAAGGGCGCGTGGTTATGCTACTGTGGCCTCCCGCCAAGTCTCTGTCAGCGAGCAGTCCATTTCCAGCATGATCAATGCTTCTGTAGTGAACTCCATGGCTACCATTGTACAGCCACTTATAGGGTCCCTGTCCGAGTGCATGAGTGAAATGCGAGCCATGACTCAGAAAATGACAGATGATGATGATGATGATGGTTGGAGTTTTTTGGTGCAAGGCAACCTGGGGCAAAGAGCACCAAACAAAAGTATCTATAAATGAAAATACTGGCTACTAAAGCCATAATAACAATAAAATCATTTAACGGTAATGGTGATGGCTGGTGCATAGGGCCAGATTTGTTTATGCGGGATAGGAAATGAGGTTTAAAAACTTAACGTCTGACAAATACTCAAACACACGTTTCACGGAAAACATTGCATCGTCACCCAGAAACAGCGATGGATGTAGTGGAATATGTTGTCTGTAGAGTTCTCTGAAGTGTTTGTGTCGTGTTGTGTGAAGTGCCTTGCATGTGATTAGTATGTGCACTACGGATAGGGCCTCTCCGCACCTGCTGCACTGGGGTCTAGAAGATCCCGTCAGCAGATACGAGTGCGTTGCATGGGTGTGCCCTATCCGCAGCCTACCCAAGGCGACTTCTGTGTGTCTGTTGCGTATGTCAGTGGTGTATGGTCCCAAGCGTGGTTTTATAACGTGTAAGTTGTTATCTGTCTGTTCACTCCAATGTGTTTGCCATGTTCTACGCAAGTGTTGTCTTATGTGTGGCTTGAGGTCTGTATATGGTACGGTTGTTATGTCTACAGTGTTCCTGAGTGCAGCAGCAGCGGCCCTCTCGTCCGCTAACTCGTTCCCAGCGATCCCAGCGTGTCCTGGGACCCAGCAGAGGAGCAGCTGATGCTTCTGTGCATACCAGTGTTGCGGAATGGGCGTCCCCATTCCATTCCAATTCCATTCCGGGGAATTACAAATTGCCTAAATTCCATTCTTTTCAATTCCTCGGAATGCCGGAACATCGCCCATTCCCACTCCGGGAATTGCCGGGCAGTTCAATTCCATTCCTCTAATTCCTCAACGTTTTATCGGGTGATTATCAAGTTACCAATGAACCCACCATTAAGCTGATGTTATTACACGCGTTAAGAACTGCTAAAATACGCAAACACGTAATCAAAGTCGAGGGATAGTGGCTTTGTGACATATCTCGTTAAGTGCAATCACCCTACTAATTCCCACAGGGGCAGTTCTCCAGGTAGTTATTATAGTATTTGCATGGTCAGCACGTCTTTACGAGTTGTGATGCTTTAATATTGTTTAAGTGTGAATGTGTTAATGCTAACGTGACGACATGTTCTATTTTTGTGCTGACAAAAGTATGGTTCAAGAAGACATTATATTCCTTAAGCAGTTAACACGCGTATGGAGCGGTCGTGAGCATGGTTAGAAATATAATTATGTTAACGAGGAACAGAACCTCCGGATCTGGTGGTATCAGTTGGAAGAATTACCGCTCGAGCACCTTGTCCTGCCTTTGCACCAAATACGGATCACGGGCCGCACAAGTCGTCAGCACTCACGCATGTGAAGCGCGCCTTGAAGCACGAATAGGTTCAGAACTTCCTGTGTTTGCCTGTGCGCAGGTATGCAATATCGCCCTCGACGAAAAGCTTAGTTACGTGCGTCAGGTATCATTCACTGCGCACGAGCGAAATTTCAGGCTGTGCATTAGAATATGCGCGACCTTTGTATGGGTGTCTCGATGAGAACCAATGCGCAGGGAGAATTCTTTTTTCTCTCGTTAGTGTACACTGTGATAGTGCATTGGTTCGTATACTAATCTGCGTCTTGCTTTTTTTTCTTTTAGAAATAGGGAGATTGTTCACACTTTAGCCCCATGCAACCTTTGGCTCTAGCTAACTGAAGAAGAACTTAGAGAATGCGTTGCGTCCTTGGACTCAGTAAAACTGAGTCCAAGGCCTTTGTAACTAATTGTATAACTGCGGCCTGTATAATTAATTTGACGAGTTGCATTCAGTGGAGTAGCAATGAAGGTTCCCCCAAGTGTCCTCTCGTCTAGGCGATCAACCGAAAGAAAAGGTGTAAAGAAAAATGATAACGATAACAATAGAAGGACACGTTCGGCAGCCGGTCAGTCTAGTGTTGTGGAAATACCTACGCCATAAAAAAAGTGCGTAGGTGTCCTCGTTGATATATTGTAGGGTTTAACGTGCCGACGCAACGCAGGCAATGAGGCGCGCCGTAATTGAGGGCTCCGGATTAATTTTGCCCACCTAAGGCCGAAATCTCGTACACACGGGCGTTTTCGCTTTTCGCCTCTATCAGGAAAGCGGCCGCCGCGGCCGGGAATCGAACCGCTACCTCGTGCTCAGCAGCGCAATTAGGTCTCCTCGTGAATTTTATATGCTGCAATAAAGGTCCCAAGCTGCCGTGAAAGGTCGAAAAAAACTTTATTTTGGTTTCATTCATCAAAATTACGTAACAAAATTGCGTGAGCCAAATGGGCGCTTCGCCGTTCAGTTCTGAAAACACGAAGGGTAAATGACGGCTGCTTCAACGATCAGTTCTAAAAACAAAAAAAAAGTAAACTAATACAGTTGCCTTCTGCCTGTGTGTTGCACTTGACAAACGAGCTGCTTAAAAGAGCTGTTTGAGAGCCGGTTTCGCTTCGCTGTCTGTCATTAAAAGAGATGCCGTGTAAAACACGCGTTCCACGTCAGCTGACGTCACATTTACACCCGAAACTGCCCTTGCGAGTCGGGAAAGCAAGGGAAAGTGGCTAGCGTTCGCTTTCCGTTAGGTCGCAATCGTTTAGGAACAAAGCTTGCAGCGTGCAGCTTGCAGGCGCAGGCTTGACCGCAGTTCCTATCACATGGGCTCTCCTGTTTCGGGTGGATTCTCGAACCAATATTTTAGGCCTTCGTAGACGCTGCTTCGGGCAAAGGCGTCCGAGTGTCTAGGTAGGAGGACCAGTATTGTAAAACGTCCTGGGGGAGGAGGGTGTAGCGCGAAGGGAGATGGGGCGTAAGCTGATATGCGAAATTTCGCAGTGAACACAAGCACCGCGCCAGCGTCCCGATGACGGCGAGGTGGGATGCGATCACCGACTGTTCCGGACGCAAAAAACAAAAGTGAAGCGTGGGGAGACAGCTCGCAGCCGGGGCGAAGGCGCCGCCAAGGTAAAAAATCACAAGGCGAAGTTGGTGGGAGACGTAGGGGGGGATGCCACCGCGGTACTTCCCCACGACGGATACCAACGGCTTAGAGCAGCGTTTATTAGGCGGAGAATCGCGACGAACTTCGCAGCAGCGCTGTATTTAAGTATATAATTGTGGTACAATCGCTGCTTATAAATATACCGTGCTTGTAATCAGCCAATCGATTTTAACAGTACCGAGTTATTGTTATATTCAAGGCTCCGGCTTACTAATGTTTGAACTTGGGCTGGTGGGATCTTTTGCGTATTTTTGCATATTTTGACAAAAAACAGCGCGTAGAAGGAAAAGCGCGCTTTATTTTGGGAAAAATACATGTAATTCCATTCCCATTCCATTCCGGGCAAAAGGCGCTTAGAGGGACACTGAAGTGATATGTAAACATTGCGGGATTACTTGCGCAAATTGTAGTCCGGAGTCCCCAGGCCATGTTACGACCACTCTGGGCGCGTTTACGCGATATTATTTAGTAGAAAAATTAATTCGAAAATGCGTTCCTCCTCTCTTTACGCTCGCCCATTTTCTGCGGCGTTTTCGTGTGACGCCGAGAGGAGCCGAGCTCGCAATTGGCTGCGCTAGGCGCTACTGCACGGCTCCCCGGCCTTTCAGACAGAGTCAGTCGGCCCAGCGTTTCGTCCGCCGGCCGCCGACGGGTCGTCGCAATTCGTTCGCTCAGTTGAAACGAAGCCAGGACACGTTTGTGAATGGAAGAATGGGCCTTTCTTTACTTGGTTAGTTTGTACACTGTATCTAGCTCCAAGTCAAGGTCGCTTGAACAAGCGCTGCACAAGCGCACATGCGACGCTTCGCTGACTGGTACGCCAGTAGGAAAATATAAGGCCTCTTGAAGGCGGGAGAAGAGTCAGCGAAGTCAATATAGGTACTAAGGAAATAAAATCAACTGATATTTTTACCGTACAGCGTAAAAATAGGGTGCGGGATGCACTTTTTTGCGCTGGGCGAACAAGCACAGCGGTCAGCAGCACGACTACGCATCTGCGAACGCTTTTCCGTCTACGAAATGCAATTGCTAGACCTGAGCTATTGTGGAAACTCGGGGGACGCTTACTGCACGAGCGCAATACAACAAATAGTCACCTAAGCTGCTTGAAATGCCAAAACTAAATAAAAGTGTAAACTTGTTGTACAATATATACCTTATATTACCAAGGTCAGAAGAGCCCGTTCCGTAGCCGAGTGCTCTGAGGCGCTAGGTATGTCGCCGCAAGTGTTTTGCAAGCCACGAGTTCGAGTCCCCGCGGGTACGTGCTTTTCTTTTTTTGTAAGTTAACTTTTTCGTTTTCTGCCGATGTTTTCTACATTGAGTTCACCTTTTTTTGGGCCGCAACGTTCATGGCTCCACGAACTAGTTCACAGAACGCGCGCAGGCTGGCACTGGCGCGCTAGCGAGTTCTCGTTGGCGTGCTGTTGCCATAAGCACCGACTGCTTGCGGGCAGTGGGCACAGGCCAGAATGAACAGACCCTTGGCCTGGTGCGAACACGCTTTTTACGGTACAGGCATGAGTGAGGCAAGCTCCAAATATGGGGGAAAAGCGCATGACATTTGGGCGTCTGCGGGTACGCGGAGGGCGTCCATGCACTGCATAGGCCTCGGCTAGTGAATGCTACGATTCCAAGCCGTCCTGGGAGGCTTATCTTTATGAATTTTTACAGCTTACGACATGGCAGAAGCGCGGTACGATGATTACTGAGTTATTGAGAATGCCCATCCAACAACGCCACCGGTTGTGTTTTACAGAACCGAAACCGAAACCGAAACTTGTTTGGTTGCTCACCTTGGGCATCGTCCAATCACGGTGCGGCTCCTCCTAACGTCACAGCTTTAGTTGGTGCGGCCGCCGCAAACCGCGCATGGTAGTTTTTCTTCTTTCGCGCTTTGTAAAATATTTACCGATTTGTCAACCGGATAAACGATGAAAAGTGTGCTAATTTGAGCCAGTCTACGCAGTGCAAGCAAAAACGGGAGCTTGACAAATTCGCTTCAGTGTCCCTTTAATTCCATTCCCATTCCATTCCTTCAAGTATTGTCGCCATTCCATTCCTATTCCATTCCGGGGTCGCGAAAGTGTGGAATGATTCCGGATTCATTCCAATTCCGGACTGGTAACTCCGCAACACTGGTGCATACACAGACATGATAGTGTTGAATACAAGATTAATTATGTGGTTTTTAGGGGGTGTATGCGATGACAGTGCGCGAACAACACTGTAGATGATAGATGATAGACTTCGCAATTTGATTTTCAAGTATGTGTCGTACAGTCAGTAAAATTCCATATGCTTCTGCTGGAAAAATTATTGTGTGGACGCTCATGGATCTGGCTGCACTGAAATTCGGACCATGAGCAGCGCAGGAGACCATAGTGGAGGTTTTCGACGCGTCACTGTAAAATTCTGGAAGTGGGTATTGAAACTGCAGAGACAGAAAGTGCTGCAGTATTGCAGCTCGCGGTACCCGATTTTTGTCAAGTTTCATAAAAGAAAGGTCGGAGGACACAGGACGAACTTTCCAAGGAGGTAAAATGTCTGAAAAGGATGATCTGTACACATCTAAAAACGAAGCGCTCAGATCCGAGGCTCGCTCTATCACTCTAAGTGAAAAGGGCAGAGGAACGGATGGGCGATTTACAAAAAGCACAGATGTCGATGTGTCGTTAAAGACAGGATAAAAAGGATGGTTATTCAGCGATGAAATTTTAAAAGCATAAAGTAAGTCCATGTACGTCCGTTGGTTCTCAAGGCTCCACTTATTACACTCGGCATACAGACTCTCGACAGGGCTAGTGCGAAAAGCACCCGACGCAAGCCGTAGCCCCAAGTGTAGCACTGGGTCAAGCATTCACAACGCTGTTTTAGTCGCCGACCCATATACCACACTGCCATAGTCTAAACGAGACCCAACCAAAGCAGTATAGAGCCGTAGTAGGAGTTTTTTGTCGTAACCATACGGTTGGTGGGAGAGAACCTTAAGTATATTCATTGTTTTCAGATATTTATGTTTAAGTTCCTTGATGTGTGGAATGAATGTGAGTTTCTGGTCAAACACAACACCTAAGAACTTGTGCTCCTTGTTCACAAGAAGCGACACGCCATTAAGAGTAATGTCTGGGTCTGGATGGACCCCGCGCTTCCTGGAGAACACACCGCAGGAGCTTTTTGCAGGATTCAATTTAAACCCATTCTTGTCTGCCCAGCCGGCAAGCTTCTTGACACCAAGCTGGACTTGACGTTCGCATATTGACATATTACATGATTTAAAAGATATTTGCACGTCGTCTACATACATAGCATAAGAGATTGTTGGTGGCAGTGCCTTTCCAAGAGAGTTCATCTTTACTATGAAGAGAGTGTAACCCAACACGCCACCTTGCGGCACGGAATTTGCTTGGACGTGAACCTTTGAAAGTGCACAACCAACTCTTACTCTGAACGTTCTCTCTGAAAAATATCTAACAAGGGTGTTCAACATATTACCCGAAACACCGAATGACCTGAGGTCACTAAGGATACCATAACGCCAAGCGGTGTCGTAATCCTTCTCGAGGTCAAAAAATACAGTTAAACAGTACTGCTTATGCACGAAGGCGTCCTTGATGTATGAGTAAAGTGCAACCAGTTGATCATTCGTCGATCGCCCCACCCTAAAGCCTGCCTGGCAGCTTTCGAGAAGACCATTGTACTCGAGAAAGCACACGAGCCTGCGATCGATCATCTTCTCGAATAGCTTGCACAAGCAGCTCGCCAGGGCTATTGGACGGTAACTTGAGTGGGACGACGGCTCCTTTCCCTCCTTCAAGAAAGCCACTACAATGGCCTCCCTCCAAGAGCGTGGAATGTGCCCCGAAATTCATATTTTAATATATAGATGTAGAAGTGCTTCAAGTGTGTCTGCGTGTAGGTGTTGTATCATTGTATATGTAATGTTGTCTGGGCCTGGAGCTGAGGGTTTACACGTGCTCAGAGCAGCCCTCAGCTCATGTAGTGAAAACAGGGATTTGTAAGAAGTCTGTGATTTGTTGTTGTCGTGTAGGGACTTCTTTTCACTAGAGTCTTTATACTTCAGGAAAGTGTTCGTGTAGTGTGCTGAACTGGACACGTGTTGGAAGTGTTGTGCGAGTGTGTTAGCCTGGTCTTCCACTGTGTCCCCTGTTGTACTGACCAGGGGCAGGCTGTGTGTCGGTTGTCCTTTGAGTTTGCGTATACGTGTCCATATCTTGCGTGTGTCTGTGTATGAGTTTATAGATGTTATGAATGAGCGCCAACTATCTTGCCAAATGCCAAATGCCTTGGCCCGTTTGAACAAGAGGAGGTTTCCCGACGTGGGGTACCGACGGAGGATACCCCACGCCTTGTTCTGGGCGTCTCGCGCCCACCTACAGTCCTCATTCCACCACGGCCTCCGCTGGTTGCGCGGGGCACCAGAGGCGTGGGGAATGGACTTTTCGGCGGCGTCGAGGATGTGCGCCGTGAGGAGTTGTGCGGCTTCATCTACGTGCAGGTATCTTATAGTTGTGTAGTGTAGTTTCGATGTCTCTGTAAATGTGTTCCAGTGAGCTCGTGCTTCATTGAACCTATTATGGGAAGATGAACTGCTTGGGCCTTTACCTATGTATGTTAGTAAGGTGGGAGAGTGGTCAATGCCAGATGGGTCAGTTCCCACACCCCACTCGAGAAGAGGAAAGAGAACTGCGGAGCCAATAGCCAAGTCAAGACATGAGTATGTGTTGTGTCCTATGTTACGATATGTAGGCTGTTTATTGCTGAAAAGGCATGCTCCAGAGGATGTAAGAAACCTCTCTATCAGGCGACCGTGGGCATCCGTTCGAGAGGAGCCCCAAAGAGAATTGTGAGCATTAAGGTCGCCTGTTAGAATGTATGGTTCGGGCAGCTGGTCAACCAGCGCCTCAAAGTCAGAGCTCAAAAATGTAACATCAGGAGGAATGTATATGGAGCATACCGTTATCAACCTATTAAATATTTTAAAGCGAAGAGCGCTCTTCTCTCTAGAGAGAGAAGAGCGGTTGGCCATCAGCAGCAACTTGGGCGGGCACCTCACAGACCACTGCAAGCGCTGCGGTTGAGAGCCACTCCTGGATAAGACGGCATTTCTTAGGAGAGCAAGAAACAAAACGCAAAGGGAGGTGATTTAGGCGGTTTTTATCAAAAGAGCCGGCGGCAAGTGCGTTAGCACGCCGCCGGTTTATCGGTTATAGCACCGTGATCAGTTATATGGCCATGATGGACGTTGCCACTGGTGCACTTTTGTGCGAGTTTCTGGGGATACACGGTTGGTCCGTTATCACGATTATTTAATAGAGTTTCGGTTTGCTTTCTGGGGCCTTCATTTTTGTTTCTTCTGCGAGCGTGGTGGATATATATATTTCATTTCGTTAGTTCATTTTTATCGGTTATAGGGCCATGATGGACTTCATTGGCTGGACCTCACATGAGGGAGGACCCTCGCAGGTGTCCCGCGACGACGGCAAAACAATCGGCCAACCGAAACGTCTTGCTATACTGGGGTACAGCTTAAAAAGTAATAGCTAGCTTTTCGCACATTTCAAACCTTGAGGTATTACACAAAACGTCTTTGTTTGTGGATGCAGTGTCCACCTCCACAACATTTTTGGAATAATGAAAGTTCGGTTAGGTGGAACAATAGAGTTGATGTTCGTACAATGTGTGTTTATTTGCTCCAATGATGTTAAAATAGCAAATTGGTGTTAAGAGTCCATCAGTACGGACTAGTTGGTGATGCATAGCTAGGGGGCAAAACATAGGACGTAGGAACAGAGACCATAAAGACTACAAAACAGAACGAAGCGCACTAGTTCTGTGCATCACCTTATTTCGTTGTCTTTCTTGCATCTGTTGCTACTGTCCTAAGTTTCAGCGCTTCACACCCCAGCTAAGATTTTTTGTTATTTAAAATATAGATCAATAATTAGCATTTTTATTTACTTGCGCCGGCGGTTGACAGAAATAACTTGGTCTATTAAGATGATTAGTGTAGCTATCCAAATTCCCCAACAAACCCAATGTCAAATTTTTCCACCCATTTTTTTTATTCCGGAATGGAATGGTTTCTCATGCGGATATGTACAGCAATTGCTTACTGAACGAAAATAAAAAAAACAGTGCGGTATGATTTCAATATTTCTAAAACAGTAACAACAGCGCCAACTTTTCATGCCGAAAAGTGCCACAAGGAACCAATATAAGGAATTTTGAAAATCACGAAAAAGATACATTACTAACAAGAGCAGTGCGTAACCACTGAGTAAGTACTAGTTCACTGACTATCCCGTTCCGGGGCAAGGCTTCATAATTATTCGTTCATATTACCACCATTTTAAATTTTCATTTGATATTCTTTCATATTCTGAAATACTAAACGTTCCCACTTACTTCGTCGAATTAATCGTCGAAGGTAATGAGTTAAAAATGGGAGCTTTGTTTGGAAGAAAAAGTATCGAGTGCTTGACTAAATTCTTCGAATTACCACTTGAAAATCACAAACCTGAGAAATTTTTCGAAGTGCTACGCAGAAGCCAAAACTCTTAGAAATTTGACATTTCTTCGCCTCAATGGACAGAGACAGTGGGGCGCTAAGGGATTCACAGGAGTGCGTTTTCACGTCTCAATGAACTGAAACAACGACACAAAACTATCGATTTTAGGCGTTTAGGAAGCCTTGTGGCATGTATTGGGTGAAGTTTTGAATTTCTCGTGTTTGGTCGTCTTTACAGTTTCCAGCCTTTTGGTATACTGCATTGGGACCTAAAACAAAGACAATGTTCCTGACGAAACCTATTCAGAATACACTTGGGAATAAATAAATAAAACAAGGAAGCAGTTCTGACTAGAAGTGAATATGACGTGGTTATGTCTTACTGAACTCCGCTGAGTGCTCCTTTTGAGTTTGGTGGTGTGTCATTATGTTAAGATCACCGGATGACTCCCCACGCTACGCGCACCTGTGTTCATGTTGGCTCCTTTGCTTACGTGTACTCCCTCTGGCGGCACTGTGGTCCCATTCACTGTCCGCGTATTGTTCTTCCTCATCTGATTTGACTATTTTACCGGAAAATCTTATATTGCCGTGAACACAGATTTGATTTGTCATGTGGTTTTTTTCCGCTGAAGTTGTTCATCCTTATCACCTACGTTATTCAGGGCCTTCGTCGGCATCATGAAGAATAAAATAATAATCTTATTTGTTGATTGATTGATTGATTGATTGATTGATTGATTGATTGATTGATTGATTGATTGATTGATTCATTCATTCATTCATTCATTCATTCATTGACTGGTTGATTGATTATCGTCGCCATTAGCGTGTTTGTGTCCACTGAAGGACAAAGGAGTCTTCAAAATATTTTCAACTTATTACTGTCACGAGTTTGCCAAGTCCGTTTTTGCCCCCGAATTTTCCAAGCTAACCATTGATACATCACCTTCGATTGATACATCACATTCGCACTGCTTGATTACATAATTCATTTGAAAATATCGCTTAGTTACCCCCTTAAACCAGTTTGTCATACACTTTAATCGCTTAGTACCACAATCTAATATGCTGATTTGTCCACATGGATCATATGGTCATCCATGCTAAATTCCTTTGATTCAGTTTGATACACTTAATTCACTTCTATTCATTCAGCTATTTCTCTTGAGGTCAGTTTTACTCCGAGTATTTCCCTCAGTTCAATTTTTATTCCTCTTCACTTTGATATACCCTAATCAGTCAGTCATCTACTCAGTCGTTTTGTATGTAATCAGCGGAACAACGTATATACCAGGTGTACTGTTGCTCGACCACGGAAAAGGTGTCCATGTAGGCCTGAGGTAACACACTATATAGGTTCGTGTTATGGAAACGCGGTTAGAGAACAAGTTGTAAACAATATGCATTGACGACCATAGTTCGTTAATGTCGACTAAACAACGAGATTCATATTACATTCCCTTACGGCAAATGTTAAAAATTCCAAGGGGGTCAAAATTAGGCCAAGAATTCAGCAGGGCGTGCTTCATGTTCAAGGAGTAGCTGTGGCGCTGTAAACCCCAAAACTCCAATTTAAACTTTTGCCTCAATGAACACCTTGAAACACTTCCAATTTTGCTTCTCCGCTCAAACTGACCAATACTCCGTAGATGGCCCCTTTCACACCCAGTTCTTAGCCGCACAGGCTTAAGTCGTCCCTGTGCCTGTTAGAAACCTTTCCACGAGCACTACAAACATTACCTTAAGGTCGTCTCATCCTCCTAGATGTAGGCCATAACATGACGGAGCTCCCGCATATTCCACCACAATGGCCACCATGGCCCTGACAGCCAATATATTATTGAAGCCCATAATCAAAAACAGCAGTACAGACCAGGCAAACCGCTACAACAGGAACAACGGTTATTTACACCGGCGCTGCAGCGTACGACCAAGACCACAAAATTGGAAGGACAGCTTTTCACAGTGGCGTCTTCTGCGCAGAAGCCAAGCACTCCACTGCACCATTGTCGACACCTCTGGGGCTTCAGGCTATTGTCAACACCATAGCAGCACACTGTTGAGGAAAGAAGACGAGCTTGGGACTATCACCATCAGTGGTTAGAGAAGAAGAGGTGCAATAAAAGGCGTTCTGAGCGGTGCCATAGCCCGGGGCTTGGTTCCTCAACATTTGGTGCCGTGAAACCTGATAGGAACGCCCCAGTGGACTGCCTGATGGAGCAGCACGTCTCCGAGGCTCGCGAGGCCTGGGAAACTCCTAGTTGGGATACTTCATGATTCCCTCATCTCGGAGGCCTTGCCCTTGGGCGGCGCCCGCCAGGGCCGGCTGATCCACGCTTCACACCACCCACACTGAACCCGGAGACAACCCGCGAGCAGACCTAACCTGATGCGGCGCAGTCTTCGAGGACGCTAGGCCTGGGGTCCTTTGGAAGCTACCCAGTTCTGCGAGCCTCGTCACCAAACCCTGTCTGCCGCTCGTGCTCGTGCCTAGGACACCCGGTCGCCTGCGTTCGCGCCGTCTACTATGGAGGAGCTACGCCGCCACCGTGACATTGTGAGGGAAGCTGTCACAAGGGGCGTAGTTGCTATTCAGTTACTGCTACAGGATCCGCTTACGTCGACCGGCCAGATCCGCTCGCACCTGCGCGCCGTTGACAGCAGGTACGAGGAGTTGAAGTCCCTCGATGAGCGTATATATGAGGAGACCACTGATTTGGACGACCTGGAGGCCGATTTGTTCGACAGCTACAAGTTCGACGAAAAGGTCGTCACGATCCGAACCCCGGTGTACTTCGCCAGACTATCTGCCGCTCCTTCGATAGAGGCTGCTCGGAGCACCGGAGCACCAAACTATTTCTTCGCCGTCATCCGGCACGGCAACACCGTGGTGCTCTCCGGTGAGAGCAGGATAGCCGCGGAGGCTGACAAGGTGGTGAACGTTCCCGCTGCGTGTGAGGCGTGCGTTTCTGACCGTCGGAACGTCCGCACAGCTGTCTACGAGTCTGATCCGTCACAGAGGCCAGCGGAGAGCACGACCGATTTTATTGAGGCACAACTGGGTGTACCCAGCCACCCGCCCAGCGGTGGCTGCGTCGTCGTCCAGGACGGCCGCGGAACTGACCTCTCCAAGGACCCCATGAGCACGATGTACGGTGATGCGGACCTGTCCAGCCTGATGCCCCTCGACGCTTCGGACATCGCTGCCGGTCGTGGGGGTTCGTTGCGGAGAGAGCGCGTGGTTCTTGGGCGTCGTGAGCGGGCGCCATTCCTACTTGCGCGACGGTGGCAGGGTGGCTCCGGGCGGTGGCTTCTCCGTTTGAATTTGAGCTGGCGTCAGCGTTTCCTGTTCTTCCCGACTCTAATCGGCGCACCGGCCTTCCGAGTTGTATCTCCCGAATGGTCAGGTGACCCTGGTTGCGGCGAGCTCGTGAACGGGAATCGGTAAGCTTCAACTGCCGCGCTTGGCGGCCCCATGGGAAGCTCCTGGAAGCCACACCATCCGCTGCTACGATCATCGTTGCTGAGGCACACTCTAAACTTTTTTTCCACCCATATACTCCCTAGAGGTTCTTTTTCGCCTGTCCTCTAGTGATCCTCCTTGTAGGAGTTTTTTTACTACATGGAACAGGGAGGTTTTGTTTACCTCCTCAAAGCAGGGTGTTTTTAGGTGATAGAAAGGAGGTAGTTAGGGAGTGTTAAGAAATGTTAGGGAGAATTTAAGGAGATCAAAATGGAGTATTCTTTACTTCCTCAAGGCGTTTTTAAGTGATGTTTATGGACTTTTTAGGCGGTTGAATAGGAGCCTCTTATGGCTCCCTTGGGAAGTACTTATGTTATTTTAGGGGCGTTTTGAGGAGGTTCAAGGGAAGCATTTACTTCTTTTGCATGGAGTTTTACGTTTTGTAGGCCTCGCGAGGGGACTTTTTAGGTGGTTCAAGGGAAGCATATATTTCTTTTGAATGGAGTTTTGCAAAGTTGGGGCGGTTTTGTAGGCCTTCCGAAAGGAGTTTTTTCAAGGCCACAAGGGAGAGTTTCTAGTTGCCTGCGGGAGTACTGATTTCACACGGTTTTTCTCGGTTTCAGGTTTATTTCAAACGAACTTTCGCATACAAGTTTACATGGTACATGGTGTACACAAGGAGGCTCCGAAATAAAAACTTTGGGCGACCTCCTATAAGAAAGCAAAAATGGTAAATTGCTAAAAACACGCCAGTTAGGAATGGAAGACAGCAATAGAATGCTAGTTGAACAAACCGTAGAATTAATATTACTACAAGAACTGGAAATACGCGAAAAACAAAGATAGGCGCAAACACAACCACATGGTAAGTGAAATCATTATATAATAATAGCGGGTGGGGAACGCGTCAGTACTTATCAGAACTTATCAGAACGCATCAGCACTCAGTACAGAAAGTGAAAAAAAATGGTTGCAGTGGTTCACAACAACAAAAAAAAATTCAGTTGGTGGTGAAATGAGCGATCTGTGTGCTAGTTGAACAAACTGTAGAAACAATATTACTACAAGAACTGGAAATACGCGAAAAACATATAGGCACAAACACAACGGCATGGTAAGTGACATCATTATATAATACTAGAGGATTGAGAACGCGTGAGTACTTATCAGTGCGCATCAGTACTCAGTACACAAAGTGAAAAAAATGGTTGCAGTGGTTTACAACAACAAAAACATTTTTCAATTGGTGGTGAAATGAGCGACAGCTGTGTAGCGATTTGATATTGAAAGGTAACGAGCATTTTGTAGATGGTAAAGGCACAAGAGATAAATGATGTAGGAGACAGACAGCAATGAGATGGCTATGGATAAATGAGTAATATAAAGAACGAGAAATATGCTGCGGAAAATACCAGTGCGTTTTGATAAAGACACAAATGCGCCAAGAAAAGTGACCCAGTCTGAGGGGTTAATTGCAAGGATATAGAACAGAATGCGTGGTTTTGCGACAGCTTCTTCAGAGTGAGAAGAAAAAGCCATGTAATTCGTGTTTTTCCGATAATTTTAAGTTGATTCATTTGGCACCAGTTGCCAACATTATTTAGATAATTGTTTCAAGTTATATTAGTTGGTTAATATTATTGCTTCACTAAAAGATAGCTGTATTATCAGCATACTGAAGGGCCCATCAAATATCCCCTGATCAGTAAAAAAAAAAAAAGAAAACGTCAGAAACATAATACGAAATTCTTTAAACTACTATCCAATGATTACAGGATTGAAAACAAATAAAATATTGGTGAGGGATATTGATGCGATAAAAGTTAATTAGTTCTAAATCCTTCACACGTGGTTTGGTGCTGGCAAGGTCGAAAAAGGCATGTTCCACAAACGTTAGAGCTCTGTGTGCCTTCTTGGGATATAGAATGTTGAAAACCCAGAATGATGCAAACAGACTACACAGTCCTCCCAGTAAAGATGATGCAGTCAAGACACTCTGGCCATCGATGCGGAGGCTAATTTCCCCGTTCACGGAACGCAGGCAGGGAGTCAAAGGAACATCTACCTGAAAAAGCAAAAAAGAAAAAAAAATGACCCACATGTAAAATTCAAAACAGACACTATGGTTAAATGAACTTAAAGGAGCCATGAAGAGAAAATGCAAGTTGGTTTTATTCGAAAGATTTCGTGTTTTATAGTGCCCCCAGCGCTTGTCCGGATACAAACGGTGCTTTATTCACTGAGAAATTAAACAATTTAGGTTAAAATTTTGATTTTCCCGCTCAATCGTGCGTTTTCGTGGTCCCAAGTGACATCACTAGAACCGACCGCTCTGCAGCCTAGAGTACCTTCATTCACGCATCCGCCGTACAGGGTAGAGACACGTATACGCTGGCGCTGCCATTTTCGGTTGCTCGCTCGCCGCCGAAACAAGTCATTGTGTCAAAACCGCGCTAAAATTATCGCCGCAACGCGGTTTACTGAAGAAGTTGGAATCATATTGTCTGTTTCGCGTTGCTAGGTCTCGTGGGAAACGAAAAGACTAACGCGTTGAGCCCGTTGGCCCAATTGCGGCGGCACGGGACCGTTCAAAGGTTGTCTCCACCCTGTACAGCGGTGTTGGTTTGTTCCCGCGTTTCTTTACGTTCCGTAACCTAGATGGCGCCACCATACCGTGACAAGCGTTTGGTTTTTTTTTTGCCCGCATTTAAACCTGGCTTGTTTTTGTTCTGGGAGAAAATATTCGTTCCCTGAAACAGTGCTCGCTCGACAAATGGGGTCACGTAAGACACCGTTGCTTGCGTCAATCGGCCGGTGTCGTCTGAGACAACCCCAAGCCCCGTAGTGCTGTGCAGCTAAACCAAGCATGCTGTGCGCAGTACGAACAGCAGAACGCATCAGTACTTCTATGTTTACATGTGCTTTCGTAACTTCCACTGTTTGTCCCATCATTCTTATTGCTTTGTAAAGAATGTGCCCTAAATTTAAGCGCAAATCGCTCGTTCGTCTAGTTTGTAAGCTCTACTTAATTTGCGTCTGCTTCTGCCAGCCTCCGCCAATCGCAGAGCTTAGCTCATGTGACGTCATAGGTTATGTTGCGGGAAATGAGCTGGTGGGTCGCATGACCATTCCCGTTTTTCCTAATTATGTAGCTTATTTGAGCGAAGTTTACGTTAAAAGTGGTGTCAGTATGATTCTAACGAGACAATCTTTTGAATGAACCAAACTTGTGTTTTCTCTTCATGGCTCCTTTAATAATTCGGTACAGTAATAATATTGTTATGCCAGGTTCCCTGCGAAGATTCAGTACTTAAATTAGGAATGCAAAGGCTTCATAAAACCAAGTGCCAGTACATTAACCATCGTGGCTTTTTCAGCAATAAAAAAGATATTACTTCCGCACAATATACTCCAGCACAACTTTAAATGACAGTGAAGTTAAAATGCAAGTCTCTCTAGGTTGATAGATTAGCTCACGGAGAACACTATTATACCCCTCTTACACCTGACATTTTTTTAAAATAAGGTTGAAACTAGCAAAAACACGTTTTCACCGGAAGGGCTTAAGTGGCCTGACGCGCACAACTTCTTTCTTGGCTGCCGCTGGATGGGGCTACTCGTCCATACTTGGGGTGGCAGTACCGCTTTCCAAGGGAGCATGCGAGCTACGCATGAGAAAATCGTTCGACGCCAAAACTCGCGGGGCCTCAAAAGGCCAATGTTTTTCTTCAGTGAAGCGTAAATACTGATCACAGGTCCAATGGAGAAACATTTTGCTTAGTGGTCTCGAACGGCAAATGACAGGGGAGTTCGGGGAAGCATGAGCGATTTGACCGGAACTGACCAAACTGCTTGGTACGTGGTAATGTTGTATTCAGTTGCTTGTATACTGCTATTAATCACCGCTGCTTCACTTGCTTCCGGTTTCTCCTGATGCAAACAGCGACTACAGTCGTGTTTGCGTCACGTTTGATGAGCAGTTGAACAGCGATTTCTCAGCACTTAAGGCATCTTGGCACTAAATCAATGCTGAAATGGCTATGCGGAGGTCCGACTTCCGTTTGAAATCAACTTGCTGGTTGTCTTTAATGACCCTTTAACAACAAGTTACCCTTATGCCTCATCACTGCAACCGATTGTTCCTCCGTGTGGTGCAAAGTGTGTTACTGTGAGTATTTTCAACGTGAAACGAACCGTTTCTGTGATTTGTAGGACTGATTCTGCTATTAATTACTGCAGTGACAACAAGCTATGAAAGAAAATCCCGCCATCTCCACGAAGTGAATGAGAGGGGCGAATCTAAAATGCTTATCAGCAGACAATGTGACGCATTAAGTGCAAGCTGCTTTCATAGTGTGTGCATTGACATTAGGATATGGCCCCCTGGCAGAATGATGCGCTGCGCGAGATTTTGCCGTACCTAAAAGGACAGGCAACTCATTTTTACGGAGTATAGGATCTGTAAAAGGGTTGCGAGTTGGGCGAGTTGGTAATTATGCATTGCGAAAAATAAACTGCGCGCAATTAACGAGGACAAGAACACATGAAGACGGCACAAGCGCACACTCGCAACTAGTTTATTATTGCACAATTCAAAGCTTTATATGCCCAAGCGCCCAATTGCCGTGCCCCCAATGCGTCACAGTTCTCGGCGCACTCAGCCGAAACTACTAAAAAACCGTAACAACAAAACCACAAAACGAACTTTGAGGCGCAAGGAAAGGCCAAAAATCAGCAAAGATAACCGCATCATACATGGATTAAGACCCCCCTCCCACCCCCAACACGCATTCCCAGAAGAAGCACCGAAATAGCGCTCAATGTGCGTCTAAATATGCGACTTCTCGATAAGCAGGGCGATAGAGGGATGACTGATACATTCGGAACCAGCTTTCCTGATGTGGCTGGCTTTTACAATTTCTCGCGTTCGCTGGTTCTTCTGTCGCAAAAGGCTGGCTGTGCGCTCAAACACAGGGACACAATCAGGTCTGCATGCGCGGCAATGAGAAGATAAGTGGCTCAGGTCACGTTGAAAAATGAAAAAAAAAAAAAATATATACGGTACTTTTAGACGTCGTACGCTCGAGTTTGTGACAACGTACCCGTGTGCGGCTCTGTCCTGAAGTTCGGAGAAATGCAGGCGGGTTGTGATATATTTCTCGTCTTGCATTACGCTTTCTTTTGTATATTAGCGCCCTCTTTCCCGATCTCTCTACCTTCCTTCCCGCTTCCGTCTGACTCGCTGATTTTCGCCAGCACGAAGTAACCGTCACGTTGCTTTGAAACGACGCCGCGCGCGACAAACGATTTCATCTGGAATGCCCTGTTACAAACCGGCCTACAAAAGAATGCGAACGCATACCCCAAAACCCACAAACAAGTAAAATAATACGAGTGTGCGCTTTTTTCTTTGCCCGTGCGTGTACGAGCTGTGAGCGGCACGGGTACCCGGGTACTTCGCTGTTAACCCTATCCAAACGTTTGACAAACGCATCGACTGATGAAAGACCACTTACCAGCGAGCTGTCCACACCTGTCGCCGTATCCAAATGCTGTTTGCGGCCGTTCCTCGTGTGACAGGGGCACATGAAAATCTTTCCACCAAATGGCACTACTAGTCCTTCACAAATAAGAAAAAACGACGGCCCAAGGTGAGGCTTGAAGCTCCGGCCGCGCCGAGTCACCGGCCGCGCTGCGTTGATAGTTGTTTACATCCGGGCAGCCAGTCGTGCCGCCAGGGCAAGTTAAGTCGCTGCAGTCGGGTGCGTTGGCGCGCTGGCACGAGAATTTAAATCGTCTATGTATGCGCAAGCAAGCGAAGCAGATGAACATTGCAATTGTTTGCAACGGCGAGAACTGCATCTTCGTTAGCAGCAGAGTTTGACAACACCTATCGCCAAAATAAACAGATTGAGACAACACGGCCGCGCTCTCTGCCTGTGATCGCGCTGGTTGAAGCATCTATACGGGTATACGTACGGTATTGGTTTTGTAGCTGCGTGCAACCGTCGCGTCCTGCTTACTCGTTCTAATTAGCATTAGGCCACGGTTGAAGTGCTGGTGCACGGAGACAACAGAAGACTAACATGGCGACCGCCCGCTTGAGATGATTACCTCAGATAGGGCGTTTATTGTGGACGTGGTAGTATACAAGGAACGGAACGCCATCTCACAAATGGTGTTAAGTCGTTCTAAATCCTCCCTTTTGCTACCCGGATGGGCAACGGTTCTACCATGGAGGTTCGTCCACTTCTTTAGATCATGCCTAGGGAGTACATTTTTTGCTATAGGTACTTTTCAGGGCACATTACTTGATTAAAACTCCATTTCCGGCTAGTTTGCGTTTACAGTGCATGGGGGCGGAGTTCGCGATCATGATGTGCACGCACGACGAGTGGTCACATGTGAGCAGCTACCATCCCTGCCGCCCGGCACTGGCTACGTGCGTGCCTGCCGCGGGAACAAGACTGAGCTCGTCAGTCTGAGGCGACAGCCCGAGCAGGGTGAGTTCCCCTACGATCCTGGCGGCTACGGCGAACCGGAAGAACAGGACGGCTACCGACGCACCGGGTGTCAACTTAATGCCAGCAATGACCTGCTTGCTCATCATCGCTTCCTCGCCATCAGCCACTCCACAATGTTCACTGAGGATGGCGAAGAGGAGCCCGCAGCCACAAAGGAAGCTTGCAGGAGCAAGCTAGACCAAGTGTCCAAAAGTACTATGCACTCTTACCGACGAAAACGGCCGCTGAATCACGAAAAATCTCAATCAATCTGGTGTTCCAAAGAACCTCGACCCAAGATCACCCGCTATCTAACTCCTACTCCGGAACCGAGTGTTATTGGACTTTCCCTGCCAGCGCTAAACAGAACCCGTACAAGGAAGCTACATCACTCCTCAAAGCACCGGTGGAAAAGGAAGCAACTCACGACCTGAGACCGACCGGCTCAACGAATCACAACCAGGATGCTGAACTGGCTGTTATTTATATTTGTGATATTTCCTGCGCGGGTCCTGTGCATGTGTGTGGTCACCAATCATTGTCCCGGGCGGGAGTGTGTTGAGGAAAGAAGACGAGCTTGGGACTATCACCATCAGTGGTTAGAGAAGAGGTGGAATAAAAGGCGTTCTGAGCGGTGCCATAGCCCGCGGCCCAGTTCCTCAACACACACCAAGACAAAATAAAACTGGTCATCATCCCGGACAGCAAATTTAAATTTCGCAATCTACGACAAAATCATATCTGCTACCCCGAGCGTCCCTTTCCCCACGCTTTTTTTGCGAATGCGGGGAAATCTTGCCGTGCCCAATTCTGTCAAAAAACCATCTTCGCTGGTATTTTTGTTGTCCGGTGAACAAAATGGCCACCCCGGAAAGGGCAAATAAAAACACAGGCTCAATCAGATGGTATTTGAACCCGTGCCATGACAGCAGGAGCCCTATGCATCGCCCTAACGCCGCAGCGATCGCCGCACGTTGAAATCTGTAGAACAAAAGTTGTTGTCGTTGTTGGTGTTCCTTCCTTCGAGGCACACACCCATCGGGACAACTGGCCAGGAATCAACACCTCTAAGGGGATTATCTGCCCGCTTCGCAAAATCAGCAAAATATGAATGGCAAGCGTAAAACACATTGAATAGCGTAAGCCGCATGACATCTTAACGTGATGGCACGTGAGTACAACAGGTGACACCAGCCGCGTATAACCCAGATTCTAGGCAATCTGTGACTTGTGACAGCCTGCTTGCCTGCCAACTCGTTCCCAGCGATCCCAGCGTGTCCTGGGACCCAGCAGAGGAGCAGCCGATGCTTCTCCGCATACACCGACATGATAGTGTTGAATACAAGTTTAACTATGTGGTTAACTATGTGGCAGACGAGAGGGCCGGTGCTGCTGCACTCAGGAACACTGTAGACATAACAAGCGTACCATATACAGACCTCAAGCCACACATAAGACAACATCTGCGCAGAACATGGCAAACACACTGGAACGAACAGACAGACAACAAACTACATGTAATAAAGCCACACTTGGGACGGTACCCAGCTGACTCACACAACAGAAACACAGAAGTCGCTTTGGCTAGGCTACGGATGGGGCACACGCATGCAACTCACTCGTATCTGCTGACGGGATCTCCTAGACCCCAGTGCGGCAGGTGCGGAGAGGCCCTATCCGTAGTGCACATACTAATAACATGCAAGGCACTTCACACCACACGACGCAAACACTTTCCAGAAATCTACAGACAACAAATCCCACTCCACCCATCGCACTTCTTAGGCGATGAACCAATGTTTACTATCAAACGTGTTTTTAATTATCTATCAGAAGTTAAATTTCTGAATCTCATATCGTACCATGCATAATCACAACCTGGCCCTCTACACCAGCCATCCTCATTGTCTTTATTTGTTTTTACTTCTGGTGCTATTCACTTCTATTATTGACTTTAATATGTGGTAGCTAACCATCTTTTTTTTGGCGCTCTTTGCCCCAGTTGGCCTTGCGCCATTAAAATGCAGCCATCATCATCAGCCTGCTTGCCGGCGTAATCCGCTCCTGGAGACCACCAAACATGAGCGAAGAAAGGGCGTAAACACGATGCAGCAGAAAAGAAGTCCGTCGAAGTAATTACCGGCAAAGGACCAAGAAAGGAAAGCGACGAAAGAGACGCAAACACCATGCAGCACGAAAGAAGTTGGTAATAAGCATCGCCAATCTTTCGCCCTCAAAGCGCCTTAGCTGACCTGCGCACCCCGAGGAATTGGGTTTTGTTTTTTAAGAGAAAAGGCGTGCCGCGGATCAGTAATCTTTAGGCGGGAAGGTGTTTTTTAAAAGCGAACAGCGACAGGTGCTCGGTGGACGGGAGTACACATTGCGGTTTTGGTGACGACTTCATTTCTGATATACGACACATTACAAAGAGAACTCATTTACCAAATACTCGTACTCATATTTAACACGTACTCGTAGGTACGCGATAACAGACATGCATACATATTTGTTTCTCAGTATACGAACTCAAGTAGCATATCCGTGAACCCATACCCCTACATTAATTATGGGCTCGTAAGTAGAGGGCTTATTTTGTGTGCGGACAATAAATGTACACTTTGTGTGCATTCTCATGAGCATGAGAACATATTCAAGATTGGTGAGGTACTGAAGTCTTCTCCCAACAGTCTGGTCACATTCTGAGTATGGGCCTGCACGCACTCAGCGTACACTTCCAGCCACAAAGAAATCATAGAATAATAAAAACAACAAAAAAGGACGATTCAAGTGCTGTTCTAATCAGTATGTTCAAATAAACATAAGTGTACGTGTACACATGAGTTGCTGCATGCGCAGGTATCACATGGTTGGAGTACAGATGTCGTGTATACAAGATAACTTCTCGGCATGGGAACTCACAAATGCATCTTTGAGAAAATGAGTGGCCCTTTTCTCGATATTATTTGCTTCCACAAGTTCGTGAGGTCTCTGGTTGGTGCTTCGGCTGAAAAAAAAAACAGCGTCAGTAAAACTTTGTAGCGATGCACTGATAGTGTAGCGATGCCCTGAGCAGACACAAATACAGAGCTGTGTTGTATGTCAAATCACTCGGCCAATCACGCACTTTACAGTTTGCCGTATGAACACGTCAACGGTATTTGGGCTGCACAACCTGTATGCTCGAGTGCGCTTCTTTTCACATCCTATCGTTCATTGGCAGGCGAGATGTTACAGCAACGCATAAAGATGTGGGATCCGACAAAAAGCCCCAGAACCCTTAGGCTCTTCTGATGAGTCAACCAAATGTGAGAATTTTGGTTGGGAATGTAAACATCGCAGCCATATGGGGATTATCGCATCGGTCGTGAGCCTCTGCTGGCGGGTGTTCGCGTCACTGGACAACCCACCTGGGTGGCCATATGGTGACGCCTTCATTCATACTAGGTACCCTGAAGGGAGGCTTACAGGGACCCTGCAACACTTTTTCACGTTTCTTAAAAAAAATCCCAAATGTTCGCAGAAAGCAGCCAACTAACACATCCAGTTGTTACATTAGAAGTCGCAAATTACCTCAGCCAAACATTACTGCTGTATGTCCGTAAGATAACCTAGAAACTTGCGCCAAACTTTTTTCTCTCTTTGCTGGTCATGCCATTCTTCGACCGCTGGAATTATGTAATTACAGAAGTGTAGCAGGTATTGGCCGACTTTCCTTCAGTTACAGCGATGAACGCATTCGATAGCTCCTTTAACAAGAAATCCACAAGAACAAAGCAGAAACAGACCTTGGGCGTATTTGCTGCGACAAGCAAATCACTTAATGCCGCCCCGTAGTGGCGTAACTATAGCCAGACTATGGCTTTGGCAGTGTTCCCAGACGCGAAAGAGTGAAAGCGCTTATCGGAAGTATTGCTGAGTCCCTTTAATATCATGGTAAGCAGCGTCAAGCTCGTAGGTCCTACTGCATATTCAACTTGTTGCTGTTTCCCATTAGAATTGCACAACGAGTTCACTAGGTCTACCTGTACAGCTTAGATCACAAAGCAAAAGGAGCGCCACGATTCTTGCTGCGCAACGCATTGCAGAGCCCGGCGTACAATTCCCATCCAGCCCCAAATTTTGCTAGCGTTCTGTCCAAAACAAATTACTTTTAGTTTGACTCTTTTCCAAGTCCGTCATTTTGGAGCCATTTGGCTGATGCAGACGCCAAACAGAATCATGTATTCTTTTCGCATAACATAATGGGTACCGTTCTGTGGACAAAGTGTGACGTAACATTACAAGGGAAGGGTTGTCGAGAAACGTTGCAGTGGAGGTGAACCAGTTCTAGAGACTTGCATTTCATGAGAACGGGAGTTCTATCCCGGCTGTGTACGTTTTTCGGTGGTGGCTCCACAGAGTCGAAAGCGTTTTTCTATAAGAAAAACAGAGCCAGCAGGCTTACGTTGATGTGTATTCCGCCACTGAGATGCGCCACCCAGCAACAATGCGAGCAGCTTTGTGGTTGCAGTAGACCGCGTACCGTAACATTTCTCGGCTCGTCGGTTGTGAAAGGTGTTGGCGAACGAGGATATGCGACGCAGGATGGTGGAGTTTATTCAATAAGATTGCAAGGCCAGTTAGTGCTGGAGTGTGCTGGTCAGGTTCATGTAGAACTCGTAGTACTTGTGAACCACAGTGGCACTGAAAATAAATGAAACCAAAAGCTGCTTTAGGAAGCTTACGGGAAAGATGAACCGGTATTACACTGGATTCCCGAAAAAAAAAATACAGATGCATCATATAACACGACACAGTGATTTGTGGCTGCTCAAGAACCCCGTAATGTGCGGGAACCATAAAATATATTTTAGGGTAGTTCACACTGCTTGCCCAACTATTAAAGGTGTGCTGACACAAAATGTCAAACTGAAATAACTATCATACAAGCTTACTTTCTGTAGGGTGATAATTCCCGCGGTGTTTCAACGGTAAGAAATTGGTATAATATATTTTAACTCAATTTTAATGTTTGGGACACCAAGTGCGTCCTCGTGTCGTTACGGGCGCCTCAGTGTTTGTTTCGCCGACAATTAAACTGATACGAATGAACGAGGCTGTAAAAAATATCTACGCTGTGATCGACCATCTAATCAACTTTTCTACGGTTAGTAGGCTGGTAGGCACCCAGAGCACCGAAAAGCACACTACACGAATATCCCATCTAAGTGCCCCTTTAAGCGGCATCCTTAATCTTCAGCAGCGCCTGTATCGGCTGCAAGGACGTCGTCATTAGAGGCAACGGTAGTGCGACTGCGACAGCCGTGATCAGCTCCACTGAAGCTCGTCAGCTGTCTTGCTTTACTCTATGTAGTCGTGCTTGTTTTTATAAATACATTTGATATCTGAACACAAGACGAACTCAATCGCTACACACAAAGTTAATCTCAGGGGCACTAGCGCTAATTATGAAACATGTATTCCATGCTACCATGCAGGCAAAAAGAGAAAGCAAAAGTATCGCAAAGCAATGTCGACGTTCATTGCAAATTACGCCGCCTCTTTCTACTGTATACGGCATAAGGCATGCCCCAGTAACCTCACCGCACTCTACACGCCCAATTCACCAAACCCTGCCAGCCACCGGAGTCTCGAGGCGACCAGGGCGAGCGCCACTCACTTGAAGCGCACTCGTCCGGCTCGGTCGGCCTGTGCCAGCCAGTGCATGTCGACGCGCTCCTTGTCCGCCCTGCTGTCGTGCGTGGCGGCAGAGCATCGGCTCAGGGTCTTGTATCCGGCGCCGGGCTCGAAGCGGCCCACCGCCTGGCCCTGCTCGTCCATGGCCTTCAGGTTGAAGCCGCGGAAGGGCTTGCCCACCGTGTACAGGGTCACTGTACCAAGTAGGAGGAAAGGCTCATCCAAAGCTTACAAGGCCGGGCGTGTTCCAAAGTGAACACGTTTTTCGCGTGAGTGTGCTTTCAATCATTTCGGCCGCCATTGTTAACGTTAAAAAAAGGAAGGAGGACATCTGGTAGATAACGTCATCGGCTGCCAAGTCTCACGTCACCTGGCCAATTGCCGGAAAAAAAAAATCTGTCACGCCTTTGCTAAGCCGATTTCTTTCGAGTAGCCCCCCCCCCCCCCCCCCCCCTGAATGTAGTCTTTTACAAAAGCAGAATTTTTTAGGGGGCGGCAATTAACCGCCTGGACCTCTGTTTTAAAGGGACACTGAAGTGATATGTAAACATTGCGGGATTACTAGCGCAAATTGTAGTCCGGAGTCCCCAGGCCATGTTTCGACCACTCTAGGCGCGTTTACGCGATTTTATTTAGTAGAAAAACTAATTCGAAAATGCTGTCCTCCTCTCTTTACGCTCGCCCATTTTCTGTGGCGTTTTCGTGTGACGTCAGGAGGGGATGAGCTTGGCTGCGCCACGGCTGCGCTACTGCACGGCTCCCCGGCCGACAGAGCAAGGAGGCGATGGACAGAGTCAGTCGGCCCAGCGTTTCGTCCGCCGGCCGCCGGCGGGTCGTCGCAATCAAGGAGGTTAAAAAAAATTGCTTGGTCGCAATTCGTTCGCTTAGTTGAAACTAAGCCAGGACAGGTTTGTGAATGGAAGAATGTGCCTTTCTTTACTTGGTTTGTTTGTACACTGTATCTAGCTCCAAGTCAAGGTCGCTTCACACAAGCGCTGCACAAGCGCACATGCGACGCTTCGCTGACTGGTACGCCAGTAGGAAAATAAAAGGCCTCTTGAAGGCGGGAGAAGAGTCAGCGAAGTCAATATAGGTACTAAGGAAATAAAATCAACTGATATTTTTACCGTACAGCGTAAAACTAGGGCGCGGGAAGCACTTTTTTGTGCTGGGCGAACAAGCACAGCGGTCAGCAGCACGACTGCGCATCTGCGAACGCTTTTACGTCTAAGAAATGCAATTGCTAGACGTGAGCTACTGTGGAAACTCGTGCGACGCTTACTGCACGATCGCAGTACAACAAATAGTCACCTAAGCTGCTTGAAATGCCAAAACTAAATAAAAGTGTAAACCGGTTATACAATATATACCCTATATTAGCAAGGCCTTCGCGTCCCGCTCCGTGGCTCAGTGGTCTGGCAGACTGTGGTATGTCCTTCAGGTTCTTCACTGTTCCCGAGCAAATGTTCAAAGACTGCATCGTGTATTCGCTGTGTTTATATGGGGGTCAAACTGGGAGCGGACAAGCCGGACAAACCTGTTTCGTAGAGTCAGGGACGGAGGTTTGGGACTAGCACATTTGTTTGTACGTCAAATTGTAAACCGTTTCTTGTTTCTCCGCGATGTTAAGGACCCAACGTTAAGAACTATCTGTCAATTGCGCTTGGGTAGAGCGTTACCGGATATTATAGTCACGTCCAAGGTTATACCTGGCGGCCTGCATGGTTTTATGAGAGAAGTTGTACTGTCATGCCGTTTCTTGGCTGTTCGATTTTCTTGGGAATACTTGTGTCAAGTAAATAGGAAAAAGTTGTATAAAGACGTGTGTGATGTAGTCCTCCCTGAACCAATGTACCGGTTGATTTATAGAGCAGGTAGGGGTAAAGATGCGCTTAAAAGAGTTAAGCGTATGCAGGTACCCCCAAGCGTAAAGACTTTTTTCTTCAAACTGCATACTGGAACCCTCTCTGTTAAGACCTGGATGGCAGAAAAAGACTTGTTCGTTCCATGGGGAATTGACTGTATCATATGCAAAACAGCTGAAACTATTGAGCATGTATTCATCGATTGTTGGGATGCTGTGTTCCTGTGGGATGTGCTCCAACGAACTCTGAAAAAGGATCTGCCTGTGGATGCCTAAGGCATACGGTACTTGCCTGTTGAAAACCAAGATGGTATGCCTTACGGCCTGATCATGCTTGTTGGATTGAGCTCTATTTGGAAAGCAAGAACGGCCGCAAGGTACTCTGACATCGATGCGCGAAGCGCGAGACAGTATTTTAGAGAGGCAATGAGTGAATACGTGGAAAATCAAAAATATGTGTCGAATCCGCCCGAATGTCTTGCAGACATGGAATCGTTGGTACACCTAAGGGACTTTTAAACACATGACGTCAACCAAAGTCAGGTTGACGGCTGTCTGTGAATGAATGTCTGTGTTCTGTATGTGCCAAAGCAGGCAATAAAGAAAAAAGTGGCTCAGTGGTCTGGGGCGTTAGGTATGTCACCGCAAATGTTTTGCAAGTCACGAGTTCGAATCCCCGCGGGTACGTGCTTTTTTTTTGTAAGTTAACTTTTTTGTTTTCCGCTGATGTTTTCTACATTGAGTTCACCTTTTTTTGGGCCACAACGTTCATGGCTACACGAACTAGTTCACAAAACGCGCGCAGGCTGGCACTGGCGCGCTAGCGATTTCTCGTTGGCGTGCTGTTGCCATAAGCACCGACTGCTTGCAGGCAGTGGGCACAGGCCAGAATGCACAGACCCTTGGCCTGGTGCGAACACGCTTTTTACGATACAGACATGAGGGAGGCAAGCTCCAAATATGGGGGAAAAGCGCATGACATTTGGGCGTCTGCGGGTACGCGGAGGGCGTTAATGCACTGCGTAGGTCTCGGCCAGTGAATGCTACGACTACATGCCGTCCTGGGAGGCTTATCTTGTGCATTTTACAGCCGACATGGCAGAAGCGCGGTACGATGATTACTGAGATATTGAGAATGTCCATCCAACAACGCAATTGGTTATGTTTTATAGAACAGAAACCGAAACCGAAACTTGTGTGATTGCTAATCTTGGCATCGTCCAATCACGGCGCCCCTCCTCCCAACGTCACAGCCTTAGTTGGTGCAGCCGCCGCAAACCGCGCATGGTAGTTTTTCTTCTTTCGCGCTTTGTAAAATAATTACCGATTTGTCAACCGGATAAACGATGAAAAGTGTGCTAATTTGAGCCAGTCTACGCAGTGCAAGCAAAAACGGGAGCTTGACAAATTCACTTCAGTGTCCCTTTAAGGGGGAACGGAACACACGTGATAGAACGAGCAGGAAAGCGGAGGAGAAAAGTATGGCGAAAGTGTGAGGGAGAGGGTTTTATGCCGAGACGTCGCGAAGCACTAGAAAGTTTCCGAATACCGTACGCAGCCCTGCGTAAACAGCGTACGCTATTCTTTCTGACCGTCCCCAGCACGCGCAGTGGCTTCAGCAAAAAAAAAATTAAATGGCGAAAACCCCGATGAGCGCGAAAATCACGAGCGCTCGTTTGCACATGCCTCGCAGCGACCAGAACGCCCCAGGCTAGCGCAGTGGCTTTACGAGAATAAAAAAATCAATTTGTATGCAATTTGTATGAAATTTTATAAGATACTTGAATGCATCGCATATTGAATGTTTGATTCAGATATTTCAATTATCGCGCCACGATTCGAGCGCACCTACTGAAAGGCTTTTGAGGACATGTGGTATGGAAACTGGCCACCAGAATGCGCCACATGCCCGCTAGACGTTGGGTAGTATTCCGTTAGGAAAACATCCCCCTCGTGAGGGGCACGATCAAATGCAGAGCATTTCCAGGGGCGCACGACGTTAAGTAGTTTGCGTTACGCTAATGTTGTTGCACTTGTGGCAACTGCTGACGAGAGAGCGCTCGTCAGCAGTAATTTGAATGAGTCAACGATATAAGGCGCGTTCGTAGCGTCCCATTCTGTGTCGGGTTTGTGGCGCAGTGGGTAGAGTACCATGTACATTGCGCTCCGCCCGCAGGGTTGAGGGATCGAAACCTGGCGCCGGATAGTATTTTTTTTATATAGTGTCCCAGGGGGAGGAGTGCGGACTGCGACTACGGACGTCAACGCGGGTGACATCGTGAGTTACTGAAATGCTCTGCATTTAAAAGGAGAAAGTCCCGAGGGGTTGCTCGCGGTGCTTTGCTGCCAACAATGCCATAGTTGCCAAAACGCCTGCTCAACGGAACCGCGACGCGACTCGGGGAACGGCGTGCATGCGTCGTACACGTACGCGACGCCGCTCGCCACTGCGCTCTGCGCTCTCACGCATGCAATGCTTGGCGTGAAGAACACAACGATATCCATGCATATGACGACGATTGCTACTAACAAAGCGCAAAGCGACGACGGAACATATAAACGAACAATTTCAAACTTCCACAAATGCGTACACACTAAAACATTTTACGCCCAAAAGGGTGCTTCAGCTTGTCGCCGCAGGAGCACCCTAAAAACTGAATATTTTACGCCCTTTAGGGTGCTTGGATTTTGTCGCCGCAGAAGCACCCTTTGTGAAGCACCCCAGAAGACAGGTGCCTTATAACACCCTTTTCGACCTAAAAGTATCCTAGGGTGCTACATAACCCCAATCTGTAGGAGCATCTTCTGCAAAAGCACCCACCTAAAGGGGTACAAAAAGGGTGTGTCATCCCCGGTTCACAAATGGCGCAGCAGGTGTGAGACCACATATTGCACAATATCACACACGATTATGGTATGAAACATTCGTGCTTTCCAAGCTCGGTTCTGTGAGACATTCCATTGAAGCTCAACGTCAGCTGATAATTTCCTTGAACTTGTGTCACCAATTGTTAAAACATCAATTTAAAGAGTCAGGAGCCCCATTTAAGTACAGAGTTATACCTTTAGAGGTAGTTGATTATCCAAAACTTCGTAAAAAACCATTTATTTGTTCATTTTGCCGAACTGCAGTACACATCCTTCGAGCTTCACTGCACAGCCTAACCATACTGTGCAGTGAAAGCAATTAGGTGTGCAACACTTCAACCACACAAAACTTCCTTGAACCTTAAAACCCTTGGCTTCTCAGTATTGCATCAAACTTCCAATCAAGGTAGCGACCTGCAATGTTTAGTGCCTTATTCTTGAGCTGAGCAGGAAGGTTCAATATGAAGGAAGACCAAATGCAAAATGTATAGTTTCCTCCGTAATGCGGCTCATAATATAGTTCCCTCTGTACTGTGGCTCATAATCTACTTATAAAAGTTGGGTACCCAAGCCATTTATTTTAGTTTGCATTATTCTTTTTGCTTTACGAAAAAATATTCATATGGTACAGCACTTGCAAGGCTTGGTGGTATATGGAGTTTTATAAGCATACTTTTAGACTAAATGACCCCACATAGCAATAACAAGAACTGCAAACATCACAGAACAATGCATACAAGTTCCCTGGTGAAGCCCATGGTTGAAATGTAATGTCAGTGTTCAGAAAACATTATTTGATCATGAGGCTAGCTTGTACATGGTGCCTTGCATTATGTCCCTGCCGGTGGATGTGGGGTCATTTGTCACTGTTGCAAATGAAAAGCCAACAGCCAGGGCCCATTAGTTTTGGCTAGTATTACGAGGAGCCTCACGGCAAGCATTCTACGTCGATAGACTTTTTAGAAATGACTAGAACTGAAATTAGCAAAAGATTCTCTACAAAACATTCAGTCTATCCGCAGCTTTAGGGTTTGCTAATTTCCATATTTGGGTTTCTTCTGCCTTTCTTAACAACATTTTTCTTTTGATAAGAAGATGCATAGCCCAAAGCAAAAAGTTTTTCTGTAAACCTTTGGCAGCTATATAATTGTTACAAAATATTTTACTCTAAATACGGCAGCTTAAACTGAGAATATTTGCATTTAAAAACACTAAAATAAGTTTAAATTGATCATAAATTTTTAGCTGTTTTTACACAAAACTGTACATGGGATATGGAGTGCACCACAAGGAGGGCTTTGGATTAGCTTTAGCAAATTTGGGACATTTAAGCTGCACTGAAATCTCTACACATGCGCTTTTTCACTTTCTGCATCCACCAGGAAAATGGCTGCCAATTTAGACAGCGATTCTAAATAGTAGTTGACGTGCATTTTCAAATGATCTCAAACATTGTAGCCACAAAATTAATTTTTACAAGTTGTAGACATTGCCCGTTGCACCAGACATTGGACTACGCTGTCAAGAGCTTTGACATCTACAATGACCTCTACAAAGCAAGCTTATACTGGTAGAATGTTTCATACCATAATTACTGTGTGTTCAGAGCTCACGTGTGAAGTGTGGATACTGCTGCTTCAGCAAGAACCGAGGATGAGCACCCTTCCTGGTTCTGAAAAAAATAACAGAGGAAATGCCTTAAGCAGGATTCTGAAACAGGGTTGAAAGAAACAAGAATGAACACGAAATTCTTTCAAAACATGTAAAGCAATGCAAACAAATATTTATTTCAACTTAATTTCTACAAAAGACCACCTTATGAAGACTGGTGATGGGGTATTGGCTCAAAAAAAGAGCAGAGGGCACTTATATAAATGCTACAGGGAGCCCTCGCAACCAAAAATTGTTTGAGCTTCTAAACTAATCACTGTTCAACAAACTCATAAAAAATGTTTGAATGCATAAAAAACCGGTGGTAAACACAGGAAACAGTTAAAACAGAATGACGGCACAAGTTTGTCCCGTCGTTCTCTTCTGTGTCCTGGGTTTTCCTATGGTGTTTCATCCATTGAAACATGTACCAGCTAGCCCAGTCCAACGCCTTGGTATCATAAAAATATGGATAGTCAATCCTTACAGAAAGTTGAAAAAAAAAGTATAAAGTAGGTGACAAATTTAAAATGACAGCAAATTGGTTGGCTTTTATTTTAAACGATAATATAAAAAATAATGGCATGAATGAAAGTGAGCAGCACGCGAAGTACCTTGTTGCTAGCCCGACATTCCACTTTGAAGCGAAATGTCTGCTTTCAACACTACATAGGCTAAACATGCAATGAGGCATTCCTTTAGGACCACAAAATATACCAAAATTGTTAAAAAAGCTACGAATTAGTTGAAAAAAACCTGACCACAACAAATTGGAATTAGTGACTAGATACAGTTTCAAAAATACACAGCGACATCATATAAAAATATATGGTTCCCATACAAAGATTGATCATAACAAAAATTCAGGACTATATTTATCAGACTGGCATCAATGTGCAAAGCAGCTTAATGAAGGAAGACGGTCTTCACTAAAAACATGTTAATATTGAGAGCTCATGTGCTTCCCTGCAAGTTGGGTGTGTAAAACCACTGACATCTTAACTAAGCTGCCTAAATCATCACTTTATAGACATTGAGGAATTTTACGAATTGGTTTATTGTAGTGAGCTGTCTAGTTTATTTCCCTATTTTTTCTTGACATTTCGTGTCTAATTCTAAATTTGGTGACTAGATAGCTTTTACTATGGTCATGCACTGGTGACAACGAATATTTGATTTTACTTTTAAAAAATTTCAGTTTTGTTTTATTGCTCACCAGCCAACGATCTGAAATATCAGAGGCGCTTAAAACGTATTTTGGCATTTCCTTCCTGCACTGTAGTACAACTAATCATGACTTTTACCATAATTTGTTCACAAATCGTAATATTTGGAAAGTATTCAGCCGAATAAAAATGTCATTTCAGAAGCATGCACAATCAACAAGGCCTCAATGACTCTCACGACGTGGTCCACTTGTTTCTGTCACAAATAACCTGAGTGCAGACACACTCCACCGAAGACGAAGGTAACATGCCCTCTTGGGTGATGAATATTTAAAAAGCCTTACTAGTAAAGTTGCTGCTGAGCACGTAAAATTTGTGGCATTAAAACAAAAGATCCCTCTGCGGCATCTTTCACTTGGAGGACCGCTTGACCACAAACTTTGAGAAGCTGGAAAATGCTCCATGAGCTGCTCCAGCCAGCAGAAACGATGCAGGACACAAGTTGGTATGCGGACCGTTGGCATCCTGCGATTGTGAAGATATTTCTGTTTAGTAGATGCTCTTCTTTTTGTACCACTGTTTATTTCACCTTTAACAAGCAGCTGAACTCCGTAACGTTCGCATAATAAAATGCTGCAATGCGGAACAGTTAGCAGGGTTACCTCAATTTTGCTTTTCTACGAATTAACACAATGTAGGTAATCTGCACACAACTGCAATCAAACTGCAATTTTCACCTACTTCACTGCTAACATCAGCGTTTGACTGCTCAAGCACAAATACAGGTTAGACATGTGAGCAATCTGCTAAACTTATCCCCACAAACTGAACAAACTGAACAATCAGGCATCAGAAATCGGCAAGGAAGGACGTGTCACCTTTAAATGGCACTTTTTTCGTTCAAAACATAAACAACACCTGGAAGCTTGAAGCGTGAAAGGGGGTCTTTCATGCTGACAATGTCAGAACATAGCTTGCTAGTGGGCACGTGCACGATGTGCACAATGTGTTTCTTGAAAATGCGTGCAAAAGCTTGATTGATGTGTAGGACGAGAATTGCAGCACGTTTTGACACAGGCCTTGTGGACGCTTCTGCCTGCTAATGTCAATGCGGATTCCTGCTAGTCGCCCTCTTCGCTTCTTTCTGAATATAATGCTTTAGGCAGCCACAAGGACTGCATCAAAACGTGCAGCAATTAGCTATGTCCCACACATCGGTGAAACTCTCGCACACATTTTCAAGAAACGCAGTGCATACATCGTGCATTTGCCCACTAGCAAGCTGCGTTCTGACATTGTCAGCGTGAAAGACCCCCTCTCACGCTCCAAGCTTCCGGGTGTTGTTTATTAGATTCCATGCGCTGAATGCAAATCAGTGTACATTGGCGAAACGGGCAATCTGCACAGAAGATCAACGCAGCACTGGAACGAAGTGAACAAGGGCCATGCAAAAACAAATCCACTGGCAGAGCACCGTGAGAGGATGGGAAACGTGGTCGACTAAAATTACTGACAACTGAGTGCAATCTATCTCTTCTCGATTACTGCTCGAGTCCCTCATTGTTCAGACGACGCCCAACATTATCAACATAATGGATGGCAATCTGCACCATATCCATGCAAACGCATTGCGCCGTGTAATGCCCAATATATAGCTTCGTTTTCCACGACACATGCTCACCGTGAACAAGCACCAAACCGTTAAATGGCTTTCTTGACTTGGTCAGTGACCTACGTTTCATCATTGCAATAATGCTTTTACCTGCCTACACGGCATTCCGTCAAACACTGGACTACACTACATGAGCCATTGCCGTTCTTAACCTGCACTAGAGTATATAACCTTTGACTACTGCTATGAGATAGACGCATAAGCGCACTCCAATATGACCTTTATATTTAGGTCTTGGAAACATGTATAATTTCACTTTTATGTTGCACCTGCTACAGCAGCTGGTAATATACCAAAAATATGAAAACAAACTGTGGTTTAACACGCCAAAGCTACAGTTGATATATGGGGAGCACTGTAGGGGAAGGCTTCGCATTAATTTTGACCACCTGCGTATTTTTGTGCGCACCGAAATCTCAAAACACGGGCGTCTTTACGTGTTGCCTCCATCTGAAAAGCGGCCACACCAAGCGGTATCTAACCGACATTCGCCTCCACAGCGCACCACCCTAGATACTGCAGTGGGTTAAACATATGAAATAAAGCGAGTTTTGGAGTGCAAATGAAAATATTAATCACACGTCTTATTTTCCCAATCGATCTACCTTTTGAAATCCACCATGCAATCCCCCCTCCCCTACCGGCCTACCAAAACACCTTTGTCTCAAGAGGTAATCAGGCTGTTGTTAATGAAGTAAGTATTTACAATTCGAGACTTGCCACCGTTAAAGTCATGCACTTTGTTTTAGAGATAAGCGACATTAGCCATTTGCAGCACCAGGAGTTAATTGTGTTAAGATCAGACTGAAAGTATTGATGGTAGTAGTTGAAAGAAATTGTGTGATAAATTACAACATCTGCAAATGAGACCTACATGGCAGGATATGCAACATGGAAGATAGACAGGACCAAGCAACCTGCCTGGGGAGACAACAAAGTGGCACGAGCAAAAGAAGTATATAGTTATTAGAAGTAAACTGCATTTGAGAAGAATGAAAATCTTTCACTCAAGTGAGGACATTAGGGTGAAGTTTGGGAAGTAGTCTGTGGTGTGCAATGCGATTGAATGCTTTAGAAAAATCGAGAAAAACTACCGCAGTTTGCAAGCCTGCGTCAATGGATCAATGTAGATTGTGAAGAAATCCTGAAAGTTGTGTTTCTCAAGTAACCCTTGTGAAAACCGTGGTGATATTCGAATGTGATATTGTTATTTTATAAATAATTAGCGACCTGGGAGTGGATGAATTGTTTCCTCAGCTTGCATGTGGTACGTGTTAGGGAAATTTAATGGTGAAGTACCGCCTCCTGATTTAAAGATTGGTGCTACCTCGACTATCTTCCAATCATTGAGAATAGTGCCTTTCATGAGAGACTGCGAAAAAAGCGCTGCCAGAATTCTACAGACTGCGGGATGTACTTTTCGGTATAGTTTGATTAATACCAGTATGATCTGAAGTAGACCAGTTTGTATTGCAAGTTCAAAACCATATCGAAAGATCCTAAATGTTTGCTTGGCTTGATTACATACGAATACTTGCTTCAAAGTCAGCTCAATTTCTCTTCTTGCCCTTTAGACATCGGCCACAGATTCTCTTCAATATCTCTGCTAAGCAATGACACGCTCCAAACGCACAGCACTGCTTCATGAAAATGTTTCAGATAATCACAAGCCACAGCACTCCTAACAGGTATACATCATGGCAGGTTCCACAACATGCAATAACTAACCTGAAAGTACATAATCGGTGGGTGCACCGATATGGCAGCAGTGCCTGGACCGATGTGTCGAGCAAATGCGCTGACTTATGAACGGGTGGTCCAAGCGGCCAGATGATGGATGAATGACCATTCCTGGCAGCAAAGCGTACAGAGCACCAACGAAAGGCCAGGCAGTACTTGGGTACAGCAGGTGCAGTGTCGGTTGGCCAAGGGAGGCCCTGGCAAAGCCTTTGAAACTGGACTGGAAGGCAGCTGACCCAGGACAGCGAGCAGCAGCACCTGCAGGTGCGTAATCTGTGAGTGTGCTGACACTTGTTGAAATACAAGAAGAGCACACACAAAGCACGAATGCTTACATCAAGTAGATTTTTAATCGTTTAAAGACAGTAATTTCCAAGGCACTAATAAGAACATTCCCAGAACACCCCAAGTGAAATTTAGGTCACAGTAAGAATGTATTTAGTAGACCCGCAGGTATTGTGAGTGGGGTATGCGTGATATATGCAAAGCTCACTGCTGAGCTAATTTGCATGGAACGCTTGCTAGCAGCTTATCCCTTGCTTTCAATCGGAACTGCTGTGTGATAGTTGAGGCTCCTCCATTTCAATGTCTGACTTGTATCTGCACGTTCAATTCTCCAATATAAATCGAGTTGAGTGAGTGCCTACAGCTTTCTTGTTAGTCTCTGTATGGCCTGCGGTTTTGCGAAAATGAGAACTTGCGAATTCGCTCAATTTTTTGCACTAATTTAAACAATACATATGCCTCTGATATCATGCCCCAGACTTCCCGAGAGCCACTCTGACGGAATCGGCAGGCGCCTTGTAGGCGTTGTGAAATCTCCCCCACTACCTCGAGACTAGCGAACTCCCTGCGAGGCCACATGCGCGCATTTCACCTTCAATTTGCACGTATGTGAATTCTTCGCGGCCCGAAGACCGCGAGGCGTACGGTCGCCGGTCTCGCGAGCGCAATAGCTGCGAAGCGCACTGCACGGAATTCGTGTAGGGGGGGGGGGGGGGATTTCACAACACCTACGAGACGCCAGCCAAGGAATCAAGTGTACGCTTTTTCACATGCACTTCCAGGGAACCTCCTGTTCAAGTTATTTCTTGGTATACCGCGGGTATTCACGAGGGAGGACTAATCACAGCGTTGTGCCACTCACGCGAAATTGCGACTGCGATCTGCAACCGCAAAGGCACTGTTTGAGAGACACATAAACAAACGCCCCGGTGTTAAAGAGCCTTGCGTGATGTGAAATTATTAGCAGCCGTGTACCACAGCGCGAGCACCGTAGCCAAGGTCTAGCTTCAGCGTAAATTGATACTGACTTCTGCGGAAACGGTGGACTGGGCGCCAAACAAGTATACTAACTCACGTAGGCTCTCAGAGCAAACGAGATGGGGGTCTAGCGAATTACTGACCCATAAACACCAGAACTCGTTCCAACCAATATACAGAATAATAAAAAATGCGTACTTACCCGAGCAAAAACGATGTTTCTACCGTACAATTCTCCTTCACTGTCGTCTTCATCTCCGGGACACGCTTTGTTCAGATACAATGTGATCGACTTTTGACGCGCAGTATTTTATGCTGCGATGATCGTTCTTCCGGGGTCCCCATGTTCAACACACGCGTAAGTTGGAAGGGTAGACATCACCCATAAAGCTTTTATAACTATGATTTAAGCTTGAAATAGATAAAACTAATCAAATGACGCCAGCAAACACTGGGCACAAAACGCAATGAAAAAACACACAAAAAGTGAGAGATAGTTGCCAGACTTGAAATGCAGCACCTCTATGTTTGACGAAAATGGTGTTAGTATTGTAATGTTGGTAATTATCCTTCTGCTTTCAAAGTCTGAAATGTGTTTATAACCTAAATTTAAGGTTTTTAAACACAAAAATTGAATACACATAAAGTAATTGACATATATACTGATATTGAAAAGAGGTTTTGACGTTTGTTTTGGTTTTGTTTTCAAGGCGGGCTTCTTAAAGGAGAAGGTGCGAGAAAACGAGCTAGTTTGGGTTTTGGAGCTACTTGAGCTACTTTGGGCGGTAAATGTCGGCGTGATAGAAAGCAAGCAACAGGCGCTCACCCTGGTCGTATAAAAAAGAGGTAATAAAACCCTGACCTAAAAAAAAACAGGTTCGTCGAGGAATCGAACCATTGACCTACAAAACAGTAAACGGACGCGTTAACACTCAGCTATGTCGGCGGGCGGTTTTTTTTTTGGATAAACAAAAAACTTTATTTACAGAGATATATACAGGATCACATCAGATGATTGTAGGGTATTCGTCTTACACAATAGCAGCTCTACGCATGCAGAAAAATAGGCGCTTACTGCTTTTACGCTAGCATGGCGTACGTAAGGTGTCAACGAATATTGTCGCTTGTATTTAGTTTATGCTGCATTTTTGAAATTTTGGATGTCCTAACGCGTGTTTCTCACGCACCGGTCTTGCAGACGAGGCCGCATTGCTAGCGCTGCAAGCGATTGAGCCAAAGCTCCCTTATTTGACTCAAGAAAAGCTATCGCAGTCAACCCGACCTTTCCTGTGCAAGCCACGGTAGCCACGAAATAAATGGAATGTGCTGTTAGAATTACGGCGTTGATAACGCTTGTTTGTCCGGCACCGTCTTGCAGACAAGCAACGTCGCGCTAATACTACAAGCGATGTCACTCCTGGCATGTCAGGCGCATCAAACCCGTCGTGTAAAATGACTGGTAACAGTGCGAAAACATCTGAGTTTGTAACAAGTGGGGATTATTAGAAAGCGACCGAAGCATGCGGTGGCGGCGACGTAATATGTACAGTAAACAGGTAGGCAGTACGGCAGCGACGAGCGAAAATGATTTTACACGACCGCCACCGTCGGCCTGCGTAAAAAAGGAAGATAGAACCCCTGCATACACGCCCTCGAACAAAGCTATACAGCTGATTCAGTTTGTTGTGGACGAAGAGCAACCAATCGGCTGCAGCCACAACCGATTGTGCTTGCCGTGGTATGAACCAAAGCATATCTTCACATCGTTATGTTATCCTCCGTATGACTCTTACTTATTGAAGGGAAAATTCAGAACACAAACGTTGACGTCTAGCGTCTATGCCCGACATAGACGCTGCTGTTTAGGCCTTAAAAACCACTTTCAGGGCGTCTGTCGGTTCTGTCTGATGGCGCGCTCGCGCCGCTGATTACGAACAAGGCGTCTGTTGGCATTCACTGATCGTGTTGGTGAGCCGGTAAACGCCATCACGGTTAAACTCCCTGTTGGAAGACTACGCTGTTGGGACGATAGAGTGCCGACATAGCTTCTTATTGGCCCCACAAACGCCATCAAGGTTAAACTCCCTGTTGGAAGACTAGGATATTGGAACGATAGAGTGCCGACAGAACTTCGTATTGGCCCCACAGGCGTGCTGTGAGACCAACGAGAAAGTCTTGTTGGACTTTTTGCCCGGGGCATAATAATACGGGAACAAATTCTTAGGTAAATTTGATTTCGTTGAGGACACCGATGCCTCGCGTAAAAGTTTTATTTATAGGACTACAAGAGGCATTTTGTAGCCTTCCCTTCCCGTGCACCCAGACATCGAAACGAACCTTGTGATACACTCGAAGAAGTAGATTAGTGCATTGGAATTTAAACATTCAGCACGTTTTGTTCATATTACGAACAGCAATTTTAGAGCATTTCCCCTGGTCTATGTGGAGAGTTCATATTTAAACCTCTCAACGGGAGGTGAAATAGTGCAATGTGCGGTTTAAACATTCAGCCTGTTTTTGTGCAATTTTGCATGCTTGTATTCACTCACCGTTCTTTTAGGCACCCTAACGATAGGGTGCAGTGATAACATCCCAATCGAGAAGAAATACTTTTTAGCACCCCTTTAACGGTCGTAACACCCTTTGAAACTGTTGATTACACCCCTCAATTTTGGCACCCTCGATGTGGGGTGCCCGAGCAATATTTGGGCGCTTAAAAGGTGCAAAAAGGGTGCAAAATGTTCAGTACACCCTTATAGCACCTTAAAGGGTGCAAAAATGTTAAGATTTACACCCTTTAATTTGTTGCACCCTCATGATTGGGTGCCGGAGCAATGTTTTCGTCCCTAAAAGGTGCAAAAAGGGTGCAAAATGTTGAGTGCACCCTTCTAGCACCTTAAAGGGTGTTAAAAAGTTTCGTAGTTATGTTTCCTTCTGGGCTCACGTAAATAGAAACCCTGCAGCTTCGCTGCAGGGTTCAGGGTTTCAAGCCTTTCGCGACTTAATGAAAGCTTCATCAGTTTTTTTAATTCGTCCTGTCGTTTGCACGTCCCTCTCGCGTAGCTCTCAATTTTGCCGCGCTGTCGCTGACTGCTCAAACGGCGCTTTTCAGCCAGGCCGCCTACCGAAGCTGTATGCGTGCGTGCGCATCCGCGTACCCGTGTCTGTCTCTGACTATGCGTCTGTATGTGCGCGTGCGTGAGTGGGTGTCTGTCTCTCTGTCTCTCTGTCTGTCTGTCTGTGCGTGCGTGCGTGCGTGCGTGCGAGTGTGCTTGTATGTGTGCGTGCATGTGCGTCTAAGTGCGTGCGCCGGTCTGCGGGTGTCTGTACGAGATTTGGGTGCAAGTTAAAGTTCCCCAGGTGGTCAAAATTAATCCGGAGCCCTCCACTACAGCGCGCCTCATCGCCTGCGTCGCGTCGGAGTGTTAAAGCGTACAATCAATCAGTCTGCGGTTGAACTGTAAAATTTGAGGTCGCCCTTAACCGGACCTAATGCGTGGGCTCCGCCTGGCATGGGCGCCTCTTCCCTCAGATCCCGGCACCCGCCGCCGTAGTGTTAGCGTATGGCAGCGGTAGTAGTGGCGGCGTTCCGCTAAGGGTTAACAAAGGGAACGAAGAGCCCACCGAAGATAAACCGAGCAGGAAAGCGGAGGATGGAAGTCGATGCGCATGGAGAAAGAGAAGCCAGGAGAAAGCAAACGATGGGACGCTGCTCGGAAATGTGCGCCTGGGCCAACCTTGGTTGCGCAATGACTAAAGCTTTACGCTGCTCAGTCCGAAGACGAGGGTTCGATTCTGGCCGTGGCGGCCCTCGCTCTCATGGAGGGGAAGGACGGGAATGGCCGTGAGCCGAAATTTTTGTGCACGTTGCAGATCCCCGGATGGTATAATTATTCAACAGCAGTTCACTAAGGCGAGCGTGGTATACCCTGTAAGCGTGAAGCTTCCGAGGAACACAGTCTCGCTGGAATGGAACTAATGCGTGATCTCAGGAAACGTTTGCAGTGGGCACCTTTGACGCTATCGTTGGGCGCAAAGTGCACCTTGTCCTGGACCAGCCGGTAAGGGGACATCTTCGCTTCCAGGGGAACTGCAGCCGCGTGGGCGGGGCGCTGGTCGTAGAAGGGGTCGCAGGCCATTTCCGGAGCCCCGTCAGGAAACGCCATGGTGGCAGCCGAAGACAGCAGCACCAGCAGAGGCAAACCGAGACAAGCCATGATCGTTTCTGCTCACAAACCTGTAAGGGAAAATACAATTCGTAACGCCAATAATAACAGCCCAGCGGGAATCTTAGGCGTTCTATAACATTATAGCTGCTACTGAAGCCCCGTTTAAAGCGGCCATAACAAGAACCCTTCCTAGCACTTGCGTTATATGTTAGCTCTGGATGCATGAACACAGGAAGCAGTTGTCGCGGTCAACGTGTAAGGCGTGGTTATAAGCCAAAGGCTCTCGAGTAGAGCTTCCGTCACGTACGTTTTTCTACGTCACCAGTTCTTGCGGTAAAAAATTTCCGTTGTCATTCCGACGTCATTGGAGCGATGCCCAATAGCAACATGGGTTTTCAGACAGGATGACTGCAGGTCATTTCTTTACAACAAGAGGGGTTTTATTCTTTTATCTGCGGCAAAATTCTCAGAACTCTCCTATTCTAATGAATGATAAGCTGAAAATGGACAACAGCGCTCTAACGTAAAAATGGCAAAGTGATACAGGGTTTCTCCGCATACACCAATGTGCCATATGAAGGGACAAGTCACTAGAAAGTTTTAGCATAACGATTAGGGTACGCTGCGCTAGGGGTGACGGATACAGACATCCCACTGGACATGTGTGCGTTCGTTCCGCAATGACGGTCTGCCCGCTTCACCGAACTCGCACATTCGTTCCAGTGAGAGGTGGCCTTCGTCGCCGTACCTTCCCGCGCAGGCGCAATCGGGTTCCGGAACCCGCGGTTCCTAGCTTAGGGTAGCCTATGCGCTATGCAAGAACTCTCTATTGCTTCTACCGAACGCTAAACAGACTCTTCTGTAACAGACACAACTACGCATGCGCCATCGCCCCAGCCCGGCGAGGCTTTTTTCCCGAACTGTCCTAGCACATCGGGCAGAGCTGATTAAACAAGTTTCGAACTTTTGGTGATAGACTGGTCAAAATTCGCCGGTTTTGCGTACACCTGCGTACATCTTGTGATGGGTGTCTTAGATGGAGAGAAAAAGCAACTTCCAACAAAACCTACATTTTAGTATAGTTACGAATGGTTGGGGCAGAACTTTATACGTGATTTTGTTTGGAAATATAGTGAAAATAGCTATCTTTAAAAGAAGACGTCCACCAGAAACGTGCATATGGTGTTGGTTCATCACCACTGGACCTTCCGCTTTTGTTTCTTAGCATCAATGTTCCGAACGTCAAGCGACGGGGACAGTTTCTGGATGACTTTGTGAAAAAGCAATTCATTGATTGGGTTAGGGGAGTAGCCCTTCTTATTATGAACCATTACGTGTTACCCAGGCCATTCGAGTATTCTTACAGATACCATAGTTTGTGTTTTCGCCACGCGCGGGCAGTTCGTGTTTATTATGTTTGTTGTGTTCATTGTAATCTTACTACTATTTCAACCTTACCCCATGGAGTTTTTTATTGGTTCTAATCTTACTAGTACTTCAATCTTACCTCCAGCAATGTCATTGTTTGTAATCTGATTATACTCGGGTACAACGTAAGAACGGTTGCACAAGTTGCCGCTGTACCTCATCACCACAGCCGGATGTTACTCCGCGCGGCGCGAGTAGGGCATTACTGGGAATATTTTGATTTGATTTCAGTTCATCTGATTGGCCCGAGCCGTTTCCGCTATTTATTGTACTTGATATGCTTATAAATTTCTGAAGCGCCGACAAACATGGTACGTGAGGAAACGCAGACGATATCACGCATTCATAGCAGTCTCCCCTGAAAACGCGCGCCCGTTTATATCCAGGTCCGGCGCTTAGGCGGAGTGCTATCATACGTGAGCTATTGCCGTTCTTAACTTGTTCCCGAGTATAGTATTTCTGCTAAAATCAAGCTGGGAAGTAGCGTGCAATAATCTTCAACCTCAGCCGGTATTATTGTTTGCTTTTTTGGTCTGGGTAAATCACTGGCCATTAAGTGATTTTTTCGAGCTGTTATTAACGTTGCGAATATCATTAATACCGCACTAAACGAAGGAAAAATGGCTGTCGGTATATTTTTAGATGTTCGAAAAGCTTTTGACACTGTTGATTATGATATACTTCTCAAGAAACTTCATTGTTATGGTTTCCGGGATTCTTTTCTAAATTTGATTCAAAGTTATTTGTCCCAACGCAAACAATGTGTTTCCATAAATGGTACTTGTTCAACTTTTCTAGCCATAGAAGTTGGAGTGCCTCAGGGTTCCGTCTTGGGACCCATTCTATTTTCTCTTTCTGTAAACGATTTGCCGAGTTGCCTAGTAAAAGGGGAAGCCATGATGTACGCTGATGACACGGTTATTTTATTCGTAGGAAATAGGATTACGCAGCTAGAAATAGAAGCAAATAGTGACTTAATAAATATCGCGAAATGGTTTGATGAAAACAGGCTGACGCTAAATGTAACCAAAACAAAATATATTCTTTTTTCATCCTTAGGTACAAAGAGCAATAATTCAATAAACCTGAAACTGGGAACTGATCAGATTCAAAAAGTAGATACATATAAATACCTCAGCATGACGAGGCCATGAATTATAAACAGCATATCAGTGACCTGTGTAAAAAATTAAGTTTTGCTTGTCACACGTTATACCAGGCACGACAGCATTTCCCCTTGCAAACGTTAAAAACAATTTACTTCGCTGTCTTTCACTGTCACTTAACATACTGCATTGAAACTTGGGGCAGCACATATTTATCGTATCTTTCCCAATTATAAAATTACAAAAACGAGCACTCCGCAATATAACCTTTTCAAAATGTACCGACCACACAGCTCCTTTATTCTGTAAGCTAGAAATAATGCCTTTTTTGGTCGCCCGAGATTAAAAAATAGCCTGCGTCACTCATAATATTTTGTCAGAAAACAGCCCTTTGCCATCAAATATTTTCATAAAATCAGGTCACGTAACACGAAGTCACGCAAACATCAATTTTAGCATCAATTTTAGCATGGCAGACGTACAATAAAGTATCTTGGTACTAAGATATGGAACGCTATTTCTGTTGACGTTAAAGAAAGCCGCAATTTTTCTCGAGCATTGAAAAGCAGTATCAAAGGTAAAAATTTCGAATCGCTAGCTTGACCTCCATATAAATAAGTTTACCACCTGTAAAACATGTATATTCTCTTTTTAAATGATTGGTCCTGGACAAAATATGGGCTACATTCAGCTGCGAGACTAGATTTGACGTTGCTTCTCTTTCACGTGAGCATATATATGTCTATGTATGAGTATCTGCACTTGTATGCATGCGCATGTACGATTGTATATGTGCTATGTTTAAGTACATTGATGTGTACGGTGTGTTACGGTTCTGACGACCGCTTTTGTTTTGTTGTCCGTATTTAGTTACTTTAAAGGCTGAGTTGCTCCAATATGATGTATTTATTGATTGGGCCCGCCACTAGCAAGGTTGCTATGGGCCCAGATGATGTATTGCAAATCAAAATGTATTCCCTTCGTGGTAACTAAAGTTGAATTGAATTGAAAAAAAAAACGACTAAAGGAAACTTGAATGAACTAATTTGTGTGGTTTTCAACAAACTTGATTGTATTTACTTTCATTAATAACCCAGAATAGACATTTCCATAATTAGGACGAACCAGAGAAGGCCGACGTAAAAAACAACAGCGGCAAGTCATACAGCTTAGCTTCCACTGGGGCCCAACCATTTCCGTAAAATAGCGAATTTACCCTAAAACGCACATTTTGATTAAAGAGCAGCGTGAGGTCTATAGGAGGCTTACCTTTTGTATGCTCCAATCTGCTTCTTAATGGTAATTATTCGTTCCGGTACAGTGGTGAAAGAAGGTTAAATGATTTTTATCATATAATAATAACAGGTCCCACACCGGACATTAAAGCGGCAGTGATCTTCACTTTACTAAGTATAGCGTTAATGTGCGGTACATACCCCAATAACTGTAGTATACCCAACCAGAGATAATTTAAATGCAATAACCCCAGTTTCGAACGATTCGTAGCTCGCGTGTACTGCTTCGCACAAACTAAATAGGGGTTAATGTGTTCAACTGCGGCATTTTTACTGCTATAGTTGCTATAGCAACCGCAACCAAACTTCGATAGTGACGCCTGAAAAGACATGCAGTGACATTTTCTTTTACGAGTTCAGAATAGTCTACTATTTCAGAGGAACTGCTTTGCACAAAAAAGGCTGCTCAGACAAGATGAACACGGTTCTCACCGACCACGCAAGGCAAGCCGATTTAGCTTCTCTTCTTCCCCGCCACAACGGTCTGACTATAGCCTGGTATCTTCAGTATTTATAAGTGGTGGGACTGTGACGTTTTTCCCAAACATGTACCTTCCAGTACATCATTGCCGCACCCAAAGCCGATAGCTGGTTGCGTAGGGCTGATTGAAACCGGACAAAGGCCATGTGCGTATTCTTTTAAGTGGCAATACAATCCACTTGAATTCCTGTCGGTGCTGACTATCATCTTCTGGGAGGAATTCATTGTTCAAAGCTGCATTTTACAGAAGAAATACATTAGAAGATATGCTTAAAAGTAATTATGGTGTACGCCCCCTCCAGCTATTGCACGATGAACCGGGAACTAGATGTGAAAAGCACGAATCAGCCGGTGAACCCTCAAAGTCCAGAAATGACGCCTTAGTACGAAATGAAGATGGAGAGAAATGGAGCAACCAGTGATGCTCGTCGGGTGAGCGATACCCGGTGGGGCAGATTGCCGTGATACTTGCCTATCCTTCCCCCTCCCCTTCTGCAACGCGATTGTGTCGAGGTACGAAGCCCAACTTCTAGCTCGGCTTTCTTCAGGGCGCACTCCGTGCTGCAGCTAACGAATAATTATTTTTAGTTTTTGTGAAATATTAAAAGTAAGGTGCGGTCCCACAAAACTCTTTGTTCAGCCAAGCGACACATCCAAGCAAATATAAGCGTGCTGATTTTGTGTTACACAGGTAGAAAAGCTGAACAGTGCAATTCTCAAACACAAAAACAAGCACCTCTAAGAAACACCCGGGGAAGGATTTTTATTACAATTGCCTCCTGAATTAATCTGATATAAATTGAATGGGAACATTACACCAAACAAAGGCAAAGCTGTACCTGTAGCGATAAGAGCACACGTGTAAGCGGCAATGCATAGTTAATAGTGTCGTTGGGTCTATAAAGTATGCGCCTCATTCAGTGAAAATGTGGTAAGACGTGAGGTTAGCTTTTTTGGAAGCGCTATCGGTTTTCTACTGTAGCTAGCTAGTGTGATGTGCCTGTTCTTTTCTTTTTTCCTAAATTCCTCTTTCAAAGTAGTCAGTGTTATAAATGAACCTATAGCCACCCGAAATAAACACGTAAACGCATGTGTAACACACAGGCTATTGCGTGTGGAGATGACGGGGGGATGTAAACGCCCCACTGCCCAAAGACAAACCGAACGCAAAGATAAAAAGCAGACGAAATAATAGGAAGTAATTAGGGCCAATGACGAAGGAACAAGCCTTGTGCGCGCCATAATCACGTGAGAAATTCGGCCGTTTAAACTGCAGATGTCAACAAACAACGCTTTTGGAAAAGCCAAAATCGTATCCTTCCACCGCGCTCAATATGCGATCGGGGAATGTTGACAGAGTGCGAATAACGGCAATACTGAATTTGCACAAGAAAAGTCATGTTCCGGTACTGTGAAACTTATTGGCGGATGGACGCAATTGGCCGATGGACACAAAGCATAGGGCGGCCACTCGATTCCAAACGACCTTTTAATCTCTAAGAGAAGGTCAAATCCATAGCTGAAGTTATGTTTTTTGTTCTTTGTCCATGTTTCCTTTGTGTAACCAGTTGGCTTCTCAGTACTAGCAACCATTTAACCCAGGTATCCGCCTGGAACGACCTGCTAGTACCGGGTTCATGTGGCTGCCTAGCGATGAGGATGCAACGCGTGACACCCTAAGAAGGCGACTAATACAACAGCCCTCGAAGGGGACACGGTACAGAATGATAGACCTTTTTCCAGTAGCGCTATGCGCATGTGATACTGTCGCTACCAGCGCCCAATCCGCCAGTCTTGTTCTTTTTTTCATTTTTCCACACGTGTGACAGTTAGGGACAAATCTTAAGACCTCTGTCTTTATTGGCGGTGAGCGCCACAGCGCGTCTCCATGACTTCGGCTTAGAGATCCTTGCATTTGTCGCCTGCTTCACTCTGGCTTGCTTTCCTTGCTGTTTCGTTGGGCTCGGTTGAGTTTTGGTGATTGTCCGCACCAGATTTCGCGTGTTCGTAACTTTTTATAGCTCCTCTTTCCAGCTATCTTTCGACCAGAGGAAATAGCCAGCTGCTAACAACCAACAAGAGTCAAAATGCACGACCAATACAAGTTTCAGGCCTTCGGGGCTGTCGGATTTGGGAGAAGGCATTACGATTACCGGTAATCGTATGTAAGGTAAAACAGTTCTTGCAACCTTTCCGAACGCTCGAAAACATCGTATCACATCACTTTAGGTGTTCATGGCATGAAAGTTGGCCGACATGCAATATGGGCCGCAAAAAAATGTAGGTCGAGTTCTAAATAACCTAATGTGTGTATAAGCGTGTGCTGATTTTACACTGGGCTGCTAACCTGTATGGAGGCTTATTGAGGAATACAAGTCAGGTGTGCGGTAATAATACAGTAACACTATGTTTGCTCAGACCTGGAGGGATATTTCGGTACATTTCCTACAGCCATGCCTTCCCAAAATCAGATATGCGCTATAGTAAAACTGCACTCAAGAGGAGAAGCAGCAGGAGGAGGAGCGGGAGAAAACTTTATTTAACAGTGAAATCAAGCTGACTAGTGGGTGGGGTCCCCAGTGCAGGCCAGAAGAGTAACAGTAATTTTCTTGCAGTTTATAGAACGCGGCCAGAGAAGACCAGGATTTGTTCTTTACGCCTGAAAGGGCTGGAAAACAATAAGTAGCTGTTTGCATATATTCCTCTGTTTCGATTTTGCTGTATTAGAAACCGGCACGTATAGTAGTTATTGCGTCCGTTAGCAAGCATATCAAGCCTTCAACACCATATCATGTCGTAACTGTTCGGGTTTAGAGTCAGTTTCTTGTGATAACGATGATTACGATAAAACTTCGAAGCCTAAAAGCTGGCTCGAGTACTCTGGACAACGTTGTCTGTGCCGTTTTGTGGTGGTGTAGCACAAAGCACAAATGTTCTCATTGCATTTTCATGTGAATAAACAACGCACGCTGTGATATGCACCTTTTGCACGCAGCGATAACGAAAACCAATTTGTGAAAAAGAGAATGTATGCCATACAGCCCGAAGAAAATATCCAAACAAACTTTGTAAGCCTCCCACACATGCCAAAACGAAAGAAATAGAAAAGAGTCGTTTTATATCCTGCTGTGTGATGCGCGCATAGGGGCCCGCTGCTTAGGGCGAAGCATTAGACTGTTGAGTCTTCACAAGAACATCTCAAAAATGCTTTCGGGAGGCCTACGCATTTTCAATACTTATCGAGGAGCTCTGAGTACAGAACCTCGTAAATAAGCTAGAAGGGTCGAGTTACACACGATCATATGACCGATGCTCTGAAGATTGTTGTTCCCATTCTGCTTCTGCGTTGCAAACATTTGCGGGATACAGCTTGAAATCATTCAGAGGTGTCAGAAGCTGGCAAAATAACAGAATTACAGGAAATGCGCTTTTTAATGCCATAAAGCAAGCGATTTCTAGCAGAGGCACTGCTGCCCCTCACAGCAGGAGTGTAGCAGACGACAGTGGCGCGATTCCCTAAGCTGACGTCGAAGCGAGGGGGTGCCACTCAAGCATCTCACCGGCAATACCAATATACTGCGTTGGAGCAGCGTGTCAACCGTCGCGTAATGACGATAACTGCACCAAAACGAATCACTCGATAAATACGTCAAAATGTGCAGTTGTGGTGAAAAGGCGCGAATAATATATTTTGATCAGGGCAGCAACAGTGTCACTGGGAGCTAAGGGCACATTTGTACAGAAATCCCGTTCTACGGGGTGCTAATTTACCTGTGAATTCGCTGCTGCGGCTCAAAAAGACGTATTTTTGCAGTTGTGGTAATGCATCGTTGTGCCGCACGAACGCCGCCGCAGCACCAAATTGGTAGGTAAATTCTCACCACGCAGAGTGGGGCGGGAAGGGCATAGACGAAGCCTGAAGTCCTTAGCCTGAAGTCCTTAGCGCATGCGCTGGTTTCGGGCGGCGGCCCTCGTTGCATGGAGGTACTGAAGCAGCCAGGCCTCCGGCTTCGCCCGCCAATCTACCAGGCCATGGGAGAGAAACAAACCACCAAGAGAGAGTAGGTGCGCCTTCCGGACAGGATTCCTGAGGTTCTAAATAAAATCAATGGATGGTTTTCGCTGCAAGTGGTTGCCTTGGTCACCGTGCATGACAGCGCGACCAAAATTTGGGCGGAAGGGAGGGGGTTCTGAAGCCCCATAAGCCCCCTTGCTGCCTACGCCCCTGACGCTCACATACGCGCCCGCTTCTTCCCCGGGTACTCGTATGAAAATAACGATTCCAGTGACCACACCTATTTTTTCAATCCAATCGCTTCTCTTTCATATTAACTGTGAGAATGTTCCACTCCACGTGGTGTGGTTAGAGTCTGAAACGCGGGAAACTACGCCCGAGGATATTTACACGGAGTATTCACGCAAATTTTTTTTTCGGACGCCATTTTTTTACCATTTTCCACCTGGTGTATTGTTTTCGTGAAAAATAAACAAATTGAATTGAATTGAAAAATATTCATGCAGTTGCGAGAACATTTACACCTGAATAAATACACAGAATATATACACGCAGCGTTGCATGACAGTACTTTTCTTAGACCCACCGCTGCGCAAGCGATTGTAGCGGCAATTCTGCCGATGAAGAATAGCGCTTCTGAAGTAACGGCCTCCAAATAAAGCCCGTAAAATACGTTGTAAACATTATCGCCCCTGTGTTAGAACATGTCACAAATATATTTTTCCCGCAGAAACTTTTCCTGAACACCTTCAGGTAGTCAATGGTCGTCATTTTTAACCCTTTCGGCCCTGGAATTTTTTCGTCACACCTGCAATTTTTTCGCTGTGATATTCTGCTTCTTTACACAATAAAACAGTCGTATTTATTTAAAAAATATGCGCGGTTAGCTTAACGTAAAGTTTAGAACCATGTCCTCAAATGAGGACACCAGGGCCCAATGGGTGCAGTCGAGGCAAAAGTGAATGTTAGTGTAACGGTTTATTTTCCATTTTATACACATACTTTGGTGCAGTAAAATAGTTTCTAGCAACGCGTGTAATCTTCAGTGACGGACATGAAATTCTTTGAAGCAGTTTCTCCCATTTATGAGGCAGAGGTGGACATTGCACTTTTTACATTTGTTTCTTGGCTTGCCTTTGCAGCCTTCCAGCATGCAGCGCTGTTGTTCTTCTTTCGCAACAGGCCAGTGACCGGTTTGGTCATACCTGACATCTTCCACTGGCCTTCGATTGCCACTACAGAAGCTTTTTCAATGGCTGCATCGGGGTAGAAGACGGTCTCCCACGCTTTCGCGACGCAACAGCCACACCAGCTTTTGCTAGGGCATCCATAACGTGCAGCGTGAAATCTAGAAGGTCCATCTGATCGTTCACGCGTAGTCCTTGTTGCTCAGCATTGCGTCGATATTCCAGCCAGGAGTTCGTCACAGCCAAGTTCATGAAGTGTGCAATAACGCGAAGTGCCCATTTTCTAGAATGAATGTTGGTGCGGTATAGTGACACAAGAAAGTCGGTCTTGTCAACTCCTCCCATGCTCTGATTGTATTCTTGCACTACAGCAGGTCGTTTAACTTCAATGAAAGCACCATCTGTCTTACTCCATCGGGAGACACAATCTTCTTCTTCAACAGCTAGGAAGTTCGATGCCATGTTCACCGCGCGGTTATCCAACCACCGCGTTATGGCAATCTTTCCATCACTGCTTACTAAAGTGTCATGGGACCCTCTTCCAGCTTTTTTCAATTCTTTCTCTGATTTCAGTGGACACTTTTGCATCCTGTTGATGCGTATAGTGCCGGCAGCATATATCTTCTTCTTGTCGAGTTCTCGAATCACAGGCAAAGATGTAAAGAAATTGTCAAAAAACATTTTGTGCCCAAGTCCATCCGGAATCCTTGACGTGAAGTGAAGAACCAAAGCACCCGTGACGCCGAATTCCTTCTTTTGGTCTGGATTCAGGCATGTAGTGGAACCTTGGTAAATAAGAAAATCGTATATGATGCCGGAAGCTCCGCACAACATATACACCTTGACGCCCCATGGCTTTGGTTTACCCTTGAGGTATTGTTTTATGTCGAGTTTACCTTTGAATGGTATGATCTGCTCGTAAATGCATAATCGTTCCTCCAACGTAATATTGTGGCAACTTGTTTTCGAATTATCGGCCCATATCGGCTGTTACGTAAAGATGGTGAGGGGTCTGAGCAGCTTAGAGAGATGGCTGCAGGAGAGCCGTTTACGGGTTAAAAAAAACACACATTTATTCTACAGACTTTTAAAACCCTCAACAAATCATTCAAGAAACAGCACAGAACTTATCAACCATAAACCCAAATTAAAGAACACAAAGTGCAATGCGCATCACAATCCAAAGGTCTACTGTCCTACCCAAAGGACCCCTGTTCGCACATTACTACTTATTCATTATGTCCTGAATACTAAATATACCACCACAACTCCCTAGTTGTGCCCTATGGCATGCGCACCTATTGGACTGTCCTACCCCGGTCATCGGCGCTGACGTGTCGCACCCTTGCGCGGCCGGGACGTGATGGTAGCCGTCGTCGTCTCGTGGTGATGCCGGCGTCGCTGCACGTGGTCGTCGTGTGTACGGCGTTGGCACCGCTCGTCCCAAAGTAGTTCCCGAGTTGCTACCCCCGTGGAGGTCCCCATGAGGATTACTAACGCAGCCTTTCGGGGCAGTCGCAGCAAACGTCGACGGATCGTGGATGCTGGCCACTGTGCCCGACCGCCACCGCTGGGGTCACAAAAACGCAGGTTCGCGGTGCGACTACGGCGCCGCAGCCGATGCGAAGTCGGCCCGCTCGTGCCCAGGCTTGGTAGGCATAGTCGGTGCCCTGGCCGCCAGGTGGCCTGGCTCGTTCCTTGAAGCTCACGGGCTTCTTCCACCTCCTGGTTCCTTGCCTCATCCTGTCTTCTCCCGTCTCCCGTCTATAAACCCTCTCATCTCCATCGCAGCACTCTCTGATCGGCTGTCAGCCTTTTCGTTTCCATATTTGGTAACCACGCGGCTTGTCTCGAGCGTGGAGTCCTCGGATTGGCTCCCCGGCTCGCTACCATTTTTGATCAGGCCGTAGGGGCTCCGTCGCTGCGTTTGTTAATTGGTCCATTCTTGGCGCGCCGTTCAAATTCCCGTTTATTCTTTTCTGTACAGGGATTTTAGTCCATCACCTCTCAGGGGATCGCCTTTGACACATGACCTCGCCCCTCCCCCTATTCTCGGAAATTTCTAGAAAAACTGATGCATGACCACATCACAAACGTTTTAAACAAATACAGACTTGTCACGCCCTGTCAGTTCGGCTACAGAAACGACTCTACTTTGCCAGGAACAACTAATATTAGCATCATTTGGACTGCAGATGTATACGTTGGGAATATTTGTCGATTATTCTAATGGTGTTAACTGCATTCTTCATATCCCCTTATTGACAACGCTTGAGAGGTATGGCTTGCGGGGAATATTTCTGGCTCTCCTTAAATCTTGTTTACAATTTCATCGCCAACAAGTAAAAATTGCGAAATTCACAACTGAATTAAAGCCTATGAATTCTGGAGTGGCACATAGGCAGTATCATCGGGCCATTGTGATTCAATCTGTACATTAACGACTTCGCAAATATTGATTACGACCCCAAATTTATATTTACGCAGGCGACACCAGCATTTGTTTGACCGACAAAAACATTCCAAAATAAAAAGCAAAGCCAACCACTTTTTAAATGCACTTTATACCTGAAGTGCGGTGAACTCTCTTACAATAAACACAACGAAAAGAAAGCAGCTTTGTTTCGACCGCAACAGAAAGGCACTGGGTGTGAAGTTAGTTTTTAACTCTGATCAAGAGCTATAGAAGTTGTCCCTGTTATTTAGAGCCTCGGTGTACTCTTTGAAGAACGCATGCCTTGGACCAGCCATGTGGAAGCTGTGCTAAATGTGCTTGCCAAAAGAGCCGGTACTTTATCTGGGATACGATTGTTTCTCCCACAAAGCCTAAAAAAGTCTAATTTTTCATTCTCCTTTCTTTTCTAAACTTAGCTACTGTTAATTGGTGTGGAAAACAACGACACAAACGAACATAATAAATTACACATGATTCAAAAGAAAGCAGTACGTATGATAGCAAATGTTTCCTGTGACACCAACAGAGAGTCAGTCTTCAGGCATTTAAACCTGAATCTTGTACACATACTTTAAAACATGAACCTTATAAAACAATATCAGAATGGGGTTATTTTTTATTTATTTATACTGTCAACCCTCACGTAACCGTCATTGCAGAGAGCGGGGAAAAGCTACAGACAACAAATACAGACACTTTCAGCAACATCAAGGAAGCGTATTTAGATGTTAATTCCTGGGTAAAGTAAATATAAAGAGAACTTTAAAATTTCTTAACATCCGAGCTTTCCCCGATATGTTGTGGTAACTTGTTCCACGCTTCTAAAACAGGAAAAAACGGCATGCGCTTACCTAACGCTCGGGCCATTCGAGGCTCAGAAAATCCCGGGATGTCTCCACAAACGTGAAACCTGGGGAGGGGCGAAGCATGCAGTGTATAAGTGTATTCTTGGCGCCTTGGCGTTTCTGCCCACGGGGATGAAACCGTCGGGGGGTAGAGGTACATAGCTTTGCTCTAAGTCTCTTGCCTTAGAAGCAGAAAGCGTTCTAGCGCGAAACGTTGGAAAACGGGTGTCGCGGTGTGTTCGTTTAGTGCGCGTTTTAACAGCGAAACTGTATAGAAAAACGTAATTCTTTCCCGTCCGTAGTTAAAAATACCAAGAAATTGCCGAGCGCGCGCACGTTAGCGCTGGCCTCGTGGCGACCACACGGCAGTTAACAAAAAAAAGAAAAGGCCTAGCGCTCGTACGTGCGTGACTTGCGACGACCGCCCAGCGTCCCCTACGCACGTTTGTCAAGCAAAGCCTACCCAGTAAAGGAGACTGGCCAAGATTGGCCGAAAGAGAGAACAACAGCGTTCGCCGTAATCGTGGCAACACTTGCTCGGAACGAGAAAGACGTTCCTCCAAGGCGATGTCCAATGATTATCACTTCCAAAAAAATGAAACAAGCTGGCACTTATAGCAACACTGATGGAGTAAAGGTCGTTTTGGCAGCGAAGAGGAAGAAAATCGGCTGCAATCGTGGACTTACACCTTAGCGATGGTCGTGGTGGTTGCGTACAGCTTCGCTAACTTCATGTCTTACGCGTTAGTATGAGTTTCCTTGTTTTTTTTTCTACGGAGATGAAGCGTTCTAGCGCGAGGCGTTGGAAAACGAGTTTCCCGGTGTTTTAGCACCGTGACTACATGATACTACGACGACATGAGACGATGACGACATGAGACGCCGGCAGCCCGAGCCCCGAAAGGGCTTCGCCCATGAAACGACTTGCGAAAGGTGTCCGTCCGAGCACCGAAATGGCGAACTGCCGCGCCATGGTTTCGTCGGGTGCTAAGCTTACCCTGAGGCAAAACGTATGTATGTATGTTGTTTGCCTTGTACAATCTGGAAAAATAATTTTAAGCTATGCTTCTGTCTTCTAGTTTCTTAAGATTCCAAATCGCCTAGTTTGAACATATCGCTAATGAATCGGTCCTTTTATACATTGAAGACATAAAACGTGCGGAAAGAATCTGCATTTGTTCCAGTTTAGTTAATTAATCCGGTTGGTGTGGGCTCCAGGCAGCAGGAGGATATCCTAAAACAGGACGCACAAATGTTTGATATGCAAGCAGCTTGAGTTGTTTCGTAGCATTTTGCAACATGACACGTAAGAAGCGCAGTTGTTTTCTCAGAGGCACCGCATACTTTCTCAACCTGAGCACGCCATTTGAGGTGGTTCGTGATATGCACTCCCATATATCTAAATGCACTGTATGTGGTGGGGTAAGTGGTGGGTAAGTGGGGGGGTCCAATGTTGTAGCTAAATGGTACAGCCTTTTTCTTATTAGTTATATGCGTATATGTTGTCTTGTAGTAATCTATTTTCACTTCCCATTTATCGCACCACGGCGGAAAATCCTAAAGCCAATCATTAAGTACATTTTGTTCACTCGTGCACGTCATTGGGGCATAGATTAAACAATAACCGTGTTGGTATATCCTTATTGGGAGGTTTAGCGCAAAGAAGACGGGAGCGGTGGCAGAAGCGACAGGCGCTCCTAACAAGTTACAACTGAGTTTATTTCGAAAATGACGAGCATATATATGACAAGCATACACTAAAGAAAAAAGAAAAGGAAAAGATACATCCCGGCATAAGGCAGAGCAGCAAAATCAGAAAAAATGTATTTTTAATGCCCTGTCCTTATCATAGATACAAAGGGTTGGGTCACTCGCGCGCATCGGCCGCTTTCTTTTTATATAAAAAAATGGCCTCAGCAAGCTCACGTGCAGTCGCGTCTGTGGTTCTTTCGATTATTTTTGTCTAGTCCAGGGGTGCTATTCCAGAAGGCCCGAGTTTGAGCGAAACTTGAGCAAGGCGGAGCTTTGGTGATAATAATAAGCTCATGATAATATTTCGGGGCGCGGTTAAAACACTTTAAAATGCGATTCATGCTATTTATTGACTATTGAGAAAACGTAATCGGTCCAGGACGGCGCGCACCAAGGATGCGCCACTAGGGCGTGGCGCATCTTTCAGTGATTTCTCTCGATCCACGGATGCACTGGTGGCTATTGTGGGCAAGCAATATCAAACTAATTTATTTTATTGTACTTTTACTTTCTTGTGGTTGAGCGGCCATATTAGGTTCCGGCTATCTTCAACGAATTGCCTGACGAATTGTTCTCTCCAACAACGCGGAAACACTTGCGTGCTGCTATGCTGGCATGCTGAAACATGCTGAAGTATGTATGTGTATGCGGTGATTCGTAGCTATTTTTTTGTTCTCTAATTGTTTTCTTGCGATGAGGAAACTGCCACCCATGTAGCTGAAACCCATGTTGATTTATTGTATCCTTGTCTGTCTATTTGTTGATTGATTGATTGATTGTGGGGTTTAACGCGTCGACGCAACGCAGGCGATGAAGCGCGCCGAAGTGGAGCGCTCCGGATTAATTTTGACCACCTGGGTATCTTTATCGTGCGCCGAAATCTCGTACACACGGGCGTTTTTGCTTTTCGCCTCCATCAGAAAAGCGGCCGCAGCGGCCCGGAATCGTACTTGCGAACTCGTGCTCAGCAGCGCAACGCCTTAGCCACTGAGCCACCGCGGCGGGTGTGTCTATTGGTCTTCGTCTCTTCTGTTTGTTGGCTGTCGTTTGCTTTCCGTTTTCCTTTCTTCCCTTTAATTTTTCATCTTCTCTCTTTTTCTCTTTTTTTTCTTCTTCTCGCTTTTTTGTTTGCTTGTCTTTTTTTTTTACCTTCCTATTTAGTTACCACTGTCAATGAGTGTTTTTTACAGAACTGAAGGCCGTTGCTGCCGGGCGACGCCGCACAAGCCCACCTGTAGGCTTTGGCGGCCCCATTTGTGCTTCTGTATGTACTCCTTGATAATATTCTATATTTCCCTGCAAAGTTCATTTTATTTTTGTTCCCGGCGTTCATATGAGCTTTTCATTTGAAATTTTTAGTCCTAAGAAGTAGTTTCAGCCGTCGGTGGCAGACAGTGCAATCACGTGACTATGACCGACTGGTAAAAAAAAGAAAGCGCGTGATGGAAGCACGCCATTTTCAAAACAGTTGCTGCTCGTATTACGTTATCGAGAGCCTGCGCTTATCGTCCCAAAATTTCCTCGACGCCGCCCAGTCTGCTTAAGTGCTTTTAAGGCGAAAACCTGGCGATACGTATTAGAAAGTTTTTAGATGCGACGCTGAGAGGAGCATATCTTGCCGGCGGCCCTGTCCTGCGTCCATCGTCGTCGTCGTCCGCGTCCGCACAGCTGCGTCTCTCCTCCGCTCACCCACTCTCCTCTCTCCGATAGCGAACACTCTCGCCCAACATCTGCGGGCGCGTGGCGCAGCGCACTCTCACTCCGCCGGTGGGCGGCGCTGCGCGCGGCGCAAGCGCGCTGTGCGCATGTGCAGCGCCCTCTCTCTCCGCGGTCTTCTCTCCTTCGGGCGCGCTGCGCATATAGGCGGAGTGCCGCGCTCCGGCCGGTCTCTCAGTCGACGGTCGTCCGCGCTACGCTTGCTCTCTCTCTCTCTCTCTCTCTCTCTCTCTCTCTCTCTCTCTCTCTCTCTCTCTCTCTCTCTCTCGCATTACCCGACGATTGCTCACGCAATTCGAGTAATCGACCCAACGGAAACGCACAATGGAACCCCTTTAAGCGTCGCATCACACCAGGGTTCCCGCGAGGGGAGGTGGACGTAATTTTTTTCAAATACATTGTACTTGAGCCTTTTTCCTCGCTCTCGTTTCTTTGTCTTTTGGCACGGATAACTTTAAACCCCTTATTTTCTGATATTGCGTGTTTGCGTCAGTTGCTTCTCTTTCATTTGTTGGTCTTAGCGTGCAAAAATCAGACTGCACCCCGCCAAAGCCTCCCTAGAATCGGGGTTCTGCGAGGGTGGTATGCACCTGTCCTACTCCAGTGACATCACGTTCAGGCTTCACTCTGCACGCACTATTCTACAAATGTTACTTTTGACATTCACAGTCTTAGTTATTTTGCAAACCGGGCACGTTAGTTCCTCAAAGCTCCATATTGCGGTCCAGTCCCCCAAGTGGCCAAGTGTTACGAAGGAAAGAATATCAACAAGGACAACTTTTCAGCTTTGTTTGCGTTATTTCATTTTGCCCTTCACCACTTTTGTTCGAAGAAGTTCTCCACAGTCGTTGTTTTTCATAGTTCAATCCCCTCATAACCCTCTCTTCTTTCGCGCCCTTCCCACTCCCGCTTACCCTCCCACTGGTGGCACGCGGTTACATTAGTTCTTAGCTCTCCCCTTTACTCACTTTCCACGCTCTGCTTCCTGCCATAAGACGGTGACCCTGAACAAAACCCGTTGAAATGTGTAAAGATCGCATCTGACACAACAGGCACGCCCCGTTGATTGTACTGTAGCAAGGGTAATTTAACAGATACAACATGCCATCAAGCTATCGTCGTATGAGCCGTACGATCAGCATTCATGTGGAAGAGGAAGGTAGGATTATGTCCAATCCAGACACGGGATATGCGCCAAAGACGTGTCAGGGGAAGAAGAAGAACGCCATAAGGTGCATGCACGAGAAACGAGCTGGGTTATCTCAATGCTCGGACCTGCGTTCTTATCGGCTTCACCCTTGCGAATAAACCACCTCAACCGCCTATCGGCGCGTCGACTGTCTCCTTGGCAGTATATGTAATACCAGAGTCCTTCAATGCCTTTCTGGTCATGAAACTTCGCCGTCACGCTATGGGAGAGCTTCGTACGCTGCCCAGGGAGGCCGCGCCGCGGCGCTTGTGTTGACCGGAAGGCAGCCGGGGGCGCGGTCAGAGCGTGTTTGGCACGGAACGGACCACGGAGTAAGATAAAACAGACGCTCGCCGCCTTAGCAGCAGTGCGCTTTCGCTTTACGTGTCGTGGGCCGCTCAAATGGACTTATCATTTTGTGAGTGGCGACAAAATTTGGTGCGAACGGACATGCTGCTACTGCGTTCCTGCCTACCGGTCTGGCTACAGAACAGCCGCGGCCGCCCAATGCCCTCCGATCTGCGGTGGCGCCCCTCGCGGTAGCCTTTGTCCCCGTACGAAACTTGGCCGGGAGTTTCATGACCAGAGAAGCATTGAAGGATCACGTATAAGCTATCCTGCCAGTAACATTGTCACAAGAAATGCGCGTCATGCAACCCGTCAAGGGAGACTGCCTGCCGCGCTGATGATAAACAAAACGCACTTTCATGCAACACTTCGTTCGAAACAGTTGTGAGCAGACGATGACTGAAGCGCACGCTCCGGCTGCACACGGATAGGCGCGCGGTAGGAACCTGCGGAAGCCATGTCCGTAAACCACATAAAAGAAAGGCGAGGTCTGCGAAACATGTCCCCACTGATTATATTGCGCACACACCGCTAATGGTCGACTGGTGGCGGTCGATGGTGCGGTCGCCACCAACGTTTCTGAAAAAGCTGCCCGCCACGTAAAACCGCAGCGCACACTACACTTGCTCCTCGACGGTCATGAAGCTAAAACCGCCTCTAAGTCATCGCAAACGGGGGTCTATCGCCCAACGACTGCACAACCAATGCAAAGCACTTTTCGAGAGGAAGAAACGGGCTCGAAATTCCTATTTCGTTTAAAAGACCTGTGGGGGCAGAAATATGCGTGCTACGGAGACCATAAACATAAACCACGCCGCAGCAGCGGCCACCACGGGCGTCCCGAGTTGAACTCGGCCGTGCAAAACCACGCCCGAGTTTCATCCGAGTTCTAATGTCAGTAAAGCACATCCAGCGCCTTCGGGGGCACGGCGTAACAATCGAAGCCACACCCACTCATGGCGTCCGCTTTGTGGGGGCGTAGCGTTGTAGCCAGTAAGTCGTCACTTGATGCCCCCTAGCACCGACAAGAACTTAGCACAAAACAAAAATGAAGTCCCCAGGCCACCGTCAGCCAATGGTGCCACATTCGCGGGGTTGTTTGGTCTGAACTAGAGTTCACTACTGCACGAGTCGACAGAAGAGGTCAAGACGACACGATTTTCCCGCGGGAGCCTTCTTCATACACCGTGAAAACATAGTTGATGACAAACTACACAACTTCAACGTCTAAAACGCATTCGCCAATGCTCAAACACGCTCATTACACGGGACGATTTCTGGTAAGCGCCCGCCGTGCGCACTCAAGCAAGCCGTAAACAAAATCCATATTTCATGGTCGGGAGCACGGCGCGTTCCGTTCGTTGCACAGGACCCCTTTGATTACTTGGTTTGGACTTACGCAGAGCTTCACTGCGACTGCCCTCAGGCCTCTTAGGAAACACAATTCAGTGGAAGAACAGAACACCGAGAAAAACGGACCGCCCCGCGCCGTGTGTCCAACAGCCACGTCGGGGATTTCAAAGTAGCAGCGGGGTTATCTAGTTTATGCAAGGGAATGAGTAGCGCCGAGTGATTTCAGATGGTGCTGCATGCGGAAGATAGCACAAGCCGTACTTTATCAACGTAAGCGGCCCCAATACAGCGCGCCGAATATGCCACGCACGCTGCGGACGATTCCGGTGGTTTCTCTGGGGCGCTGGGGCGGAAGTTGTGTATTGCCTGTGTGATGAGCGTCATCGTCCGTGTGTGCTGATTCACGCTGAGTTTTAAATGATTTTGAGGTGCAGTAAATGCACTGTAAATGACAAGCGCCACACGAAAGACAATTTCTGTCCCTGTACTTCAAACCCTCGGCATCGTTCACGGCGTGGAGATGTGTGATTTTATTGGCCCGATTTGGCTGAATTGACATGAGTTATCGCGCATTAAAATCATTAATGAATGGACGAACGTGTGTGCACTGTATATATAGTGTTTTATTGACGGTATTGGTGGCAAGTTGTGAAGAGTTCCGGGGTGCGTTTCCCCTTCACGATGACTGCCTTGTGGTCGGTGAAGTGCAGAGACAGTGGTTCTTCAAGGGGGGGCTAGACTGCACTTGGCAGAAACGAGGTCTATACACGATCCCCTGATGGTCGTCGGTTGATTCTGGAACGGGCTAATATACGCATTGCACCGCAGTGCCCTCTCGTGTAGCTCGCTGTAGTCACTCTAGTTTCAACTGTAATTGCAACTGCTCTTTTTCCGCGAATTATCGTTGACAGTTTATTGTTTTTGCTTTGTTTTTGCGTTACGTACCCTTCGAAGTTCGCGCTCTTTGCTTTTGCAGTTTGCGGTGCTCTCCCCAGATGGCTCGCGGGTGCTACAGCAGTGTGCGCCGCACCCGATAGATGGCTTACAATGCTGTGCGCACGGGCAACTCTGGACAAAGGCACGGACATAGCGAGTGTTGCCTACATATCAACTGATTTGTCTCCGATAAAGCAACCATGTTTTTTGCCACGGCGTATTCAAAAACCTTACTGCAAACAGACGTCAGAGACACTGGCCTATACATAGTAACAAGCATCCTATCGGCACATTTAAATACCGGTTTAACCACGGTGCTGAGCCAGTCTCTGGGAGCGAATGTGTTTGGACCGATTTTTTGGAGATAACTAAATAAAACATTTACTCCACATACCGCCTCAGAAAAACAGTTGGTATTTCATCCGGACGATTAGCCTTCTGGCCGCTCAAATTGAGTAAATGCTGGAAAACTCCTCCTTGATCAAATAAAACAGGTTCCATGTCATTCGCGCAAGCGTAGGCGATTTATTTATTTATTTATTTATTTATTTATTTATTTATTTATTTATTTATTTAATATATACTGCAGACCACACTTCGGTCCAAACAGGAGGGCATGGTACAATGCAAAGAGCAATACAATAAAACATGCACAAAAAACAATGCACAGTTACCCAGTATCGGAAGGACTTGATTCGGTTACCTGGTTCCAGTCTGAAACGGTGCGTGGGAAAAACGAAAATTTGAACGTGTTCGTTCTCGCGAAGTACAGAGTTGGTGCGTTTGGTTGGTGATGTCTTGTCGGTCTTGTGTTTAAGGGAGAAAGAAAATGGGTTGGATCAAGGGCAAGTTTGTGTATATATAAAAGAGACAGAAAATCAAGGCGGGTCTTCTTTTTACGATCCTGAAGGGAAGGAAAATTATTAGCTAGCATTAGGTCTGAGGGGGAGTCCGTTCGCAAACACCTAGAATAAGCAAACCGAATGGCCTTCCGCTGAATCCTTTCAAGTTTCTTAATGTTTTGTTTAGTATGGGGGTCCCACACGATACTCGCATATTCCAGCTTGGGCCTAATGAAAGAAAAATAACTAAGGAGCTTAACGATTGGAAGGGAATTTGGGAGCTTGTATTTTAAGAAGTATAATTTCCGGAAGGCAGACGAACAATTATTATCCATGTGCAAGCTCCATGATAAGTTGTTTGTTAGTGTAACGCCGACGTACTTATAGATGTGAACCTGTCAGAGTGAAGACGATCCTAATTTATACACGTGTTCACTGGAGTTTTTTTTTCTTGCCACACAAAGATAGACACTTTTTTCAAATTGAATTCCATTCGACATTCTACACACCACTTACGCACGTTTTCAATTTTTTGTCGAGTTTGTTCTGATCATCAGTACTTGTAACTTCTCGAAACAATACACAGTCGCCAGCGAAAAATCGAATTTGCACAGTAGGGTTCCAATTCGAAGAGTTACTATATCGTTAATATACAACAGAAAAAGCAATGGTCCCAAAACACTACCTTGGGGAACCCGCAGAGGTGACAGGAAGACACCGAGATTGTTCCTCGTGAATTTATACTAGCTGTTGGCGGTTGGATAGGCAGCCTGCAATCCCAGAAACAAAAACAGCCGGAATGTGAAAGATTTTAAGCTTTACTGTTATTTGTCATGTCGTACATTGTCAAAAGCTTTTTTGAAATCTGAAAATATAGCATCAATTTGGCCATTGTTGTCTAGTCATGCTGCAAACGAATGAATTATTGTCAGGAATTAGGTGACCGTAGAATAACCTTTTCTAAAACCATGTTGACAATTTGTCAGTACTGCATTTTCGTCTAGAAATTCAAGAATCTGTTTGGAATTAGTATGTTCAATGATCTTGCAGCATTGGGATGTTAAAGCTATCGGACGGTAATTTTGAAAGCTATGCCGGTCACCTTTTTTAAATACAGGCACAACCACAGCCATCTTCCACTCACTCGGTAGCTTCCGAGTGGACAAAAAAGTGCGAAATATTATAACCAGAAACTTATCACGTAGTTCGGCATACCTAAGTGAATAGGCGTTTGGAATTTGGTCTGCACCACCAGAAGACTTGGTTTTCAAATTTAACTGCATAGATAGTACACCAAAGTAAGATACAAAATCAGTGTCATAAATGCCTGGATCTGATATTACCAGTAAATACGTTCGCGCAGGGGAAAACACACTGTGAAAATAATGATTAAAATGTTCAGCGATAATTCCAGGGTCACAAATTAGGTCACCATCGACTTTCATTTCCCTTACAGGCTGCTTTTTGTCAGTAATGTAATGCCAAAATTTATCAGGATCATTTTTCATGAATTTTGGCAGGAGCGTTTGAAAGTAGCAGTCCTTTGAGCAGCGCACTGTGTTTTTCAAAGCATTTTTAAGCTCTCTGATGACGTCAGGCTGTGCATTCTGCTTCTTTAATTTTTTGAGTTTGCGTTCGAGATGAATGATTTTACGTGTTATCCAGGGTGTACGCTTGTGATTTTTTTGCGCTTGCTCGGTATGAAGTTGTCAAGGCAGTAATGGCACATGTTCTTAAACCGGTTCCATAGGTTTCAAACGTCCTCACCGTGGAAATTAGCATGACATATTTCGAGATGTTCAAGCACATAATTGTCTTTGGCTCGTGAGTAATCTTTGAAACACCGTGTCGTGGACTTATCTTGGGAGCTTAACTGGAGAAGGGGTACAGTTACGCATACTAAGTGGTGGTCAGATATTCCTGGTTTCATTGCAATCGCGGGGAATAAATACAAGATCTAAAAGAGAACTACAGGGGCCCTGTACAAGAGTTGGTTCGTTTACAACTTGTATTAGGTTATGTGTAAGCAAGATATCAAACACTATGTTTGTGTGTTCGTTACCTTCGAACCCGCCGCGGTGGCTGAGTGGCTAAGGCGTTGCGCTGCTGATCACGAGGTCGCGGGTTCGATTCCCGGCCGCGGCGGCCGCTTTTCTGATGGAGGCGAAAAGGAAAAACACCCGTGTGTACGAGATTTCAGCACACGTTAAAGATCCCCGGGTGGTCAAAACTAATCCGGAGCCCTCCACTACGGCGCGCCTCATCGCCTGCGTTGCGTCGGCGCGTGAAACCCCACAATCAATTAATCCTTACCTTCGCACGCGAATGTCGTCTTTGTAAATGCAGACTGGAAAAATTTATTCAAGTCGTTATCTACCGCTTGTTACTGTGTTTCAACAACACGTCCAACCGTAATTTGTTCAATCTCTTCGTTCTGATCACTAAGTACAGCCAAACTCTTGTAGGGGAAGTGCGCAAGAAATTAGAAAGCGTTTCCTTAAAAAAACTTGTTTTGACGTTGCGATTTCGGTTTTTAATTATGCTTGTATTTGTGAGCTCTACTCAGACTGGTCTTTCCTTTTGCGTAATCTCTTTATTTTGCGTTCACTGTGAATAAGGCATCTAGTTATCCAGGGGCATGTCTTTCTTAGTATGTTCAACCGGATGCAACCAAACCTGCCTATGCAAATGTTTATTAATAATTTAAATTTTGACGCGAAGAATCAACTAGCTCGCTTTCGGAAGCCAGCTTGACATCACCAAATGCAGTTTCCGAAAAATATGAAATTTAGCTTTCATCTGTGCGCCCGCAGTCGGTAACAGGCACCCAAACAAAACGTCGTTTGCCAGGTTAATAGCCCAACAACGCTTCAAATTACACATTGCAACTTCCACTCTTAGTCACGTGGGCTCATATCGCTTCAGGTATTCGTGCATGGTACACATTAGCCTTTTTTTTCAGGTTTAATGTAGCCATTTATTTTATATACGATTAATCACAAGACAATTGCAATGAAAAATCCTTGAACTCCGGTCTTTAGATATGTATTTTTTTGTTAAAGAATTTCACTCTGCAGCTTTTCTGTCTTCACAATACCAACAAGAAACGCAGTTTATTTGCTTGTATGCGTTACTTGGCTGAACAGGGAATTCTGTGGTACCACACTTTACTTTCAAGATTACAGAAAAACAAAACAAGAAGGCAGTGCGGGGCCGGTGGCTCGAAAAAAGACATCCCCCTCGCGAGGGGCACGATCAAATGCACAGCATTTCCGAGGGGGTGCGCCGGCAAGTCGTATCTCTCGATCGCGGGACCCGTGTCGCCATCTTTTGGAGGCGCGGGACAACTTGTGGCGCTTTCGAAACAAACGAGAAATGAGTGAAGGATATAATGCGCGTTCGGTGTATCGAAATCTGTGTCGATCGCGTTGCAGAAGGGGAGGGGGAAGGATAGGCAAGTATCACGGCAATCTGCCCCACCGGGTTGGGCTCACCCGACGAGCATCACTGGTTGCTCCATTTCTCGCCATCTTCGTTTCGTACTAGGGCGTCATTTCTGGACGTTGAGGGTTCACCGGCTGATTCGGGCATTTCACATCTAGTTTCCGGTTCATCGTGCAATAGCTGGAGGGGGCTTAAACCATAGTTACTTTTTAAGCATATCTTCTAATGTATTTCTTCTGTAAAATGCAGCTTTGAACAATGAATCCTTCCCAGAAGATGATAGTCTGCACCGACAGGAATTCAAGTGGATTGCATTGCCACTTAAAAGAATACGCACATGGCCTTTGTCTTATTTCAATCAGCCCTCCGCAACCAGCTATCGGCTTTGGGTGCGGCAATAATGTGCTGGAAGGTACATCTTTGGGAAAAAACGTCACTGTCCTACCATCTATAAATACTAAACATACCAGGCTATAGTCAGACCGTCGTGGCGGGGAAGAAGAGAAGCTAAATCGGCTTGCCTTGCGTGGTCGGTGAGAACCGTGTTCAGCTTGACTGAACAGCCTTTCTTGTGCAAAGTAGTTCCTCTGAAAGAGTAGACTATTCTGAAATCGTAAAGGAAAATGTCACTGCATGTCTTTTCAGGCGTCACTATCGAAGTTTGGTTCCGGTTGCTACCCTAAACTACAGAAGTAAAAATTCCGCAGTTGAACGCAAAAACCTTTATTTAGTTTGTGCGAAGGAGTACAGGCGGGCTACGAATCGTTCGAAATGTGGTGTTATTGTATTTAAATTATGCCTTGTTGGTTATGCTAGAGTTATTGTGCTGTCTACCGCGCATTAACACTATATATAGTAAAGTGAAGATCACTGCCGCTTTAATGTCCGGTGTGCTACCTGTCATTATTATACAATAAAAATAATTTAATCTTCTTCCACCACTGTACCGGAACAAATCATTACCATGAAAGAAGCAAACATGACCATGTTGTGCTATTCAAAAGGTAAGCCTCCTATAGACCTCATGCTGCTCTTTCATCAAAGCGCGTATTTTGGGGCAAATTCGATATTTTACGGGAAATTGTTTGGCCCCAGTGGCAGCTAAACTGTATGACTGGCAGGCTGTTATTTTTTATGTCGGCCTTTCCTGGTTCGTCTTTATTATGGCAATGTCAAGCTTGGGTTATAGGTGAATGAAATGCAGCGATGTTGGTTGAAAACAAGAACCGTCATATGAGTGCGCTTGGGCGAGGTTCAGACTAATTAGTCTTTTATTTGTTAAATGGCCAGTGATTCACCGAGACGAGAGTAAATAAAACTACCGACTAAGATTGTAGATTTTTGCCCAATTCGTTATAGATTGAATTTATTAGCATTAGTAGCCAGTTTACAAACAATGAGATTACGAGACCTCAAACACAACCAACATAATAAACAAGTTCGTGCGCGTGGCATAAACAAGAACTATGGTATCTGTAAGAACACTACAACGCCCTGGATAACACGTAATGGTGCATAATTAGAAAGGGTGCTTCCCTAACCTAATGAATTAATTTTCTTTTTCGGCAAAGCGACCCTATAAACTGTCGCCGCCGCTTGACGTTGAGCTCACTGATGAGGACAAGCAATAGCGAGAGGTGCAGTTGTGACCAGCCAAGACCACATGCACGTTTCTGGCGAGTGTGTCCTTCAAGAGAGCCGTTTGGAGTGCACGATATTTCCAAACAAAATCACGTATGCATTCTCCTGTAACCATTCGTAATTTTAAATAAATAAATAAATAAATAAATAAATAAATAAATAAATACTGAAATGAGGATTTTTGTTGGAAGTTGCTTTTCCACTCCATCTTAGACAATCATCACAAGATGTACGCAGATTTGTACCCCGCTTCCGCCAATAACTACAAAATCAAGCTGTTCCATTGAAAGTATTATTGCAGTCTGTGGAAAAACCCGTGAATTCTCACTAATCTATCAGCAAAACTTAGAAAGTTGTTTCATCAGCTCTCCCCAATGGACTAGGATAGTTCGACAAAAAAAGCCTCGCCGGGCTAGAGTGGTGGGGCATTCTGAGTTATTTGCATAATATATGAGTCCGTTTAGCGTTCATTAGGAGCAGTAGAGATTTCTAGCATACCGGCTGAGCTACCTTAAGCTAGGAACCCCTGGTGACGAGAACGGACTGCGCATGCGCGCACTGGAATGGGAACGAAGGTAACCCCTCACTGGAACGAATTTATGAGTTCGGCGAGGTGAGCAGACGGCATTTCCAAGCCATTGACATGTCCAGTCGGATCCCTGTATCCTTCGCCCTAGCGTACCGTACCCTAATCGTAAAGATAAAACTTTCTAGTGAGTTGTCTCTTCATGAAACATCTGGTGTGGGCACAGAAACCCTGCATCACATTGCCATTTTTACATCACAGCTTTGTCATCCATATTCATCTCCTATTCATTACAATAGGCAGGCGTTGTGCCGCACACCACTGAAAATTTTGCCGCAGATAAAAGAATAAAGGCCCTCTTTTCGCAAAGAAACGACCTGCACTCATCCTGTGTAAAAACGCTTGTTGCTTCTGGGTGTCGCTCCAAAGACGTCGGAATCACAAGGGAAGTTTTTTCTCGCCGGAACTGGTGACGTAGAAAAAGATGCGGGACGGAAGGTCTAGGCGACAGCCTTCGCTCATTACCCCCGCGTTACGCGTTGACCGTGACAATTGGTTCATGTGTTCATGCATCCGGAGCTAACATATCGCGCGGGCTGTTGTAATGGCCGTCTTACACGTGGCTTCAGTGGCAGCTAAAATGATATAAAGCGCCCAAGATCCGTACCATTCTGCAGAAAAGACACAACTGTCGTTGCATTCAGCGTGGCATGGAACATGCAGCATGCAGCCTGGGATGACGGATCACGTCATAAAACAACGCTATCTCCCATCGATCCCAAATGCAAATTCAAAATGCCACCAGGCCTCTCCAAGCGGGTAGAAGCAATTCTACATCGCACGCGGTTGAATGTCGCATACACGCGCAACTTCCTCTTTAAGATGAAAAGAGCTACGTCGCTACTCTGCCCACACTGTAATCTGCGAGAAACCTCCAGCACCTGCTCTGTGAATGTGGTAGATTCAGTGCTCAAAGAGCGTCCCTCGCAGTGTCTTTGGGACTGCCGCTTTCCGTGGACATTCAGCTAAAGGACGGTTTAAGACCGTGGGCTGTCCCAGATGTGCTTTACGGGCTACAAAAGCTCTGATCGAGTACCTGTAACAAACAGGTCTAGACCAGTCGCTATGAATAACTCACCGTTTCGGTGCGCATCAAGTTCTTGAACATCATCGCCATCATCTTCATCACGTCATCACCTGGCGTAGAAAGTTAGGCATTTTAGCCCGGCTAACATTGCCAGACTTCATTAAAAATAGTTCTCTCTCTCGCTCTCAATCTCTCCAGCCGTGTGATATGTGCGCATGCAGTAAATTATGTTTACAGATACAGTTATCTTTGTTGAAACATACAGATTACAAAATAACTTGCATGGTCCTTTTTTGTTGTTTTCATTATTCTATACTTTCTTCATTGCTGGAAATGTGCGCTGAGTGAGTACACGCCCATGCGGAGGCTATTGGGAGCAGACTTCATTACCTCACCCATCTTGAATGCGTGCTCATACTCAAGATCATGTGGCTACGGGGGCGTACACTAAACAAGCTCTCGTCTTACGAGAACATAATTACGGTATGAGAATGTGTTCAGTCATATGCTACGTGTACAGTCACGTGTTCAGTCAGAGAACGTGTTCAGTCAGTTTGGATCGTATACTGAGCAACAGCTATGTACGCATTACGCTTACTGCGTACCTACCAGTACTCGTCCAGTATGTGTACGAGTACTTGCTATATATAAGCAGACATTGCAATGCACCCTTAGCTTAGAAAAGCACCTGACGCTTTTCCCTTTTAAAAAACGCTTTTCCGCGTAGGGATTCCTGAGCCGCGACACGCCTTTTCTCTTAAAAAAACGAAAAAGAATTCCTCGGGACAGTTGGGTCTGCTAAGGCGTTTTGAGGGCGAAAGATTGGCGGTACCTATTACCAACTTCTTTACTTGTGCATGGTATTTGGGTAGCTTTCGTCGCTTTCCTTTCTTGGTCCTTTGCCGGGAATTACTTCTACCAGCTTCTTTTCCGCTGCCCCTGCGTTTACGTCCCTTTCATCACTTATGTTCGGTGGTCTTCAGGAGCGGATTACGTCTGCAAGCAGGCTGTCACAAGTCATAGATTGCCTACAATCTGGGGTTATGCGCGGCTAATGTCACCTGTTGTACTCACGTGTCATCACGTTCAGTTGTAGCGCGGGTCGCGCTATTAGCGCGATGGCGTTATTAGGCTTGTTTTTCGATTTTCCTGTGGCTCCTAGCCGTCCGCTATCAGCCGTGCTCATCAGACGTCCACGGAAATACGTCACCGCTGCTACACGTAATCTACGACTGACGCAGCAAGATTCGAGGGCTCCGTTGAACCTGTAATGTGGCGGTATACGGCAACAGAAGTTAGGAATGGAGGACAATGATACAACGTCTGATACAAAAGGAAGGACACGCTTTTTCACCAGGTGCCGCGCCTGCGCAGTGGAGTTTGTTCAATGCCCTGTCGGTGGTAGCATGCTAGGCACACACGGTCTCCAGCCGTGCCCGCAACTTACGCCATCACACCAAAGCGGGTTTCCACAAGAAGATCAAAAGCATAAATTTCCGATAATTCATGCCCCGAGGCTACTCGTGGGCTGCGAGGCATGCCGTAGTGGAAGTCGCCGGAATAATTTTGACCACTTTAGGATCTTTAACGTGAGCCGAAGTCTCGACACACTGGCGTTTTTGTTTTCTCCTTTCATCAGAAAAACGACCGCTGCTGCCAGGAGCCGAACCAGCGGTCTCAGGCACAGGCAGCGCAACGCCCTACCCACTGAGCTGCCCCGCTGTGTTTTCCACCGTGACTCATGCCGGCACCAACAGTAGGTGACTTAACTAAAACAGAGGATAAATGATTAACCCCGGTCTCTTTATAAGCCGAAAATAGCTAAAATAAAGCCCACTATATAACGTCTAATCACATAAATTTTCAAACTCCTTTTAAATATTCCGACGGTTGTGTCTCCGGTGATAGCTCGGTTTGGTAAACGACGCATGGCGCCACGCGGCCAAATTAAAAGTCACACTAAAAATATAAACGAATATCCTCCTGGCGAACCATAGAGTTTCTTACAGTATACACTAGAGAGGAATCTGGCGCTAGCGTCTAAGCGGCTCACATCAAGGTCGTCTGTGTCGTCATGGGCCGCCATTATACATTGCGCTCGCCATGGTTTCATCATTGGCTTGGATTGAAACGTTTTAGTGACCGCAAATTGCCATAAAAACGTGAAGAATAATGTGCAATTATGTAAGTGGAAAATAAAAACAGGCTGTTTTAAAACTAAGGGAAAAGGAAGTAAAGCGTATTTTTGTCGGAACGGTTGTGCCTGCTATTCCGCAGGCCAAGGTTGTAGTCACGAATAATGTTAATATTTGGGGGGGGGATAACTCATTAGAGACTGTGTTTTTATTAATTTAGCCATTATTTCAAATATTAAGTTGTTTGAAGAGTTTCGGAAGTTTTTTGAGCGTGCCTATGAAATCGTTGCCTTCATGGTGAACTGGTGCACCGGCCGCCAGCTAAATTAACAAGAAAAAAGAAAACGTGGCGTTAAACAGTCGTGGACAATGACAAGATAGAACGTATCTGCCGTATGGTGTCTTCGTCGAAGTACGTTTTGTTTCTTCTTTTCGTCGGCTACAAATTTCGCGGCGGCATATTACCCGCTGAGTCATATGTTCTTCGACTGCGGCATGATCAACGTAAGGTGCGATCAAGCTGTACCTGCTGTTTCACTGAGCACGGCTACCACAGAAACGAGACCATTTAGGCTTCCTTGTAGCTCGTAAACGTGTTAATGCATAGTGAAGAAAGCAAATGCCAGAAACCGCTTCAGAATCCAATCGTCATGACAAGCCCCAGCCAAAAAGGCGGGTCTTCTCATGAACCCCCCCCCCCCCCCCTCCCCGACGACATGGCTTACGAGGCGCAGTTTCCTCTCTAGTATACTTACTAAGAAACACTCTGTGGCGAACAGTTACGTAAGAATGATCGGCGGGGTTCTAGATAAGCGGGTAGTTCCCAACTCACAATCGCCAAAAACAGAAATATTTTAATTAACCAATTATTCCTCGCAAGCAAAAAATGCAACCAAGAAAGAGCAAGAGAAATGGAAAAGAAACGATAAGAAACGAGCCTCGGCCTAGACTGATTATGACCAGAATATCGCAGAGCCTGCCGCAACACCAATTTACCCGCAGCAAAGAAACAGAAACAACATCATTATGACTGCATATAAGGCAGTTCTCAACCTCGCAATTTTGATCATGAGACGAACTAACTAAGGGTGGACCACCAGAGCAACAGAATGAACATGCATAGACGGGTCTAGAGAAGGGGACGGCCATTTACTCAATGGAAGGATGAAATAACATTATTCGGAGCAAAGAGTGGACTCTGGAAGCGCAGAACAACAGCGGGTGAAGGTCAAAAAAAAGAGGCCTTCACCCTGCAGACGTCCTAAATAAGGTGTTGGTGATAATGACGATGAATACGCCCTCAACTTATGTCATCCAAGTGCATTTCAAGAAATCGGGGAAAAAATGCGCTCTCCTGGCACGAAGAAAGCGGATGTAAAAATAAAATCGGGAGGGAACATCATACCCCCTTTGAAAAGAGACAGGGATCCCCAAACAGTAAAGAAAAGGCAGGCACTCCCATCACTTTGAAATGAAACCACTGCATGCCATGGCAGCGATCCAGCGACCCCGCATAAAAAGTATCATCTACCAAAAATGTGTATACATTCCTACACAGTAGGTGTGGTACGGCAGGCTCAACCTTATTCGAGAAAAGATTCAGTATCATGAGATCACAGTATACACCAACTCCGGAATGTACCAAAGCACGAGGCCCCAATTGTTGTAGTTGGCTACTCTGACAATCTTTCCCAACATACGCGAACAAATAAGTAGAAATTGGAGGCATCCTCTTGGCAATCCTAATAGCGGAAGTATCAAATAAAAGCATAACATCATTACATACTCACAAACTACATTATACAGTTTCTTGAGGCAGAATACCAAGCGCTTCAGTAAGAGATTCCCATTCATAATGCGGAAAGTTAACAACGTTGCCTGGACAGGCGGATTGAATGGTCTGAAAGAGAACGATGCACTATTGAAGAGGCCCACGAACTCACATACTCAGCTCCTTTTGACCACGACTACAACACTGCCGTCTTCTAAAAACGTTAGAACGAATGCTCATCCTATGCCAAGAAAATCAATTTTTCCCCTTGCTACAACGAGGTCTCAATGCCGAAGAATCACTAGTTCGTTGGGCGAAAAACCAACATAGTTATGTGAAAATTCATGTGCGTTAAGGTGTTTGGTGGGAACACGTGACATTAACTTAGAACTCTGCGAAATTAGGGGAAACATTCACCCTCTTGCGTAAACCTAGCAATGTCCAATGGCAAGGCCAAGGGAAAACAACTCAAACATGACATATTCCACTGCTTCGAAGCATGTGTCGCAGACTTTACCAGCTCGTTACCTCAAGATCAGCGCGAGCTTATTGAGAGGGAAAGGGAAGGAACTGCTGCATCTGGTGCCGCAGACTCAGGTTTTACCTTTGAGCTCCCTGCCATCTCTCTGCCACACTTTCGTAAACGACGTCTATTTCTTCCTGAATCTCTCTCTCTCTCTCTCTCTGCCTCTTTCTTTTATAAAATCAAAATTGTTCAGCCCGGCCTAGACATCACGGAATAAATATATTGATACAGTGACACTGACACTTCCTCGCTCAAACTGACCAACACGTCGCATTTGCAACCTTTCACGCTCACATATTTAAGCCACAGAAGCGTAGAGAGCCTTTGCCTCTCCACGGACACGGCCCTTAAAAGCCCTGGCTGCTAGTCTTTCTCTCTGTGATAACCATTCGTACTGGTGAAGCATAGATCGGAAATGCCGCAGCTGCGTACGAAAACGCTCCGTGGGAGTCGAAGTATCGCTATCGCGCCTTACATCTAGGATACAAACGTAGAGGTCTCTGCAACTTTTTCTGTGCATTTTACGTTTGCCATTTATAATTTTTGCGAAGCCGGCAGATTATCCCCTTAGAGGTCCTGATTCGTGGCCAGTTGTCCCGATCGGTGTGTACCTCGAAGGAAAGAACACCAACAACGGCAACGACTCTTGTTTTACAGTTGGCAACGTGCGGCGACCGCTGCCGCGCTATTGCAACGCATAGGGATGCTGCTGCCAAGACACCTTTTCAAATACCATTGAATCACACTTGTGTTTTTATCTAATCTTTCCGGAGGGCGGGCATTTCGTTCATCGGACAACAACAACACCGGCGACGATGGTTTTTGAGAGAATGGGGCACTGCAAGCTTTTACCGTATCAGCTAACGAGAAGCGTGGGTGAAGTTTACCTCGCGCAGTCGTCTCCCCGGAGATGTCGCCTGTTTCAATAGCTGCAGAGAAAAGACAACCATGGTATAAAATTGCCTCCATCTCCCCGCGAGGGAACCCTGGTGTAATGCGGCGCATCTGGGGGTTCAATTGGCGTTTCTATTGGGTTGATTCTCTACATCGCGTGAAACGTATTGTGAACGCGTAGGATGCCTTCCATCACACACGGATGTTCTCATACACGAGACGACGGAGGCAATTTTACATTTTCATGCACATGCATACGCGAAATGAGAGTACACGTGTTTTAGCGGCCACCACCCAGCGCGATACCCGCTTTACATTCACAGCGCTTGAAGGAGAGGAGACCGCGGAGGAGAGTCGCGCATGCACGCACATGCGCACCGGAGCAGCTGTTAACGCAACGCAGCGTTAACGCAGCGAAGCGCGCGCAAACAAAGCGCGCCAGCTGTCGTTATGCTAATGCGCCGGAATGAGAGTGTTGCACACAGCTGTGATAGAGGCGAACGGAGGAGGGCTGCGGACGGACGCCGCCGCCGCCGCCGACAACGCAGGAGGGACATGCCTCAGAGCAAGAGATGCGCCGCATCTAAAAAAGTTGCCGAGGACATACGTGTTTGCGGCAGATGATGTGCGACGAGATCGTGTTACTTGGTCATCGTGGTGACGCTTTTGGACGGAGTGGCGGCATTTCGCAAACATGCAGCGCAAGGAGTGAAGATCATCTGAGAGAGCAAGGCCAGCCGGATAGGTTATAAACACAGTGGCACAGGGAATACAGAGGCCGTGCGACGCTAAGATTTGGGCGTGAAAAATGGCGGCTGCGGAGTATTGGCCAGCTTAAGCGAGAAGGAGACATTGGAAGTGTTTCAAAGTGTTCATTGAGACAACAGTTTAACTTGGAGTTTTTGGTTTAGAGCGCTAAAGCTACTCCTTCAACATGGGGCATGCCATTACGGAGGCCTGCATTTAATTTTTACCCCTGTTGATTTTGAAGATTCGCCGGAAGCGAAAGTGATATGTATCTCCTTGTTCAGTCGGCATGCACGAAAAGGGGTCATCAATACACATTGTTTACAACATCTACTCGAAGCGAAACATGAAACAAGTATACCGCGTTACCTTAGGGCCTACTTGGCCACCTTTCCTGCGGGCGAGGAACAGTTCGCCTAGTATGTTCCCCACTCCGCTGATTACTTACAAAACGACTAAGTAGATGACTCAGTGATGAAAGTACATCAAAGGGGAAAGGGATCAAACTGAATTTTGGGAAAGTAATGCGGGTAAAGTTCCCCCGCAAAAAATAAAGTGCATTTCTAAGCGAATCATTAAAAGTGAATTGATTGATTGATTGTTTCTAGGCCTTAACGCGCCGACGCAACGCAGGCGATGAGGCGCGCCGTAGTGGAGGGCTCCGGATCAATTTTGACCACCTGGTGATCTTTAACGTGCGCCGAAATCTCGAACACACGGGCGTTTTTGCTTTTCGCCTCCATCAGAAAAGCAGCCGCCGCGGCCGGGAATCGAACCCGCGACCTCGTGCTCAGCAGCGTAACGCCTTAGCCACTAAGCCACCGCGGCGGGTTTAAAAGTGAATTGAAGTGATGAAACTGAACCAGAGGAATTTAGCACGGATGACTTAACAATCAATGTGGACGGATAAGCCTATTACAATGTATGAAGAGACGATTGAAGTGCATGACAAAGTGGTTTAAGTGGATAACTAAGCGAAATATTCGGGTGAATCATCTAATAAAGCCAATTAGGGAAGACTGCACCAACGGTGAGCTAAGAAAATTCGGGAGCAAAAAAGCAAACTCCACAAACTCGTGACAGTAATCAGTTCGAAATCTTTTGGAGACTCCTTCGTCCTTCAGTGGACAGGCTAATGGCGATGACAATCAATCAATCAATCAATCAATCAATCAATCAATCAATCAATCAATCAATCAATCAATCAATCAATCAATCAATCAATCAATCAATCAATCAATCAATCAATCAATCAATCAATCAAGCCATTTATGCGTCATGATACCGGCGATGACTATGAATTAACTTTGGTAATTAGGCTAACTTTAGCCGACAAAACTGGATGAAAATGAAACTTGCCTTCACGTCAGTATTAGATTTTCCGGTAAAATAGCCACATCAGAAGAGGAAGAATGATATGCGGACTGTGAACGTAAATACAGCGCAGCTGGAGGGAGCACACGTAAGCAAAGGAGCCAGGCTTGCCAACACCGGTGCGCGTCTGGTGGGGAGTCTTCCCACGAGCTTAGGATAAGGAGAATTAATTTTTGCAAAGGTTTAATATCAGCGTAATGTAAGCTCCATACAAAAACAAAAAGGCTGGAAATTATGAAGACGACAAAAGCACGACCAACTGAAAATTTTACGCAATACATGCCGCAAGGTTTCTATAAACCCTTACTATTGAAAGCGTTTTGCCGTTGTTTTACTTCACTGACACATGGAAACACACTCCTGTGGATCTCACATACACGTTCCCACGGTCTCTGCACACTGAGGCGAGGAAATGTGTAAGTCCTATCTTCTGAGTAGTACTTGGAAAAATTTGTCTGGTTCCGGACTATGCAGCGGTAGTCTGAAGAATTTAAGCAAGCACTCGATAATATTTCTCCCGAACTAAGGTCCCACTTTAACGCTCATTTGCGTCGACGAATAATCTATAAAAAAAGTAAGTGAACTATCGCATCAATACATTCTAGCTGATATACAGCCCTCACAAAATGAAAGCAAATATACGAAACACCAATAAATAAAACAAGCAAACACTAAAACATTTTGCGAGAAAGCGCCAATCGTGTCTACATGCGTGTGACGGCAATGCATAATTTGTAACGTTAAGGCATTCAAACGCTATAATACTGTATATTGCCGCGAACCATACATTGGGTTTGTTTATTTGTGTTTTGCTTTTACCGCAAGGCTGCGCCGGTCTGTGTTATCTCTGCGCCAAGGGAAGCGCGTGTTCCATTCTTTCTTTCTGTGCCGCATCTGTTATCTGTCGTGATAGGGAGAGCATTCCGATCTAACGTGAACAGCCCAGAATAATCTTCTTGGATCTACTATGTTCTCGATGTGAATCGACGTTTCGAGAACCACGCGCACCGAAAGATAAAAAGCCTGCAGTGCGGACGCCGGGGCATTCGATTCTGCGACGCTCGCTGACGCAAGTCACTTTGTTGACCGCTGCTTCGCCGCCTCTGTATTCTTTTGAGTTGTTAGGGGAGCACAAGTTCGCTCCAATAAACTTGTTTCTCCTGCAAGACAACTGCGTCGTCCTTGGCTTCGTGACATCTGGTGGAGGTGCTGGGTACGCACCCTTCATGCCCACTGCAACCTCGGGAAGCCGCCAAGCCAGTCCAACAAGAGCCAGCCTCCGCCTGCAAGGTTTACCACCCGAGTTCGGTTTGATGCCAGAAGGGCCCAAGAGAAGGAACGCTGCAACCAACACCATGGTACAAGAAACAACGTCGCCAATCATGCTGCAGCAGCCCCGGGAACCGCCATCGTTCCGGGGAGCCCCCGCTGAAGATCCAGAGGAATGGTTGGAGAAGCTGGAGCGCGTGCGGATCTTCAACAGGTGGGACGATGAAGAAACCTTCCGGCATGTTTTCTTTTACTTGGAGGATGCAGCCCGAATTTGGTTTGAAAACCACGAGAGCGCCTTGACCGACTGGACGCAATTCAAAAGCGAGTTCCTTAAGACCTTCACGACCGTGGTGAGAAAAGAACGAGCTGCGATTTTACTGGAAACTCGAACGCAACACCCGAACGAAGGAGTCGTAATCTTCGTCGAGGAAATGAAGCGACTTTTCCGCCGTGCGGACCCAGGAATGACGGAAGAAAAGAAACTACGGTTTCTGATGCGAGGTGTGAAGCAAGAGCTCTTCGCGTGCCTTGTTCGCAACCCCCCCAAGACCGTGTCCGAATTCGCGACTGAGGCCGCCGCGATGGAGAAGACGCTCGAAATCAGAACGAGGCAGTACGACCGCCCAATCAATGCGCTGGTTTCGGAGACGCTTGGTGCCAGCGCTATCAACTCCGACTCACTACGCGACACTATCCGCGAAATAGTGAGGGAGGAGCTGCGGAAACTGCTCCCGACGCCGCCGCAACCACAAGTCGCTTCTCTTACCGACGTCATTAGAGAAGAAGTGCAGCAAGCGCTGGGAACTTCAACGACGCCAGTAGCACCTCGCGAGCCGCAAGCCATGACCTACGCGGCTGCTGTACATCGCCCTCGCCCACCTGCACCCTATCGTCACGAGGCTCCGTACCGTCGTCCCCTCTCGCCGGCCCGACCACCTGCGGCGCAACCCCCTGCCCCAAGGAAGACCGACGTGTGGCGAACGTCCGACAATCGTCCGCTGTGCTACCACTGCGGAGAGGCCGACCACGTCTACCGTCGCTGCCCCTACAGGAGGCTCGGTTTGCGAGGGTTCTCCGTCGACGCACCCCGCCCCCGAACTGGCCAGCGCCCATCGGAGATCGAAGAGTACCTGTCCAACACCAGCCGTCGACCAGCCCGTTTCAACCGTTCGCCGTCACCCTACCCGTACCAGTCGCCGAACCGCCGTAGCAATGCTGAGTTCTCACGTGGAAGGTCCCCCAGCCCACGCGGGGGAAACTAAAAGCAGCAACTTCTGGAGGTAAAGTTGCACGATCGCGGAAAAATGAAAATCCTCCAACGACGCAACGACTCGCGGAAAACAGTGACTCACAACATGCCCTCATCCCGACGATCCGACCCAGACCTGACGAGACTTCCGTACACGACGACAGCTATACGCCGCGACGCGCACCCGACCGGACCGAGACGTCCGCTGAGAAGACGATGACAACGACGACGCACAGTGCCCGACCGTCAACACGCACAAGCCGAGATGCGACGCCCCGACGCACCCGGAACTCGAGGAAGGCGGCATCCGACGTCAAGGTGTCCATCGACGGCTTTGATGTAGTCGCCCTCGTAGACACGGGAGCCGACTACTCCGTGTTGAGCGGACCATTTGCGTCTAAGCTGAAGAAGGTTATGACCAGATGGGACGGTCCGCACATACGCACAGCAGGAGGCCACCTCGTGACGCCAAGTGGAACGTGCACATCGCGCGTCACCATAGACGGCACGACGTACCCTGCGGTGTTCGTCGTTTTGCCCAACTGCTCCCGCGACGTAATTCTCGGAATGGACTTTTTGACGGACAACGGCGCAATAATCGATCTGCAGACGAAGTCGATAACGTTTTCCTCCGACCACTCCATGACGCCGGAATCGAACCCCGAAATCCGTGCAGCTGTAAGGATAGCCGATGATCATGTCACCCTGCCACCCCGCGCAAGTTTGATGATCACCGTCTACTGTGAAGGTGCTGCTCCTGACGTTGACGCTATCGTGGAGAGTGACCAAAGGTTGCTTCTTGACCGCGGTGTGTCTGTCGCAAGAGGCATTGCGCGCTTCAAGGAACACCAATCCCACATTTTGGTTACTAATTTCACCGAGGAGTACCAGCATTTAAACAAGGGCGCGGCAATTGCATTCCTCGAAGAAACGCAAGAAGCAAGTGACGTGATCGCGGTCGCCGACTTTGAACGCACCCCCGTAGAAACCTTCAAGCTCCCGCAGCCCTTCGACGTGAATCCGGCGCTACCGCAAGAGCAACGGAACAAATTATTCGCTTTGCTGCGTCGCTATAGCGAATGTTTTTCGTCGAGCGCAAAACTACGTCAGACCCCTCTAGCGAAGCACCGAATAATAACCGAAGATGGAGCCCGACCTACCCGACAGTCACCGTACCGCGTCTCTTCACACGAACGGGAAGCCATCCGGACTCAAGTCGACGACATGCTCAGCGACGACATTATACAGCCATCGAAAAGCCCCTGGGCTGCGCCCGTCGTACTCGTAAAGAAAAAAGACGGCACATTAAGGTTTTGTGTTGACTACCGGCGACTGAACAAAATCACGAAAAAGGACGTGTACCCCCTCCCCCGAATCGACGACGCCCTCGACCACCTCTGCCACGCGAAGTACTTCTCATCGATGGACCTGAAGACCGGCTACTGGCAAATTGAAGTGGACGAGAGAGACCGAGAGAAGACTGCATTTATAACCCCAGACGGCCTATACGAGTTCAAGGTGATGCCGTTTGGGCTGTGCACAGCACCAGCGACGTTTCAAAGAGTCATGGACACTGTGCTAGCTGGCCTTAAGTGGCACACCTGCCTCGTATACCTCGACGACGTAGTGGTATTCGCCCGGACTTTCGACGAACACCTTGCAAGGTTGGAGTCTGTACTCGAGGCCATTCGTACGTCGGGGTTGACGCTGAAGCCTGAAAAGTGCCGTTTCGCATACGAGGAACTCAAGTTCTTGGGCCACGTCGTCAACGCCGCGGGAGTCCTACCTGACCCGGCAAAAACTTCAGCTATCGCGAACTTCCCTAGGCCGAAAGACAAGAAGGGCGTGCGAAGATTTCTCGGGCTGTGCGCATACTACCGGCGCTTCGTCGCAAACTTCGCACGCATTGCAGAGCCACTCACGCGCTTGACAAAAGACAGCACCCATTTCAGCTGGGAAAACGACCAAGAAAAAGCATTCTGCGAGCTGCAAAAACGCCTGCAAAGCCCGCCCGTGCTCGCTCATTTCGACGAAAATGCCGAAACGGAAATGCACACGGACGCCAGTGATATAGGCTTGGGTGCCGTCCTTGTCCAAAAGCAAAGCGGCTGCGAAAGGGTAATCGCCTATGCCAGCCGTGGTCTGTCGAAGGAGGAGAAAAACTATTCTGCCTCTGAGAAAGAGTGCCTGGCTATTATATGGGCGATTTCAAAATTTCGCCCATACGTGTATGGAAGGCCATTCAAGGTTGTAACAGACCACCATGCGCTGTGTTGGCTCGCCAATTTGAAGGACCCCTCTGGCCGTCTTGCGCGGTGGAGCTTGCGCCTGCAGGAGTTCGACGTTACAGTCGTTTATAAATCCGGCAGGAAACACTCCGACGCCGACTGCCTGTCCCGCGCCCCCGTCGACCCACCACCACAAGACTCTGATGAAGACAGCGCGTTCTTCGGGATCGTGACGGAGAGCGACCTAGCCGCCCAGCAGCGTGCCGACCCCGACTTACGCGCCATAATCGAGTACCTCGAGGGATGCAACGTTGCCGTTCCTAGGACCTTCAAACGCACCTTACCAGCATTCAGCCTGAGAAACTCCGTCCTCGTGAAGAAGAATTTCAGCCCCGGAACAAGAGCGAATTACCTTCTCGTCATCCCCGCGGACCTTCGTGACGAAATTTTGGAAGCGTGCCACGACGACCCGTCTTCCGGACATCTCGGCACAGCCCGCACTATTGGAAAAATCAAGGCGAGGTACTACTGGCCCGGCCTTACCGCTGACGTCACCCACTACGTCCGGAGCTGCCGTGACTGCCAGCGACGAAAAACGCCGCCGTCAAGACCCGCCGGACTTCTACAACCGATCGCCGTCCCATCGAGACCATTTCAACAGATTGGAATGGACCTTTTAGGCCCGTTCCCTACGTCACGATCACAGAACAAGTGGATTGTCGTAGCGACAGACTACATGACGCGCTACGCAGAGACCGCCGCTCTTCCGAGAGGGACTGCACAAGAAGTGGCAAAGTTCTTTATAAGCCAAGTTGTGCTGCGACATGGAGCCCCGGAAGTCCTAATCACAGACCGCGGAACGGCATTTACTGCGGAGCTGATGCAAGGAGTATTACGCTACAGCAACACGGATCACCGAAGAACGACGGCGTACCACCCCCAAACGAACGGACTAACAGAACGTCTGAACAAGACAATCGCAGATATGCTGTCAATGTACGTTGACGTTGAACATAAGACTTGGGACGAAGTGCTCCCGTATGTCACGTTTGCGTACAACACGGCTATCCAGGAGACGACGCAGCTGACGCCGTTCGAGCTCGTCTACGGTAGAAGGCCGACTACGATGCTCGACGCCATGCTTCCGCACGTAGAAGACGACGACCTCAACGCCGACGTCCACGGATATCTTCAACGTGCGGAGGAGGCCCGCCAGCTCGCTCGAGTTCGTATAACGGACCAGCAGCTGGTGGATGCGGGCCGCTACAACCTCCGACGCCGAGACGCCGAGTACCAACCAGGGGATCGTGTGTGGGTTTGGACTCCCATCCGACGACGCGGACTCAGTGAGAAGCTCCTGCGACGGTATTTCGGACCCTACCAGATTCTACGACGTGTCGGCCAACTTACCTACGAGGTGATCCCCGATGGTGATTCCGGAACATCACGACGACGCACGCGGCCCGAAGTCGTCCACGTGGTTCGCTTAAAACCTTTCTACGGACGATAACGAATTTTATTTTTATTTTCGGACTGTCGCTTATGTTAGCATCGGGTCGATGCACTCTTAGAGGGGGGGTAATGCCGCGAACCATACATTGGGTTTGTTTATTTGTGTTTTGCTTTTACCGCAAGGCTGCGCCGGTCTGTGTTATCTCTGCGCCAAGGGAAGCGCGTGTTCCATTCTTTCTTTCTGTGCCGCATCTGTTATCTGTCGTGATAGGGAGAGCATTCCGATCTAACGTGAACAGCCCAGAATAATCTTCTTGGATCTACTATGTTCTCGATGTGAATCGACGTTTCGAGAACCACGCGCACCGAAAGATAAAAAGCCTGCAGTGCGGACGCCGGGGCATTCGATTCTGCGACGCTCGCTGACGCAAGTCACTTTGTTGACCGCTGCTTCGCCGCCTCTGTATTCTTTTGAGTTGTTAGGGGAGCACAAGTTCGCTCCAATAAACTTGTTTCTCCTGCAAGACAACTGCGTCGTCCTTGGCTTCGTGACAATATGTACATCATTGGTCAAAAAGAAACAAAGGAAAACTACACAGCATTAGAAAACTCAATGTATTTGGCTATATACTCAAAACGATAGCTGGCTATAGAAAGTCACAATGGAGATAAGCGGCGAAATAATGCTTACACATTAGAAGGCAATTGTCAGAATTTCTTTTTAAGTGCGAATGCACTTCTTAAGCGACCCTGAACCTGCGTCCACCGGCGATGTCCGCGCTCGTGCGAGCTGACATGGCACATACCCACGTGCGGGATTGGCCAGGAATCTCCTCGTCTTCCTTGGCAACGGGGGGAGATGGGCGCGCGCTGCCTGGCCGCTGACATTGCACATACCCACGTGGGGGATTGGCCAAGAATCGGGCGTGAGAAGGGCTAATGCACCTGCTTAAAGGAGTACTGACACGAAATTTCAAAGCTGAGATCCGCTCTAGCAATCAAGTACAACGACAACACAAATAGGTGTCTGTGAATAAATGCATCTTTCTTTCTTTGTAGTTGTGTGTGTGTGTATGTGATCTCTCTTTCGCGAACATTACCGAACCGCGCAAATTCAACTCGTGCATTCGCACTTTCACATTCTTCCCCTCGGGGAAATGCCGGGAATTTTTATTTTCTCGGGAGGGCGCAAGATGCTATGATTTCGAACAACGCATCCATGGAGGTTTAAATCAATTCGTATTCGTCCGGTATGACTCTCAGCTCACAGCCATGGTGCCGCTTCGGTGCGTAAAACCACACTTTTTTTTTTAAATTTCAGCCCTGAACTACAATAGGTCACTTTCGTTTGCTGCACTGCAGTTCAAGGCTCAAATCAAATACGAAGGACTTCATGGTGCCCGGGATTCCAAACAAGGAAGCCCGACGAGATATTCAGAGATGGGACGGCAAGGTTTCAGTCTTTAAATCCTCGCTGTCCTTGGTCTTGGGTAAGCAGGCGCGGCTGTAATATTGCCACGAATAAAGGTAGAAACGCAGTATTTACTGGGTTTAAAAGACCTACAGACGGCACAGATGCTGACGCACAACCAGAGCTGCCGTGGCAGCACCTTAGCCTCTTCTTCTTCTCAGACCCAACGTTCCGAAAGACACATACCCAAACAGGGAGATTGTCCCAGGCATGCGGCATTGGCATTACCCCCTCCCCTGAGAAAGCATCGTCCCGATGCAACGTCCCGATTTAGGGTCCTGAGAGTCGCACGGCAAACACAGCAGTTCAGGATTCAGTCGAGCGGGTGTAGTACGGCTTCATTCGTGCTACGTGGACGACTTCGGACTGTGACGTGGTGCGAGGAGAACGTACCGTGCCCTCAGGAAGAACTTCGTAGTTCGCGTCGCTTGTCTGGCGCAGAACCTTGTAAAAACGCATCAATTTTTCGGAGTAACCCTTCCGGCGAACAGGGCTCCACACCCAGACGAGGTCTCCTGGTCGATATGCAACCTCTCTGTGACACGCATTATACCTCCGGGCATCATGCACTTGCTGACACCGAATGCGCTGGCGAGCCAGCTGACGTGTGGCCTCTGCACGCTGTGCGATTTTTTCAGCGTCTGTGGGGACGGCAGAGCACTCGTCAGGTAAAAGCATGGAGTCCAACATTGTCAGGACGCCTCGACCATGCACCAAGTGAAACGGGGTAAACCAGAGCTGCCGTGGTAGCTCCTTAGCCTCTTATTCTTCTCAGATCCAACGTTCCGAAAGACACATACCCCAACAGGGAGATTGTCGAGGCATGCGGCAATATATAGGTGAATGTATCCATTCCTATGCGAATCCTTCAAACTTTCCTGAAAGCAGAGAAGTTCTTATGAAATGTCAGCCAGAAAGCCTGGCATGGTATTTGAGAAGGATTTTGATAAACAGAATTAGGCGCACAGGTATTGTAAAGGGAAATTTTACTTGGACATTGAGCGGCTTTTGGCTTCTTTCGAGCGCAATTTTTTTTTGCGCTTAGTTTCAACACCGGGACTGTTTCGGTAATGTCGGGTGGCCATTGTGCCGGCCTGACATTATGCCAGTGTCCGCATATACCGGTTACATGCAATTCGCAACGGGGACATAGCCACGATATGATTCACGTCTGAAATAACTACGCCAATGACACGGGTAACCCCCCACACCGAGCACTGCAACCACGGGTTTCCTAAAGTACCCGCAAGGCTTCAACCGGCTTTGCAAGGTTTCGAATTATCGCAACATGTCGTCGTAATTCCTCACAGGTGTTCCGTTTGGTGCTATCTGCTAGGAGGAACTCTTTTTTAGTGCTTCAAATCCCGCTGTGCACTTGCTGTTATCATGGCCGGTTTATCGCTGCTGAATCTGCTATTGCTGGCTCACCATTGTTTTCGAAATATACTGACAGCTATTTCCTCGTCAAAGATCGAATTCATTATCATCGGCATTGACAATTCTCTACCGTTTCCTCCTTGGAGGGCTGTTGTATTAGTCGCGCTCCCAGGTGCCTTTGTGGGGCACAACGAAGCAAACATGGACAAGGACAGGAAAGAAACACAAAACGAGCTCTGGTCTTGACCTAATATCTTGAAATAAAATATCAATTGAAATGAAGTGACCGTCCTGCGCCTGTTCTACTATAATCTTTAGATTTCCCAATATAAATTTCACAGTACCAGATCTTGCTTTTTCTTTCTTATTCAAGTTCAGTATTATCGTTATTCGAACGTTGTCAACATCCCACGATGTTATGTTGAACAGAGTGGAAGGATACAATTTTCGCTTTTCCTCAAACGGTGTTTGTGGGCATGCACAGGTCAAAACGCTGGATTTGTCACTTCATGGGGCGCACAAGGCTTTTACCTCCATGTATTGACTTGCTGTTATTTCGTCTGCCTTTATCTTTGTGTTGGGGTTGTCCTTGGCTAGTGGTGCGTTTATATCTCCCTCGTTATCTCCACGCACATCAGTGCGTGCGTTATACATTCCCTTATGAGTTTTTTGATTGGCTATTTGTTTATTTATGATTCTGCATTCTCTGAAGGAGGAATTTGAAAAGGAAGACAAGAAAAAATAAAAATTGGGCCCATCTCCCCACGAGGGGGGACTCGAGTAAATTCGTCGCGTAGGGGGTGGGTGTATTGAGTTAACGTTAGTGTTTGGGGGGTGGTGGTGGGGTTGTAGTGAATGTGTTAACTATCATTGGTTATTACTATTAATTATTATTGCGTTAAAGTTTAGTAATGCGTTGTATCAGCAGCTTCTTGACGTAGTTTGAATGAGTCAAGGATATAAGGCGCATTCGTAGCCTTTGGTTCTGTGTCGGTTTTGTGGCGCAGTGGGAAGAGCACCATGTACCTCGCGTTCCGCCCACAGGGTCGTGGGATCGAAACCAGGCGCCGATAACTATTATTTTTTTTATGGTGTAGGGGGAGGGGTGCGGACGGACAACAACGCTGCATCTGTTGTTGAGAGCGAGGAGGGTACGGGGGAGAGACGCGCACCTGCACCTCACCGCGACGCGCATGCGCAGTGAGCGTGTGGACGCCGCCGCCGACGGTCGAGGGACATCGTGCGACTAGGAAACGCTCCGCGTTTAAAAGAGGCACATAAAAAACAACATAGCAAGAAACCAACAGCGCTTCTGAAAAAGCGAAGATACGTTTCATAGTTTTAAGAGTGGAGCTGTTCTTACTGGCTATAAGTTCGGGTTTCGTTGCCGCCGAAAACTCCCTACGAGGAACGCTATCGCACAGGCGTCGTGCAGATGTTGCAATACCCACTCGACAACGCAAAAACACGTGATAGCGGCCGCCGCAACACTCGAGAGGAGTGCGCGCATGCGCTCAGTATCGTATAACAGACCTTCGCGCGGGAGCTCGCGTCGTCGTGCGCATGCGCTTAGTATCGTAAGAGACCTCGCGCACAGCGTCTTCGCTGTTCTCGGCATGGCCCAGCCGCGGATAGTTGGCATGGCCGAGGAAGAGGCCGCGATTCGACAGTCAGGGCGTGCTACTGAAGTATGTGTCCGTCAATGCCAACCTACAACTGCTTCGCGATTCAAGTCTTGCGCATGAGTGCAGGCTTCCCCGTTTTTTTCTCCCTAAATCAGGCGCATAACAAATAACCCCAGTTCCACCCCTAACGGTGCATTTCCGCCTTGCGTTTTTATTAGCCACATGTGCTAAAATTGGCACAGGTATTCGTACACGGGACACGTTTTCATGTATTACGTTTAATGTGCACCTTTATTTTCCATGACGTTTATCCGGAGAAGTGCAAGAACATAACTACCTCGAACAAGTTGCCGGTGCTGACCACAACCACGAGACGGAAATCTGTCGCAGAATAGGTACAGGCTGGGCTGCACTCAGGGAGCCCTCCGACACAATGAAAAGTAAGCTCGCTCTATCACTCGGAAGTACAATATACCACCAAAACATGCTGCCGGTGATGTGTGACGTACGAAGACGAAAAAAAAGGACGCCATCCCGCCCCGCGAAAGTGGATATGTCCAGCGCAGCTGCTGTAGACCCCAACACATGCCGATGGGATATGGTGTGAAATGTTCCTCATTGTCTCAGCAGGCTTGTCGCCTGCATTCGTCTTCTCTGGCGGCAAATGCTGGGTGCTGACGCATGTGCTCGGCACCTTGGACGAGACCTGCTGGGTCCTGTCCAACCTGACGCTTTCGCTAGCCCTCGAATGACGTCAACCCCTCTTTCGAGAGCAGCTGCAAACCTAATCTTCACCAGAACACACGGGGGCCCTATTTTTCACCGGCGCCTTATCATCCATCGTGCGGTTTTGATGCTTGTTTTGTGCTTTTTTTTTCATTTGAACGAATACTGAGCTCTATGCTGCACGCCTTATCAGCCTGACGCATGCGCTAGGCGTCTTGGGCGATATGTACTGGGCCGTGCCCGGGTTTTTTGTTTCCGACCAACGAAAGCCTAACAGCTTCCTGTAACATGGCGCATTACCAAGTAACTCGAAAGCAAACTTATATCGGCTCAATGAGCAATGGAACCAAGAAGAATGGGGGAAAAATCAGGGAAGCTTGTACTCACGCGCAATACTTGAATGGCCAAGCTTTTGTATACCATTATTGACGGACACAAGGTTGAGTTTTAGCATCGTTGTGGTGTCATGGTTGACGTAGGCGGCATGACATTTCAATTAACTTACATTGAACAAGGCCAGAGTGAGGTCGTCGTTTTGGTCGACGTTTTCGTACGCGCCACTCTGCAAGTGGGACTTATCGTCTCCAGGGGATGCTTTGCACGCCGAGCCTCTTGAAGCGCGGCCTCTACCGCTGCCGTGCGAACTATCCGAGGCCGGGTCATGTGGGGTCAGTGATCACCTACAGCAGCTTCGGCATTCAGGTAGCGGCTCTTCTACGGTGCGGAGCGTATGCGCACGATTACACGAGGACAAACGAACGAGGGGCGTACGCTATGACGTGTCTTTCTCGTTCCGGACTCGTGTTACCACTATAGGGCGAGCGTGGAGGTTTTTTGTGGCCAATGTTGGGCAATCTCCCTAAGTGGTATGCATGGCTTCACGAACGCGCACTCGAAAAACGCGGTGAACGCTGGAGGTTTTGCGGGGAAATATTGGTCAATCCCTCTACGCGGATATGCTTAGCTTGACGAACGTCCGCTCGATGCACGCGTGCATGAGCTCTCGGTATTTTCTCGGTATTTTTAAAGGCGGGTACCATACACATCATCATAATCATTATCATCATCACCAGCCTATCTACGTCCACTGCAGGGCAAATGCCTCTCCCATTATTCTCCAATTACCTCGGTCCTGCGCCAGCTGTGACCAATTTATCCCCGCAAACTTCTTGATCTCATCTGCCCATCTAACTTCCTGCCGCCCCCTGCAGCGCTTGCCTTCTCTAGGGATCCACTCTGTTACCCTTAATGACCAGCGGTTATCTTGCCTTCGCATTAGATGCCCTGCCCACGTCCATTTCTTCTTCTTAATTTCTACTAATATGTCTTTAACAACAGTTTGCTCCCTGACCCACTCCGCTCTCTTCTTGTCCCTTAATGTTACACCTATCATTTTCCGCTCCATTGCCCGCTGAGTCGTTCTCAATTTAAGTTGAACCCTCTTAGTGAGCCTCCAAGTTTCTGCCCCGTAGGTGAGTACCGGTAAGATGCAGCTGTCATACACTTTCTTCTTCAGCGACAATGGTAGGCTGCTATTCATTATCTGAGAATGTCTGCCATATGCACCCCACCCCATTCTGATCCTTCTAATTATCTCTGCCTCATGGTTGGGATCGGGGTCACAACTTGGCCTAAGTGGATATATTCGCTTACCACTTCCACTGCCTCGCCACCTATCTCAAACTGCTGTGCTGTCCCGAGGTTATTGATCATTACTTTAGTTTTCTGCATATTAATTTTCTGGCCCACGGTTCTACTCTGTTCGCCCAGTGCGGAAAGCATGCTTTGCAATTCGTCCCCCGAGTTACTTAGCAAGGCAACGTCATCAGCAAATCTGAGGTTACTGAGGTATTCTCCATTAACCCTTACTCTCACCTGTTCCCAATCCAACGTTCTGAATACTTCTTGTAAACATGCTGTGAATAGCATTGGAGAGATTGTGTCTCCTTGTCTGACACCCTTCCTTATAGGTATTTTACTGCTCTCCCTATGGAGGATGATCGTAGCTGTAGACCCATTGTAGATATCCTCTAGCATTCTTACATAATGCTCATCTACCCCCTGGTTCCGTAATGCCTGAATGACTACTAGGGTTTCGACCGAGAAAAATGCTTTCTCATAATCTATGAAGGCTATATATAGAGGTTCAGTATACTCAGCGTGAATCCTGAATTCTTCTGCTTCGCGTCTAACTGTTAGCTCATTTATCGGCTTCTTTCGTACTAGCTTGTTGCGGTCCCTCCTCAAATCTATCCTAATTCGAGATCTTACCATACGGTGGTCACTACACCTTACCCTTCCGAGCACTTCCACATCCGGCACGACGCCAGGGTTATCGCATAATATGAAGTCTATTTCATTTTTGTGCTCCCCATTCGGGCTGCTCCAGGTCCACTTCCTACTCTCCCGTTTACAGAAGAAGGTATTCATTATGCGTAGGTTATTCCGTTCTGCAAGCTCAACTAGTAGGACCCCCCTGCTATTTCTGCAACCCAGACCATAGTTCCCAACTGCCTTGTCTCCAGCCTGATTCTTGCCTACTTTAGCATTGAGGTCCCCCATAACTACGGTATACTGTGTTTTTAATTTAGCCGTTGCCGATTCCACATCTTCATAGGAGCGTTCCACTACTTGGTCGTCATGGCTGGATGTGGGCGCGTAGCCCTGCACCACCTTGAGCTTGTACCTCCTATTGAGCCTAATTACAAGACCTGCTGCCCTTTCGTTAATGCTATAGTGTTCGTCTATGTTGCCAGCTATGCTTTTATTGACTAGAATCCCACTCCCAGTTCTCTTCTGTCCTCTAGACAACGGTAACATAGGACGTGTCCATTTTTCAGCACTGTAAAGGCTTCGCCGGCCCTCCTAACCTCGCTAACCCTATTACATCCCATTTAATGCCCTCTAATTCCTCGAACAACACCTCGAGACTTGCTTCGCTAGATAAGGTTCGCGCGTTAAACGGTGCCAGGTTCAGATTCCATTGGCGGCCTGTCCGCATCCAGGGATTCTTAGCACCCTCTGCTGCGTCAAAGGTCTGATCGCCGCCGTGGTCAGTTGCTTCGCAGCCGCTGGGGACTGAGGGCCGAGGGTTAACTGGCGTATTCATGGGAGGTTGTGGCCGTTACTACACCAGGGTGGCCAATCCTGCTCTGGTGAGGGAGTGCATTACCGGCAATGGTCGCCGGGGTCAGGCCGCACCCCAAGCCCCTTTGTGCAATTCCAGCAATACGCGGATTTTTTTTTTAATCCGGTGGGAATTGTCCGGCACCGGGATTCGAACCACGGTCCTTCTGCACGCGAGGCGGGTGTTCTACCTCTACGCCATCGCTGCATCCACCATACACAAACGATTTTCTCAATAGCTTCGCTGTTAAAAGCTGTGTTCACTGCTCCCGCCGCCTTGCCAATATAAGATGTTCTGAATGAACCATGCGCGATACACTGACCGGCAATATGTGTCGGTCTCGTCAACGCCCAGCCAAAACTCCTACCCCTGGAGTCTTGAAACTCCGAGAGCACATTTCTGCATCGAAACGTTGTCGATCGCAAAGGCACAGTCACTGCGGTCGCGCCCATTATGCACATTAAAATATCTACAGTAAAGCCCGCTTATATCGAACACGGATATATCGAATTGTTGGCTATTTCGAACCCCTGTATAATTCTGGTAAAAATTACATGCATTTAAAACTTTTTATACTGAACGCGATTTTGCTCATAATGGATATATCGAACTCTCCCGCGCGGGATTTTTCGCTCTCCTTAGGCGCGTGGCCGGCTTTCCCCCAATAGGCACCGGACACTGAAGTTTGCGCGCGACTGCAGCGCCGCCTCTCGCCGCCGCTTAGCAACTCTGGGTCGGTGGATGTCGCGACCGGCCGTTCAGCGCACGTAAAAACACGGCCGCTGCGTGCGGCTCGACGCTGTGTGGCGGAAGTTTTTTTAAGAAACATTGTTATAATAGCAAGTTGCAGGGTCTGAAAGGATCACAATGCTGAAGGAAAGAATTAGTGGAAGCAGCGCTACTGCTGCGTGAAGGACCCCCACACTCCGAAAGGCAGCCTGCCATCGTTCTGTTTCTCGGGCAGCCGTGGAAAATAAGCGTCGCAAGAAATGGATTTTAGCAGTAAGAAAGCCGTGAAATTTTTTGTCAGTGGAAGGAGTAAAATTATGAGTACGATGTCTGTTTATGCGCAGCGCAGACACCAAGGGCCGTAAAACTAAAACGTTTGCTTTCAGTGTTCCATACACATCGCGCGCTGCGACGAATCGCATAGCGTCGCAGCATTTGCATAACGCAAGGTATTACGGCTTCCGCCACTATTGTTTTATCAGCAGTAACCTTTTTTAAGCGACATTCACGGCACCGAATAAATGCCAAAAGGCGGCACAAGAATATGTTCACAGCACTTCGCGGGTGATGCCAAAAGCAATGTCAAGACGGTCGGTACGCATCCCGCTTACCGCCCTACTTTGCTCCCCGAAGTGAACAGAGTTCGGCCACGCATTCCGAGCTAGAGCGTGGTAAGCTATCAAAGGCAAGGTTGAATTCACTCGCGCTGACTGCGCGTTTTGCGTACTCTGAAAGTTGAGGTTAATATTTTTTAAGCAGAGGTTAAGGAGGAGGAGGAAATACATTTTTGGAGAATTCTGAACGGCCGGAACAAACGGTATCACAATTAGTCACTAAGACGACTCTAACATTACTCACAAGATGTCGAAAACTAAATCTTCGTAACGACAATCGCAGCTCCGCAGCAGATTTCCAACTGTGTGGAACTGCGTTTAATTTGTCATCCGCTAATAACGTTTGGAATCCGTTGTTAATTAGTGACAACACCAACCGAAAAAGTAACTGTAGTGTGGTTGCGCGAACAGAGGAAACAACACAAACACGCTTCTGTCGTGCAATCTCGGTAACTTTTCGCGCACGTTAGGTCGACAGTTGTCGTCCGGCCCCGTAATTGTCCAGAAATCGCACAGAAGCACTTGAGACATAGGGAAACTATTTGCCAGAACAGTTTTCAAGCACGAGACACATTCCAAAAACAGTCGAAGAATCGCAAAAACAAACGGAGAGGTGCCGAGTATATGAAAGCGCGTCCGCAGTCTGGCTCTCACCGACCCAAGGTTAGCTCAAGCTTCCAAGGGGCGGTGCTGGGTGTACTTATTCGTCGCGCCCTCTGAGCAGTGACCGGTCCCTGTACATCGGCGCGCAGCGGTGTCACGGGTGTCTCTTGCGAATCCCGCGCGAGCTCGCGCGCGTATAAACCAAGCAGGTTTATACAACCCCCTTGGTCCAAACCGGCCGTGGCAGAGTGGACCAGCTCCACACATGCATACCGTTGGAGCCGAAAGCGCCACACTGGGCGCTGCGGGCTGCGGTGTCACCGAACTTCAAGTCCGTGCCACTCGCTGCCCGCACTTGCTCGGTTCACTGGGTTCGCCGTTATTCGCTTGTGTCCATGCTTGTCTCCGCTCTGTCGAAGACGCCGAGGACTCCGTACCGCTTCCGAGCACGAGCGAAGCCGTCGCTCTCGTGGCCCTGTTACGGCGATACTGCAGTGCCATTGAGGGCAGCGGTCTTGTGCTTGTCGACTGTTTAGATACCGTGGAGCAAGCAGTCACCAGCAACGCGTTGCGCTCCAAGAAGCAGGCTACACTCAAGCAGTCCTTCAGCCCCAATAAATTATTGTTTTCTTTCCGAGAAAGTGGCGTATCAATAGTGAACTGCAGAGTGGTAAGAGCTCAGCGTTAGCTCGCGACTCCATCGGCAAGATTGCTCTCATATAAGTTTTTAAGTGCGAATGCACTTCTTAAGCGAGCCTGAAGCGTCCGCCGCCGTCCGCATAGCAACAGCTGCGGGTGCGCGCGCTCCTCGTCTTCCTTGGCAACGGGGGGAGATGGGCGCGCGCTGCCTGGCCGCTGACATGGCACATACCCACGTGGGGGATTGGCCAGGAATCTCCTCGTCTTCCTTGTCAACGGGGGGAGATGGGCGCGCGCTGCCTGGCCGCTGACATGGCACATACCCACGTAGGGGATTGGCCAGGAATCGGGCGTGAGAAGGGCTAATGCACCCGCTTAAAGGAGTACTGACACGAAATTTCAAAGCTGAGATCCGCTCTAGCAATCAAGTACAACGACAACACAAATAGGTGTCTGTGAATAAATGCATCTTTCTTTCTTTGTAGTTGTGTGTGTGTGTGTGATCTCTCTTTCACGAACATTACCGAACCGCGCAAATTCAACTCGTGCATTCGCACTTTCACATTCTTCCCCTCGGGGAAATGCGGGGAATTTTTTTGCTTCAATTTCTATATCGAATTTTCGCTATATCGAACTATTTTACAATCCTCGCGCTGTTCGATATAAGCGGACTTTACTGTATTCTTAATGGAGACCGTAGAGTGCATAAAGTGCACAAAGCTGACAATCAGTGCATCTGAAGAGCAGCAAAGAAAATGGGGAATACCCCCCTTACCCACTTAGAAAAAATGGAGCAAAATAGGTACTAAAATACGGCCGCTAGTCTTCCCAGGTAAACGTTCATTTTCAAATGGGGTAACTGTGGCATAGTGTGTGCGGTGTGCACAAATACGAAATATATGTTCGTCCCTGCCGATTTATACGGATTGACGGGAAGCCGAAACGCATGTATTTTGTCTCTTTGCTCCGCCATGTATCCCCTGTAATGGCGTCGTCGTTGACATTTCGCGCATATGTCTGTGGACAGATTTAGATTTCCAAAGCACAAGTCATTGCAGTCAGTAGGTCCTTTACTGCCAGTGCCACGGGTAGTAGTGCCACGGGAGAAAATTTCGATGCTAATTATAAGAAAAGCGTCTATATGGTTATTCGAGCAGCGGGAACGGCGAAGCGCGATGTACAAACGCTTCTCGGTGAGGTTATGTCAATACGCTGTGTTGCATACGATTCGCTCGAGGTATTAACGGCCAATGGAAGCTTTCAGGCGCGTCAACAATAAGACAAATATTAGTGACAATAGCAATAGTAGGAGAATGGATCCCTGCCGGTGCTCGTTTTTTTTTTTTTTTTCTGCGACTCCCTTTCAGCAGTCATTGGGGAGGATCGAAACGAACCAGCCGGCCGAGGCGGCCCATCCGCCTTTACTGGCTGCACCGAAACTTGTCGACACAATTCATCCAGATCCAGCTGGAGCGGCTCTCCCAAAGAACCGACGAGAGCCGAGAACCGCCGCTCCAAAAAAGAGCGGCTCAGAAGATCCGGCTGGCTCCTGAGGCGTACTCTCATCATGCATCGCCTCCTTTACTACTACGATGCCTTCGGCGTCAGCCCAAACCGTGCCCGCCTTGCCCTCTCCCACTGCATCTGAATTCCGCGTGGTGGCGCCACCCACCGATCCTTCCGCTACCGATCCTCTCCCGCTACGTCGCATGGTAGCTGGTGATCCGCGGGCAAACCGTGCACTGGGCGTTCCCGCCTAAAGTAGGCGCTCGCCTTGTCGTCCTAGCTCGCTCGCTCGACCCAGGTATACAGAGCACCAAAGCAGCGTCTCGGGGGTATATAGGAGGCTCCACCGTGGTGATCATACTCTTTCAGGGGCACAGAGTCCCCGACACGGTCATGTTCGGCAGCTCGGTGGTGCGCTGCTGCCTGTATCGTCAACACCACCAAGTGTGTCACCGGTGTGGTAAGCTCGGGCACCGTCAGGACGTCTGCCCGCACCCGCAAACGCGTATATGCTTTGCGTGTGGCAAACCCAACCCCGAGGCAGACCACGAGGCGAACTGCAAACCTCACTGTAAGCTGTGCGGCGGAAAACACCCGACCGGCGCACCGGGGTGTGCGAACCGGTTCAAGATGCCGTACGAGGTGAAGAGGCGGCGTTGGGAACGCTCGCAGCCGGCTCCACATAGAACGGAACACGTGCCTCGGAAGAGCACCGTTAGCTTACCGCCTCTCGAAACGAAAGGTCAAAGGGGCAGGAACGACAGCTGCACGCGCGCCAGCACCGAGCGCGCCGACCCAACGGCGCCGGTGAGGCGCCGCAGTAGAAGCAACAGCAGAAGGCGCCGCAGTGCAAGTGGCAGTCGTCGCCGAAGCTCGCGTTCACAATCGGGAGAGGGAGTACAGTGGGCAGACGTGGTTCAGCGCTCTGCGAGACAACACAGTCGAGACGGAAGGCCGCAACCGCAGCCAACGGACGCTATGCAAGCGCTACGGGAGACGAACGCCAGGTTGATGGAAGAGAGAAGGCAGCAGGACCTACGAATGGAAAGCTTGGAAAAGCAAGTGAAGCATCTGAGTAACCTGCTACAGCAGCAGCTTCAGGGGCGGACGACACCGCCGGTCGCGGTCCCGTGGCAAGCCGCGTGCCCCCCCACCCTGACGCCGAGTCACCTACAGAAGGGTCGACAGGAACAAGACGTGCAGGCAGTGCCGCCGGCGTCTCCAGAGGCGGGACCCGCACAACCACCCCAACAGACGAGCAAGACGGTTCCACAAAAGTCGAGCAAGGCCCCAGAACCGAAGAGAAAGCCCAGGCTACCCACGCCCCCGCCGGTGTCCGACACAGACGAGCGAGTGGATGAAGAGGCGGCTTCCTCGGAGACCGAAATATCGGACTCGGAAGAGGACATGGACGAAACAGAGCGAAACAGAGGAGTCAAATCTGGCAACAGGAGGGTATCGCGAGTCAGCAACGCAGTGCGCATTAGGCGCTGCATGGCACGGATAGACAAAGTCGAAAAGGAGCTGAAGGAGGTGAAATTGGCAGTCGCCGAGATACGGGATTTCCTATACAAGAAGTTCGGGCAAGATGGACCCGCACCGAGTACCTGCAACCCAACCGTTGAGCAACCAGTCCAATCGACATGTCAGCAAAACCCGCAAAAGTAGTGAGGCCGGGCTCCGGTCTGGTTGTCTGGCACTGGAACGCCAACGGCTTCCGGTGCCGGAGGGCGGTCCTGCAGCAGCTTTTGAAGGGCATCGATAGGCAGCCCGATGTTATAATGGTGCAGGAGACCCGCCGTCCTTGCCTGGCTACCGGGTACACGCGAGCCCGCCGAGCGCTCGAGAGTGTGGAAAGGGAGCCGCGCAGGGGGTGTGCACGTTCATTAGGAAGGGCCTCATCTACATCGAACACGGGAACCTGCTGGGGAGGAGCAACATCGAGTACTGCGCCACTGAAGTGCTGATCGGGAAGAAGCGAAAGGAGGCCTTCCTCCTGCTTAATATATACAGTAATCCGAAACACACTCAACAGAAATTCAAGACCCCTCTCTACAAGGCCTCGAGGGTTGCTCCCAATGCAACGACCGTAGTCTGCGGGGATTTCAACGCGCCTCATGAGGAGTTGGGATATGGCCGCACGACCGTTAAAGGCAGAGAGCTCCTCGAGGACGCTATGAATGCGGGCTTTACACTGCTCACGAACCCGAAGACCCCTACGCGCATAGGCACGTCGATCACGAGGGACTCTAACCCGGACCTCTCCTTTGTGCGAGGGGCTGGCGGCCTCGTAACCTGGAGAAACACTGGGCTAAACTTGGGCAGTGACCACTAAATTATTGAGATGATCCTCCCTACCAGCCAGACCCCCGCACGCGGGAGAGGAGTACGCCAACACCGGGTCACGGACTGGCCTCGCTTCCGCACCGTCATGCAGGATGCGTCTGTAGGGGATATCACCTCCATCGAGGCGTGGACCGAGTCACTGAAGAAGGCGGTCGAGGAAGCGACCGATACTGTCGAGACGAGCGAGGACACGCAGCAAATGGACAGCCGCCTGGCTCATATGCTGGAGGCCAGGAGGTCGCTACAGAACAGATGGAAGCGCCAGAGAGGCAATCGTAAGCTTCGAAAGAGGGTTGCGGAGCTGGGGAGAGCCATCGAGCGGCACAGCAAAGAGCTGAGCTCCCAGCAGTGGCACGCGGTCTGTAACGCCGCGGACGCGCAGATGCACACCGGGCGAACCTGGAAGCTCCTGCGTCACCTCCTCGACAGCACTTCCACCCGAGGGTTTCAACAACACAGGCTCTCGCAGATCATGGCCACTACGGTCAAGTCGATCGGCGAACGAGAGACCGTGAGAAAGATTAACGAAAAGTACCTCCCACGCACGGCGACGGAGAAACATGCTGACTATTGCGGCACACCCAACCCAGGCCTCGACAGTTGCATCGAGGAATGGGAGGTGCGGGCAGTACTGCAGGAGTTGAACTGCAAATCGGCGGCGGGCCCAGACCTCATACCAAACAAAGCCCTACGCAACCTAAACGACGGGGCGATTGCCGACCTCACCCGGTACTACAACCGCTGTTGGCTAGCCGGGAAGCTGCCCCACCAATGGAAGACCGCGCGTACCGTGCTGATCCCCAAGCCGGGCAAGCCACCAAGCATCGACAACCTGCGCCCGATCTCCCTCACGTCCTGCGTGGGGAAGATCCTGGAACACGTACTAAAGAACAGATGGCAACGCTACCTGGAGTCCGAAGGCCTCTACCCCGAAACCATGCTGGGGTTCAGGGAGAGGCTCAGCACACAAGACGCCATGCTAATGCTGCGACACGAGATAATCGACAGACCCGTCCACTCGCAAGACAACAGGGCGGTGCTGGGCCTCGACCTACAGAGCGCCTTCGATAAGGTGAAGCATTCTGCTATCCTAGCGCAGGTGTCTAGCCTCGGCTTGGGCCAGCGCTCGTACGACTACATTCGAGAATTCCTGACTGGGAGAACTGCAAAGATCCAGGCCGGGGACCTACAACTGGAAGAGCGAGAGCTGGGCAGCGTTGGCACGCCGCAGGGCTCGGTCATCTCGCCCCTGCTATTCAATCTCGTTATGATCGGGGTGGCCAACAAGCTGCTCTCGGAGGTCCCGCAGGTCCGCCACAGCATCTATGCGGACGACATCACGCTGTGGGTCCCCGGGGGGAGCGACGGTCACATCGAGGACACGCTGCAGGCGGCCATCAATACCATAGAGGACCACCTCGACGGCACTGGCCTCGTGTGCTCCCCACAGAAGTCGGAACTACTAGTCATTCCTCCGCCTGGCAGGAACCGAAAGCAAGCGCTCGTCGGCGCCGAGGGAATTACCCTCCGCACGAGGGAAGGCACAGTCATACCGAGAGTGCAGGTACTCAGGGTCCTCGGAATACTTCTGGAAGCCAGCGGCGGCAATACTGCCACAGTGAACCGGCTGACCACCAAGATTGGGGCAGCCAGCCGCCTCATAAAGAGAGTGGCGAGGAGACACCGGGGCATGAGAGAAGCCAGCTTGCTTCGGCTAGTGCAGTCGTTTGCCATTAGCCACGTCGCGTACGTGGGGGCCTTCCAGGTGTGGAAGGTCCAAGAGCGAGAACGAATCAATGCGGCAATACGGAAGGCTTACAAAGCGGCCCTGGGTCTATTGGACTGTACCAGCACGGCAAGGCTCTTCGAGCTGGGCGTTCACAACTCCATGGAAGAGATTGCCGAGGCGCAAAGGACCGCGCAACTGGAGCGACTCTCGACCACCAGAACGGGCAGGAACATCCTCGCCCGGCTGGGACTCGATGGGCGAAGTGTACCTAGCGAGGCGGTTATGCTACGAGAGACGGAGCATGCGCTCCCGTCGAGGACCCTGCAGAGACTGAGGGTAACGCCTCTACCTCGCAACGTCAACCCCAATTACAACCCGGAAAGACGTGCGGCAAGAGCGAGAACCCTTACGGACACGTACGCTAGCGACACCGGCGCGCTCTTCGTGGACGCGGCACGGTACGCCGGATCAAGAGACAAGTTCGTGGCGGTGGCGGTAAAGGCCACCACCGGGGAAATCTACAGCGCGTGCAGCGTGCGAGTGCGATCGGCGCAGCAAGCTGAGGAAGCGGCAATAGCGCTCGCCCTTACGGACCAGAGGTGTTCCACGGTGTTGAGCGACTCCCGCTCTGCCATCAGGAGCTACGCCCGCAACCGTGTGTGCAAAAGTGCTGCGAAAATCTGTGAAGTGCAGTGCAGTGACTCCAATGCAGCGGACACTGTGCCGGCCACCTACCTTCGGTGGTTCCCGGCGCACACCCCCGCGACCAGCGGCCCGCACCCCAACCGCAACGAGACGGCGGACGCCGCCGCGCGTGCTCTCACCCACCGCGCGGAGGCGGCCGGAGGGACGGGCCCGCTGAACGCCTCCGAGGAACCGCACGAAGGCCGGACCGGGGGGCGTGTGAGTGGCGGTATGGTGCGTGCAGCGAGTGCGAGTGTTCGGTGTAGCGAAATGTCGGGCCCCAGTGAGGTGAGCGAGGACGAAGAGGAGGCGGACCCGCTGCTAGGATACGCCGAGATGTTGGACTGGTACCGTGCCGGTCGCCAGACCATGCCACCGCCTCATCCAAGACTCACGCGAGAGCAGGCAGTGCGGTTTAGGCAGCTGCAAACCAACTCTGTGCTCACGCCGGCGCTGGCGCGCTACGTGTGCCCGGAGGTGTTTGACAGTGAGCAGTGCAGTGTGTGTGGAAGTGCAACAGCGACTCTTACCCACATTCTCTGGGACTGCACTACGGACCTGTGTCCACCCGGGTCACACCCGGGGGGCTTACCGACGGACGTGGTGTGGGCTATGCAGTCAAGAGATTATGAAGTGCAGTTGCAGGTAGTCCAGCGGGTCGAGGCGGCTCTCGCCCGGCAATCCCGAGGGCGGGCTGATGCCGCGCGGGACCGAGGGATGCGAGCCCTGGGGACCGCCGGCGGTCCGGCCGGCCCGAGTGGAGGTCGGGGGGACACCGCGCCTTGACGACAGGCCTAGAATAGTCGGGCTGTGGGCGATCCTGCGTGGTCCGCCTGCAGCCTCCGTAGGATTTTTGATCCAATAAAGTCGATTTCTCTCTCTCTCTTCGGGGGTATGTTTCCAAACGCTTCGCTGCACAGAGCACCCACGTGACATGTGTGATATCACTGCGCGCGCAATTCTTTTGAGCGCCTGCTAAAACGAGCCCACCGTGTGCGCTCTAGAATGCTGAATACTGGATCTGATGGCTTGGGTTTGAACCCCGGCAAGTCTATCTCTTAGTTGTTTTTTTTCGTTGGTTAATTTCTTGTTCAAATTTTAATTTTCTTTTCTAAACACACATGGATGGGTCGTTTTTGCTAATAATGGTAATCCGGTTTGTGTTCGGTCGCTTTAGGTTTGAGGCGCAGCTAATGACCACGTTAAATTACCGTTCTCCATCGCACGAACAGACATGTCACGTGGGTGGTCTCTGAAGCGAAGCGTTTGAAAATACGCGCCCCGGGGAAACGCTGTTCGCGGCGTACCCCAGAGGATTCGAAAGCCAAGCGGTTTATATAGTCATAAGCGTTCGAAACTCGTGAAACGCTGGCGCTTGCCATACATCTTCCCGTTGTTTAGCGCAAAGACAACTATAGGTACATTTGAGGGAAAAAATTCACCATGTTCCAGTGGGGGGAACCCTGAGGAGGACGCGAAGCAGCAGTGGGGGCTGATTGGTGTGTAAGTAGAGTTGAAGTAAGTAGTGTGAGTAGAGTTGGTGTGTGGTGTTAGAGTAAGGAGACGCGTGGGTAGGGTGATAAGAAGAATGGAGGAGAGACGCGCATGCGCAGTGTAGTAGCGCGCAGCGCGTGTGCACACCTGGTTTATACGGCTGTGAGGAGGAGAATGGAGAGACGCGCATGCGCAGTGGAGGTGTGGATGGCGCAACAAGGGAGGGAACCGGCTCGACCTAAGCATCCTACGGGAAGATGGTGTAATTTTGTAATTTTGTAATTTTGGTGTAACACAGGCTTCAAGACTGGCCAACTTTGCACCTTGCTCGGCAAGTATGTAGAGTTTTCCTCCAATCTGCGTCAGTAGAGCTTCCAGTGCCGTTTGTTCTTGCAAGATTTCCTCAAGCAATTCTTCAATTGAAAGGCCGGGGTTGCTTTCAATATCCCACGCCAAAAGAAGTTCTAGGTATGACCACAGCGCATGCAGAACTTCGCAACACTTCACTGGGAGCGGCAGCATGACAAGGAACAGGCAGTTCGAATGGAACTGCGAAACATAGGAATAATAACGAACCTGCAAAGCAATCCAAACGTGTCTGAGCGACATTTTCGTTGCGGTGTCGCCCCTCCCACTGAAGGCATTCAGGTACAAGCACCGGTATATGCTCTGTGCCAGTCGACGACGTGACCCGCTTGGAAGTTCTAATTGGTTCATCCAGTGAAAGTCACCGTCCCCCCCTCGAAGCCACGAAGAATCAATCAGAAGTAGATTTTCGTTTCCGGTTCATACGGGTCTGGCGATTAGTGGCAGCATCTTCAAAGAAATCCAAACGTGTCTGAGCGACATTGTCGTTGCGGTGCCGCCGCTCCCCCAATATAGCATAATTAGCTCTATCCGGGTTCGTCATAATTGGGTTTGACTGTATACTAGTTCCCAGTGTTGTACGGAACGGCGTTCCTGGAACTAGTTCCTTTTTGAAGCAAGGGAGTAACGCCACCGTTACATTGAGTGTCCGTAACGGTAGCTCGTTAGATTTATGAAGGAACGGCAGGAACGGCGTTCCTTCTGCGAACGTTATATCGCCAGGATTTCGCTGTTTTTGATGCCAAGGCCGAGAACAAAAATTGGCCGCGTATCTGCTCCTTTCGTTGCAAATGCCGACAAAAGACGATAGTCTTTAACGACTTTTTCCAAGTAAATGCCCCCCTTCGCTTTCCCGCTTATCTCTCATGTTGTTCCTCTTGCGTCGCGCTTTTCTAAAGGTAAAGACGCCAAAGGTTTGCTTAAATCATTTTAAATTTACCGCGTTCACTGCTCCAGGCCGGGTGTCTCGGTGCCAACGCTGCCGTACGGCGAAGACGCGCGTGAATCGAGGCGCCCTACTTCAGCGTTTGTAGAACCGCGTTTCCCTACTTCACATGCGTTGCAAGCAGAATGTGGAAGCTATCAGTGGAACCTTTCGTAACTGTTGCCGGTTGATTTTTTTTAATGGCGCCAGAAGCTATAGTGGCGCCGTCGTGGCACTGCGAACAGCACTTCGATGCCTCCCCAGCTTCCCGGACTCCCATGGCACCAGCGGCACGCTGCGTGCATGTATGATTGCCGTTTCAGTTCCACGTTGTGCGCGAGTGATTTTCGCGATATTTCCTTTGGGGTGGAAGAATGCTCGAAAGCATGTAGGCTTCAGTTCCCTGCCCTCTACCAGGCAAATGTATCAACGGCGGAAGACAGCGAGGCAAACACTGCTTTGCGTCTCACTGCACGCCCGGTGACATATCGTCAAGGGCGACATGTAACCGTCGTAAGGACGATACGTAGTCGCGATGCACCTCAGATTCTCTGCAAGCGGGGGCCGGGGACACGAAAAGCTTCTTGGCCCACTTGGACCGGTGGGAAGAAACAGCTGTGGCAAAAGTGTTGTTAAAGCAACAGCACATCTGAAGGTCGTCGTCAAGCACGTTAAATCTGCTGAAGTTCGACGACACAGGTAGGGCTTCGTTATGTGACGAACGACCTGTTTGGGCTCGATCTCCATCGAAAGGCTTTTTGGCATTGTTCGGCCGATGTCTGGTTGCAATGACCAGTCGAATTTTGATTTGCGTGAATACAAAATAAAATTACAGAACTTGGCCCGATCGAAATCCCAAAGCAATGTTTCTTCGGGACTCTTAAGGAGCCTAGCTGCTTAGTGCTTCTAACACAAAAGAAACAAGCAGGAGGAGAATTAATGAGCTTCCGGTCATTCGAAATCGGAAAGAATCATGTCAGCCTTAGGGTTTGTCACCTCGATCATCGATCCATGTTAGTTAAAGCTAGTGATTCCAGGCTTATTTTCTTGCTGGTTGGTTTTGTCGTGAGGAAAGACATAGAGACCCCAAAGTGCGCTGAATGCTGCCAGCAGCATCTTCAAGGTGATGATTCATCCCCACTCGCTGAAGCAGCCCTCACCACTGCTGTTCACTGAGGGGGACATTTATGTCCGTTGAATCAGCCGAACGCACCGGTGACGTCACTAGAAAACACACTCAGCCACTACTTCACTGTAAATCAAGTGAGAAGCGGCAAGGAGGAGCGACAAGAAGCGACAAGGAGAAGCGACCTTGCATCGTTTATTTAGCTTACCCAGCGGAATTTTGTTGGCTGGCCTGGACACAATTAGGACAGCACTTACAAACAAAATCAAAAAGTTTTTAGTGCTCACAAGGATGAGCTTGAAAGTCAAGTCCCAGAACGCGAAACGAAAAGACACGCGGAGCGAATGCGTTACTTAGTTTCATTTGTGTGCTACGTCAGTGTTATGCACTGAGGAGTCCCATTCACTGTGCAATAAATCCATTGGCAGCCTGTTTGGGTTTCTGAGGATCAATGATTCTGTTGTGCGTCCTTATACCTTTTGCTCACCGTCGTGAGTTCGGGCAGCGTACGAGAATCGAGAAATTCCTCCTTTTCGAATGCGGTGTGATAATCGATCGTTCGTGGGAAATACATGAGTAAAAATTTATTCTCTAGAGTCCTCCGTGTCCTCATTAATGCTTCAACCTTTCGGCGCGGAAAAACGTAACCGGAACCTAAAAATGCAGCTTTTCTCATGCGCGGCGGAACGCGAATCGCTGCCCGAGGCCCGCCCGACCAAGTGCGGTGGGCGCTCCGCGCCTCCCACTAGGTAAAGCAGCGCCACCTACGCAAAGCATGAATCACAGCAGCGGCGGTCGCTTCACGTTGGCGTAATCTCTAACTTCTAGGTGTAGTTTTTACGATAGTAAACGCAAAGGTGTGGCAGTGCAATGCCGGCACGTGCGAGAGGAAAAACAAGCACAAAAATAACAGAACTCCCGCGGGCGCAGTTTCACGCAGGGGGCGCGCGAGCAGTACGAAGGCTCGCGCACTACGAAAGCTCGATAATACCAAAGGGAGTGGATTGCTTTTTGAAGCCCGGGCGGGTTGCTTGCGGACAAAAACTCTTATCCGCGAGCCGGTACAGGAAGAACTATGCGCAGGCTGCGGAAATGCGCCAGAACCCAAGCGACATATTGTAACGGAGTGCAAAAGTATCCGTCCAGTGCTCAGTGATGGAGCCATCCAGCTTTTGGAAGCCCTTGGTTTTAAGGTTAGCGGAAAAGGAAAAGGGACAGCAGAAGAGGTTAGTAAAAGAAGGTTAGAATGTCGGTGGGAAAAGAGCAGAGAAAAATCTCGGAAGACATGCGAACAAAGAAGTCAGTTTAGCACAAAAATTTCGTAAAAGTATCTTCTTTTTATTTCGACATCATTTTTCTTATTTATCTCGTTTGTATTTTTTTGGCAAGGTGATTGTACAGCGGCGTTGCGACTAAGGCCGCTGTGCAACGCCACCCCGTTACAAAGGGGAAGCCACTAATTATCATCATCATCATCATCATCGGTGGGAAATTTGAATTGCATGGGGTGGTAGCAGTAAGCGGATAACGGCGGTGCAGCCCATTATGGCGAATCACTGCTCTGCACTTCGGACGGCTTTCACATTGAGTGGAACGGCTTTAATTTTTTGCCAGTGAATGGCTCTTTATGTTACGTATTTTTTACAATATCTGTGAGCATGCCTGCCGCTGGATTCGTGTAAGTAATACCTGCCCATTAAACAAGCGACGGTGAAATTTAAAACCGGGGAATACAATATTGTTGGCGCCCATTCTCCAGCGTGTGGAAGAAGGATCCGGACGTCTCCTACCATGAGTTCTCAGCGAACGAAACCTGCACTTTCGGTCGGAAGACTTTTGGAGTAACAGGAAAAGAAGTAAGATGCTGTGCCTAGTGCACTACCCTTCGTACGTGATGCCGGCACCAAAAAGAGAAGCAAGGAGCGAAGTCAGCTTCAAAGAAAGAAAGCGGGAATCCGCACCGGCAAGATCAGCAAGATATCCAGCGCAGCAGCTATTGCGACTGGTGCTTGCCTTGAAGTTTTCTGACGCGATGCTTTCAGATTGTCGGTCGGTTGTGAAGCCCCTCGAAGTATGCTTGAAACACAGCGTTGAGCTCCTCACATCAATGCCACTCTTGGTGTGTGAAAAGCCCGACGAACCTAGGTGATCGGCGAGAGTTGGTGGAACTCATATGTACAATAATAATTTATTAAGAGCTGGTGACCAACCACGCAATTTAATAAGGCCAACAAGAATGCAGTGAGAATGATATATATTACACAAAGCGCCTCTCACGGAAAGTTCTGAAGCTTTGAAAATCTTTCTTCCACTCACATCCACTCGCACTGTAACGTAACAACTCGAACTTTTGTTTTCACATATATATGCACGCATGCGTGCATAGATGCATGCGTATGTACTCGCAGTGTAATAATAACTCGCACTTTTGTTTTCACATCTGTTTCATTTCTGTTCATTTATAATTGTTTTTAAGCTGTCTGATGTCATTAATTTGTTTGAATTCGTCATGAGCGTATCTCCGTGGTCCGTCGCAGTCATATCGTTGCCCAATGAGACAGGCAGCTCCACGGCTGCTGTTTAATGCGTGGAAATTAACGCAACTTTTCAGAACATCTGGGAGCAGCAAACTTTGCAGAAAAGGATTACAGATGGGAGTTGCATTTGCCTATTACAAGTAGCCCATAAATACGCCGAAGAACGGCACGACCGATATACAATTAAAGCAGGCCGGTAGACTACGAGCGAAACAAAATCTGTTAAATTAATGACTGGAAAACAAAGCACTCTAGAAAAAAGCAAAGTTACCTAAAATGACAACAAAAACACAGGCAAACAAATTTTATTTCAGAATGTACTTCAGACGAAAGGAAAATCACGCACCAAAACCCGGCATCAGATTTCGCCGCAACCGCCACTGACGATCGGTCACTTGCGTCACCGCGCGGTAGCCGAGTCAAATGGTCAGCGAGCAGGCAGCAATGGGTACCGGCGCGGCGCCGCAGGCATTGGGGAAGTACAGGAGGCGATGGCTTATGTGACAGGAGCGAGGGAAGGCGCTTGGAGCAGGCGAGTTCTCTGAGGGATTCTCGTATTTGTCGTCTGCTCCACTCGCGCTCGCTTTTCCTGCTGTTTCTTTGCGCTCGGTTGACGTCTGGTGCTTGTACGCACCAGATTTTGCATGTGCGTAACTTTTTGTCATAATAATAGATCTAAAATCACGTATACTAGCTCAACGCGTGAGTTAAAGCATACTTTTGGACACCGCTACGAAAGAAACATTGACGGCATCGCCCCATTCCTTGCGAAGCCGGCCCTGTGCGGACCGCGAAAAGTTGGAGCTAGGTGTCAGCTTCTGTATTGAGCAATCTTTCGAAAAAAGGGAATAGTTAGCTTCTAGCAACCGACAGCAGCGAAAATACAAGACCAAAGCAAATTCCAGGCCTTCGGGGCTGTCGGCTTTGGCACAAGCATTATGATTCCCCGCAATCATATGTAAGGTAAAACAGTTTGCGCAACCTTGTCGAACGCTCGAAAGTTTTGTGTCACATAACGTTACACTGTCATGGCTAGAAAGTCTGCCGACATGCACTATGGGCTGCGGAAACTGTAGGTTGAGGTCCAAAGAACCCACTGTGCTTGTTTTATACAAGGCCTCTAACCAATATGGAGGTTTATTGAGCAAAACGTTTCACGTCTACGGTAAAGATACACTAACACTATGTTTGCTCAGACCTGGAGGGTTATTTCGGCATTTTTCCCAAAACCATATCTTCCCAATATTGAGATATGCGTTATGGATGCGTTATGGGAAAACTGCACTAAAGAGGAGCAGGAGGAGTATCGGGAGGAGAAAACTTTATTTAACAGTAAAATTGAGCTGATTAGTCGGCCGGGTCTTCTGTCGTGGACAAGGGAGGAACAGTAATTCTTTTAAAGTCATAGAACGCTACCCCGAGTTTACAAAGATTTGTTCTGTACGCCTGGAGTGCTGGAAAACAATAAAGAGCTGCTTGGAAATATTCATCGGTTTCGATTCTTGTGATATGCGCACGTATATTATTAATTGCATTCGTTAACGAGTTTATCAAGCCTTCAACATCGTAATTATGTCATAATTGTTCGGGTTGAGAGTACCGTAAAAACCCGCGTATAATACGAGGTTTCTTCCCAAATTTTACTATCTAAAATGTGGGCCTCGTATTATATGTGGATCCCAAAGCTTTCAGCCTAAAATTTGCACTTTCGGTTTCAGCGGAGGGTGCGCCATCTTGCGGTGGCGTTAGCTGGCTGCTGCTTCTCTCAGCCGGCGCCATTTTAATTGTTTTGACCACGCGAAGGATCTCGGCACGTTCACCGCAAGTCTATCGCGATGTTGGGTGCACCAAAACAGTATTCGGCTGCAATTAAAAGAAAAGTTATTTTATGCGCCGAGACCATCAGGAATTGCGCCGCAGGAAGGCAGTTCGGCGTCACCGAAGGCAGCATTCGTGGGTGGAGAAAGGAACTGGTGCATGACTGGATAAAGTCTGTGCGGTGTCGGCGGCCTGGAGCACTGTTGGGGATTCCCGTCAGTGCTCGTGTTGGACGCCTAACGCTGCCACCTGGCCGATTCCGTGAAGAAGTTGCAGCGCGAACGCCGCACCGAACACATTGTCATTCCAGGAGGAATGACATCCCAGCTGCAACCGCCAGACGTTTGCATCAACAAGACTACTGCATCAAGTCCTGCTACCAAGAGTGGATGAGGTGAGGAGACCCGTAAGTGACAGCTACCGAATGGCTGACGCGGGTTTCTCCAGCGGTGCTTTGTGGCTGGATCGCGGATGCGTGGGCCAGCATCCCAGAGGAGCTCGTCAGTCGCTCTTTTAAGAAATGCGGCATCTCGAACGCCCTTGATGGCACTGAGGACCACTTTCTGGGGGAAGACATTTCCGACAAGGCGACTTCAGGAGACAGCGGCAGCGAACCTGACTATGACTGAACGGACGTCGGGAGATAGTACCACCGAAAACTGACAATGACTGAACGGAAACTGCAGTGCAAATAAATGTTTTCTGTGCTCTTTACCTCGCATTATATGCGGATGAAAACTTTTTTTCTGATTTTGATGTCCCCGAATTACACCTCGTATTATACGCGGGTCCGTATTATACGCGGGTTTTTACGGTAAGTGCGTTACAATAACGATGGTTACGATAGGAATTCGGAGCACAAAAGCCGCCTTCGAGTACTCTTGGCAACTTTTGTTTGGAACGCGATCGCGGTGGCGTAACACAAACCTTCTAATTGTGTTTGCATGTGAACAAAAAACGCATGCTGAGGACATGCACCTTCTCGCACGCAGCTATAACGAAATCCAATTTGTGAAGAAGGGCTTGTATGCCATACGGCCTGTAGAAAATATCCACACCATCTTTGTGAGCCTCCCAAACAACCCCAAACCTACTAATAAGACGTTTGTGGCGGTGTAGAAAAACTAATTCGTTGGGTACAAAAAAAAAATTAATCTGACAAAAGTCAACAACAACGAGAGAAATAGAAGACAGCCACTTTATTTTCTGCTGTGCGATGCGCGTGTAGGAGCCCGCTACTTGGCACGTAGCATTAGACTATTAGATCTTCACAAGAGCATCTCAGAAATACTGTAGGGAAGCCTACGAATTTTGAATACGCATCGAGGAGCTCTGAGCGCTGAACCTGGCGAATAAGCTAGAAAGGAGGAGTTACACACGATCGTCTGACCGATGCTCACAAGAAAGTTGTTCTCTCTCTCGTCGTGTGTTGAAAATTTGTGCGGGACACAGCTAGGAATTATTCAAATGTCTCAGAAGCTGGAAAAAATAACGAAACTACTATAAATACGCTTTTTAGTGCAATAAAGCATCACAGTGGGCGATTTCTAGCACAGGTACTGCTGCCCCTCATAAGCGGAGTGTAGCAGAAAACGGCGGCGCGTGTCCCTAAGCCGACGTCATAGCCAAAGGCGCCCCTCAAATATCTCACCGCAAAGAACAGATGGCGCAAAACTCGCTCCAAAAACTCGGTTCATTCGGCTATGGTGCCCCTTCTAGCCACCATGATTCGGCTATCCGGCTCTTCGGCTCAGTTGGCTCAGTGCTGCGGCTCACTCGGTTCGACCTAGTTTGACACGGAACACAGAGGGGGAGAGAAGCGGCTTCCACTAACCCAAAGAGCAGGCGCTCACTTTTACTGAGCCATGGCTTACTCGCTCTTTGAAAAGGGCCACTCAAAAGATCCGGCTCGCTCCTGAGCGCCGCATCTCTATCGAAAACTACGAACGGGGGGTAATGGACAAAAAAATATTGATACACTAAACTCTCGCTTGGGTGAACTTCAAGGGAGCCTAGGAAGTAGTTCACTTAACTGAAAGTTCACTAAATTGAATAATCATTTTACAAATGTGTAACAACGAAAATGGACAAACTGAGAGTACCGGCGTTTCCAATGTATTTTCTCAAACACTTGTTGCAAAGCTTTAATCACTCTGACAAATTATTCCTCCCAAAACTGGAGTGGCATTAATGACAAGGGCGGGTGAAGCTAATGATCTGGTGTTACGGCCACGTGGATCATGTTATGGCGCCGTTTAAGTTTTTAAATCTGGCATTTCGGAAGAAAACTGCCCTTGCTCTTTCTAAAGACCATAGTTCACGTAAATTTCACCGTAGGGAACGTCAGAAAGTAAGTCCTGAAAATAAAAGGAATGCAGGCCCTTGGCAGCAACAAAAAAAAAAAATAACAGGAAAGTAGTGGTAGGCTGGACGGTGGGTGGGGGAGAGATAGGAGCCAAACCGGCAACAAGAAGATCTGGATGGTAAATGATAAAGGCATATTTTTGCTACCTTGTCCACAAACCAACACAGGGCTCTGAATTCGAAGCTTTAGTTCCTTCATTTGACACGCAGGGACGTCAGGGGTAAAACAATATTCGTTTAAGAGGAACTGAAGTCCTGGAAACCGTCTAATTTGCCCGTATGCGTGCTGTGACCCGCCGCAAAGGTTCGTTGATCGTCGGTGGCGGGCGTATACGACCACGTGTAGCCCGCGGAAGTCGTTAGGTGAACGTGTGTGAGTGCAGTGACCGGGCGTAGAAACATGCGTTGCCCTGAAGGTTCAAGCGATTTTGCTCTTTCGAAAGCATTGCAGGCGTCTGTGGCAGTCATCTAAAATGCGACCCGTGCGTACACATTTCCCCGTGGGCTTCTTCGCCACAACGCTCCAGATCAAGCAATTGAACTGGCCTATAGGGTGCAAATTCGATGAATAACATGACCGAGCATTCAATTTAAATAAAAATGGGCATCTGCGGAGGGACATTGCTTAACGAAAAACGCCATTCACGCACCGCGTGTTGGCCCTGCGCATACGCGTAGCATTGGTTGCCGAGCCAGGACCGTGTAACACCCTCCATTTCCACAAAAATGCGTCACCAGACAAAGCAACACATTCGTTATAATAGTGCAAACGGAGATAATTGGTCCAGCGGAATTTTTAAAAATGCAAGAACTTTTAAAAGCAAGAAAAAAGAAAAAAAATACATTTGCACGAATGACCCGACTAAATAAAAAATATGCATCTTTTACAACTCCTCCGACAAGCGAAAATTGAACAAAAAAGAAACCCGCAAAGAACCTTGCCAATACATATAAAAAATAGCGAAAACGAACCAAACCAGTACTACGGCTTGCATCTACGGAAAAACACATAATTGGCAAGGTAAAGGCACTCAATCGCTACAATACGACAAATTTCAATCACTGGTGAACAAAAATAAAAGAACACCTAAAAATGATAAAACACCGAAATTCTTTGGCTACTCATAGCCAAATCTCTCTGTTAGGAAATCACACTCGACATAAACAAGCGCCATAAGAATGCTACGAGCATCCTGTGAATTTCTGCCGACGTTTTCGTCAAGTCAAGTTTTAGTCAAGTTGGGTTTCGTCATCACCCAAATTTGCCCACTTGGGGGAAAAAACTAGTAACTGTAGGAGAACGTCCGGTGCGGCTCATTTCTCGTGCGGTCTCGCTTGACTGGCTGCCCGGGCTATTTCTTGTGACGTTATCACGTGCGCAGCCAATCGCGTCAGACCGCACAAGAATAAATCCAAATGAAGGTCTTCAGGAAGCCACTAAGATTTGCCCTTAAATGATCACTTTATTTGGTCATTCTGGAGAGCTGTGGTGAAGTCGAGCTACGGCGAATTCTTGAAGTGTTGGGGCCAGAATACGTGGTACAGGCATAAAAAAGGCTGAACATACGCCTCGAGCACTGCCTGTAGGGGTGCCACTGAAATCCCCCTAGCGGGCGGTTTCGAAAACAGTCGCGGGAGGCTCCAGCCAGATCGCCACTGGCGCCGCTGCTTTTGCGGCATGTTCGCGACTAAGTTTTACCGTTTATGTGCGTTTGGTATACGTATTCATGTTTAGCAGTTACTCTCTTCGCACATGTGGTGTATTTACGAGAGTGTAAATCTCTCTGACGCTCCCTTATTGCGGTACATTTGGTCCGTATAAGCGTCAGGTGTGTGTGTGACAGCCGGCGTCGCGAAACCGGCATATGCATGAATCTGGTTGTAATCCCACTGCCCTGAAATTTACAGACCCCACGCCAGCCCGCCCAGCCTCGCCGCCAACGGCAAAGGACGGGGCGTCTGCACCCTGGTGAGGAAAGGTCTCACCTACGTAGGGAGGGAGGGCGTCAAGAATTCGGCCATCGAACACACGCTTGTCGAAATAATAACGGAATGGAAGAAGAAAAAGAGCACGCTGATGATAAACATCGACAGTGGCCCGGCCAACACCAAGCAGAAATTGAAGGAAGTGCTACCCAAGGCCTGCATGACGGCAAGACCGCAAGGCAACCTGGTGGTGTCCGGGGACTTCAACGAGCTGAACCAGGCTTGGGGCTACGGAAAGACACTCGCCAAGGGGAGAGACCTGTTAACGGACTACACGGACGCCGGACTCACCGTAATTACGGACCCGTCGCAATCAACACGCACCGGAAACTCCTGGTGTTACCGCGGAAGGGAGCAAGGAAGAAGACCGAGCCAACGGAGGACGAGAAGATCAAGATCAGAACCAGAAGCGGCCAGGTGATTCCCGAGGTCGAGAAGATCCGGGTGCTGGGCCTGTTAATCAAGAAACACTGAACCAACGGAGATACGATCAATCGCCTCACGGCCAAGGTTCACCAACAAGAAGGTCGGCATGCTGGAGGACAGCCTGTTGCGGCTCGTTCATTCATTCGCCATGAGCCACGTGGCGTACGTCGCCGCCTTTCACAACTGGCGGCTAGACGAACGCAATAAGATCAATGCGATGATCCGCAAGGCCCACAAGACGGCACTCGGACTTCTCGACTGCACGAGTACAGAGAAGCTGCTGAACCTTGGCGTGCACAAGACGCTCGAAGAGATCGGAGAGGCACAGAGAGCCACCCAGCTCGAGCGGCTCGCGGGAACCAAAACCAGAAGAGCCATCCTGAAGAGACTGGGCGTAGACCCCGACTCGAGCAAGGACGGCTACGGCCGCACGGCAGAGATCCCGGACCAGGCACAAAAAAATATCAGTCTATCCCATTCCGAAGAACATGAGCCCCGAACACAACCGGGAAAGGAGAGCGGCGAGGGCCAAGGCAATGGTGGAATTGCACGCGGAGCTGCCGGGGACGAAGTACGTCGACGCCGCGGAGTATCGAGAAAGCGGGGCATTCACGGCAGTGGTCATGGACGCCAAGACCGGCGGCACAATCACCGCGGCGTGCGTACGGCGCGGTGCGCGGAGGAGGTGGCGATTGCTTCAGCCATGTCGGATCCGGACTGCAAGACCGTGCTGTGTGACTCTAAGAGTACAATGTGAAACCATGACAAGAACAGAGTATGTTGCGGGGCAGTGCGGGTGTTCGCCCCGCTGTTCCTCAAGGACAGAGAAGTGACCGGCCCACGCGGGGAACTAAGTCTTGGAACGTTACCAAAACCACAACGAGACGGCGAACTCGACCGCGCGAGAGTTAACAGGCCGCGCGGCCGTAGCGAACCCGTCTGCGAAATGGTGGGGGGAGACAAGGGATAGGCTGGCCACTAATAACGAAATAACGAAGCAGTACAGGCTACGCAGGAGGAGAATGGCGCCGCCCGACCCGAGTCTGACTCGGGAACAGGCGGTGGTGTTCAGACAGATGCAGACGGGTTTGCTACTGACCCCGGTTATCCTGAAACACGTGTGTAATGATGACAGCGCCGATGATCCCCGTCTTCACGATGACCCCCCTCCCTTCTCGTGGCCTTGCTGGGTCTCCCCATCCGGTGGCGGATGTTGGGGCGGCCTCCGCCGACGCCAGCGAGTCGCAACCCTTTGTTGGCCCTCGCCGGCGGCTTTTGTGCGGCGTCGGGGAGGCTTTCCTTTCATCTTGTCCTTCGGGGACGGCCGGGGGGGGGGGAGCGGAGGTCAAAACCCTTTTTGGCATGTGCGCTGCTGTGGGGGAGGCGGAATTGCTCGCGCCCTGCTCGCGCATGCTTCGACGAGTCGGTCGAGAGCTGCGACTGCAAGCGGTCGCACGAAGACTCGCTCCCGTGGTGGTTTCTGGGCGCCAGAGCCCCACGCATCTTTCCAGCCAACCGTGCGGCGGTTTGGCACCTTTTTGGCCTCCGGGCCCTCACCAGGGATCGTGCCGCGATACCCCCTTGCGCGCTGCGGCGCCTTTTTAATTTTAATCCAGTTTTCCTTGTCTTATGTTATGCTTCATCGTCTTCTCTGTAAATAAGTGTAAATAGACTTCTTTTTCTTCGTCACCTACTGGCCTCGTCTCGTCATCGGGTCCTTCTCCACCCTCCACGACGACACCAACCACCTTCAGAACGAACCTAGCTTTACTTGCGCAGCCCGACAGCGTCGTGGACGTTACCTGTGGCTCAGTTAACGAAGTGGTGACTCAGTGCGGGCCGAGAGGCGACTCCGAGAGTAGAGGAGGAGAGAAGTCGACACCACGCAAGGACAGAGACGAAGCAGGGCAGCTGCGAGCCGCCTACGAGACAACGGGTGGATTAGTTTTCCTGCAGGGGAAACTTCACTTCAGCACCTTCCGATCCCCGCGGGACGAGTGGGACTGACGTGTGTGGTGCAGCGGAGCGGCCGTATCATCGACGGTGAGTGGTCCGTCTCTGCACCTTTCTTTTTTTGGAGGGACATCCTCATTGCCAGGGCCCACCATGACTAGAGATAAAGATCTCGAAGCGGAACGCGCAAAAACGCGAGAGCTGGAGCGGCTTGTAAGGTTGGCTGAAGCGGAATTCCTAGCGCGTCCGGGAAACGAGGACGTTGTGCGGCCGTGCTGCAGTTGTGGTCAGACAACACACTCGTCCGCTGACAGCCGCCGTTACCGCTATCTCGATCACGAAGCCAGTCCACCCGCTCAGAGGGAACGGTGGGTTGAAGTAGCTGATTCCGAGGTAGGGGAGAGGCCGCGTCTGGTCACTGCGGCGGTTTCCGGGATCTTTAAAAGACGGCCATACAAGGTGGGTGGCCGGCTAAGGGGGCCGAGTGTCCCCGCTAACCCATTTAAGCTGAGCCTCAGCGCAGTGAACGAAACTGCGTTGTTGAGAAGGATTTTTACCCCTGATCACCTGACCAGGCCGGCGAAATCTGCCTCTCTGGCGGAAGCTTCCCGTGAAGGCGGTTCCCGTCAGAAGCAGAAACTTCCCATCAGCGGCTCCTCGGCTACACAGCCAAGGGTAGCAGAGTCGGTAGGCCAGGCCACGGGCCAGGCAGGCACGCTCGCCGCGGCGGCACGCGCCGGAGAAGTGGTGGCGGGCTTGGCCAGCGGCTGTCCCGGGAAGGCAAATGAGCCGGGCAATGTCGAGGCGCCTCCGCGGATATTTTCAGCGGTAGAGGTAGCGGCGGTCGGTCAGACAGTCAACGCCCGCTTGGGCGCTGCAAAACCTCTGCCGTATCACGACCGGCCATGCCCAAATGGTTCGCTGGGGGCAGACGCTGCCGCCGAAGTTCGCGGTGGTAAAACTGCAGCAGGCACGACGGCCGACGGCAGAGTACAAACAGCGGCCGGTGGGGCCCTGGCGAGAAACCCGGATTTGCGCGCCATGCAGCTCCCGTCTGCACAGTCTTGTGGTCGCGCCCAGGCATACCCGCCGGTGTTCCCTTGCTTCGACGAGCCACTATCCGGGAGCAATAGAGGCTTGCGGAATTCGCCGGGTGACATATTTGGTACCCCTAAGAGTAGACGAGGCTCAGCTGCGTCGAACCTGGTTGACCGCCGCACTGATCGCGGTTCTTTGCGGAAGCGTGCCCGATCCTGCTCAAACGGGCTTCTGGCGGCAGTAGCTCCCGCGGGTATTTGCGGTAGCGGAGACCCGGCAGGCATAGCGGCGGCGGTGTCCAGCGGGCTAACGCAGACGGGTGATGCCCCGACGAGCGACATGGACTCGGACGACACTGACCCGCCGTCTGCACAGGCGGGTACGCGTCCTCAGCAAGGTCCGCAAGCGCTCATTAGCGTTGACAAGCCGTCGACCAGCTGTGACCATGGCTCCAGTGTTGCGCTGTAAAGCTTTCGGGGTCGCCTAGCTCTAAGCGCAGCTTCACAGCATCGAACGCTGATAAACTGCTGCTTGCGGGAGCAGTAAATCGAAGGTCCCAAATGAGAGCAAGGGTCGACAAAGGGGCAGCGGAGAGCCACTTTGCATGCGCTGGAGGGGACAGTGTCAAACGCGTGCATGAGAAAGGATGCGTCTTAAAGCTTCGGCTCGTGGTCATGCGTGTGGCTCTGACAGTGGGGACTTCCCCCACGGCTTGCAGAGACGGATCACCTCACGCCTCGGCGAACTCCGAACATTGCAATTGGTGCAGCAACCAGGTGGACCCTCACCTCGAAGCTGCGCCTGATTAATCTGAGTGCTACTGGCGGAAGGAAAAACTGTGGTGAACGGATTGAACGCCCGTGCGCGGGTCATTCCGCTGCTGTTTTTTTCTTGCCTGTGCTTTGGGCGGAGTGTAACGTTCACCCTGCGTTTTGTTGCTTTATTTTTCAGTTGCGTTGTTCATTGGGCCGCCGTTTTCTCTTGTTTCTTCCCTTGTTCTCGCGAGTGAGCCCCACGTTTGCCTTGTTGGTGTATCCCGCACGCGGGTATTTTGCTGGTTGCATGATGTGCCCCTGGAGTGTTTGCACCCTTTTTGTTTGATTTCTTTTACACCCTTCTTATTTGATTTCTTTGGCGTAGCACTTCACTTTGTGCTTTGCTCGCTCGCAAAAATTTCGCTTGCCGCATTGACTCTTCAAGAGATATTCCTCGCGGTTTTGGTTTGCTTGCTTGGGTTACGGCGCTGTAATCACTGTGTTTTTGTGCCTGTAGTAGTCCAAACAGTCCTGACACAGGCTTCTGATGGGGGAGCTGTAATGATGACAGCGCCGATGACCCCCGTCTTGACGATGACCCCCCTCCCTTCTCGTGGCCTTGCTGGGTCTCCCCATCCGGTGGCGGATGTTGGGGCGGCCTCCGCCGACGCCAGCGAGTCGCAACCCTTTGTTGGGCCTCTCCGGCGGCTTTTGTGCGGCGTCGGGGGAGGCTTTCCTTTCATCTTGCCCTTCGGGGACGGCCGGGGGGGGGGAGCGGAGGTCAAAACCCTTTTTGGCATGTGCGCTGCTGTGGGGGAGGCGGCATTGCTTGCGCCCTGCTCGCGCATGCTTCGACGAGTCGGTCGAGAGCTGCGACTGCAAGCGGTCGCACGAAGACTCGCTCCCGTGGTGGTTTCTGGGCGCCAGAACCCCACGCATCTTTCCAGCCAACCGTGCGGCGGTTTGGCACCTTTTTGGCCTCCGGGCCCTCACCAGGGATCGTGCCGCGATACCCCCTTGCGCGCTGCGGCGCCTTTTTAATTTTAATCCAGTTTTCCTTGTCTTATGTTATGCTTCATCGTCTTCTCTGTAAATAAGTGTAAATAGACTTCTTTTTCTTCGTCACCTACTGGCCTCGTCTCGTCATCGGGTCCTTCTCCACCCTCCACGACGACACCAACCACCTTCAGAACGAACCTAGCTTTACTACGTGTGTCTCGAACAGTACGAGGAAGACACGTGCAAGGTGTGTCACAGTGCGCGAGACACTGCGGCCCACCTGCTGTGGGACTGTACGGCACGGCCCAGCGAAGCGGCAACAGCAACAACGATCCCGCCGTGGTTCGAGGCTGCGGCGCGGAGCAACGACAAGAACGACCAACTCCAGGCCGTCCAGCTGATCCTGGCGGCCCTTGAAAGGCAGAAGCCGGAGGAAAGCCCAGAGGGCTCGGCCCCCATTCATTGGCGGCTGAAGGACCTCGAGGGGAGTAGAGAGGCGGCTGCCGAGTAAAGGGTCTTTGACAGGATGACGTAGGCCGCGTCATGGTGCTCCTTTAGGGAACACCACAGCAGGTGATTCAATAGAGTCTTTACTCACTCACTCACTAACTGTACCTCCATAAGTAGCGTTTCTTCAAGTGCTCATGCTACGGCTACACACTACGGTGTAAATCGATTTTGCGTGCTTACATAATCTAGCGGAGCACTCATACCTGCAGCACGCCAGTTACGCTTCGTATCTCAGATATTGATCACTACCCTGTACAAGCCAATGTGGTGTGAATTCTACGAACATTCTACGCAATAAGTGCGATGGATAATGCAAAATTATACGCATGAATCAGCACACGGCAAAGAATTTAATGCTGGGTCGTCTTCTCGCGAGGTGAGCGCTCGCAAGCATTCATAATCCGCTACATATATCCTCCGCGAGCAGCGCGATATCCGCGTCCGCGATAAACGCTTCTTCGAAACATCGTCATATGACACAGGGACCCTGCAGAATATAGTACAAACTGAAATTAGAGGGTATTATCAGATACCACATTCTTTCAATAACACCTCTTATCTTGTGAATTCACTGTAAACTTAAAAAATGCGTCCGCCGAGTGATCAGCTGTTCGTCGATGTCGAAAAACAAAATGTAAGTGAATGCGGAGCTTGTGTGTTGGATTATTGAGATGTTCATTCCTTGATTTCGCTCCGCATTTGAAGACAACGATAGTTAAGCGTCCACCCCTTACGCCTCCCGTTCCCCCATTTTTAGGGAAATATAAGTGCATTTCGCATCTAGTTGGTCAGGCGAGTCGTACCTTGCTTAAGTTTAGACAACCGTCCTTAGCATTTTCGCAGCTCCACTGGGTTTGTTCATTTCCGTACGAGCTATTCTGTTTCTTCCGGACGTGCCGGACGGCTTATTTTTTCGTGGTTTCAGTAACTCTCATTGATCCCTGCCATAAGGCGGGAGTGGGCACATAGTTAAGCCCCCACAGCCTTGGAACATACTTAATATTTTCGCGTGGCCTATATTTCCATAGAAGGCACAAGTTATTGTAAGGTATTGCGTAATCACAACCCCGAAGCATAGTTTTCTACGATGTAAAACGAATCCAGCCATTCACTTTGCCGGCGACAATAGAACGCGGCAACAATAGAATTCACTTGTGTCTGACATATTCGGAGGTGACGGTGGTGACATGCTGCTGCCGTTGCCGACGCCCGTAAGAGCGGCGAAGAAGCGCGAAGTACCGCGTCTCCAGATACCTCTTGTTTGCTTTCGAGCCCTCTACTAGGAGACAGCTGCAGTTTCGAGTGCCCTAAACTTACAATTTGCTTACAGACACCACCATAAGTTGCTTATGGCGCCGAAAAGCAAAAAGAGGCAAGAGAGAACCAAAACACTGCATGAGCCCCTATCAGCCGGGCAGCGCTCATCCCGTAAGCGCCGCGGAGAAGCGACGGCGGCGGTCGCTTCGAGACGTATACGTCACAGAGAAAAAAATGGTAAATCCGGAAAGTGAAGATGGAAATGCAAACAAAAGAGACCTCTCTTTCTGTAAGAACAGGTGCCCGCCCGAGGATTGCGAAATGGCATCATCTATAAAACGAGGGAGCACAAATATGCGTGCGCCCAGAAATACAAACACGATAACAGGAAGATATTCGGGTCGAGACAAATGCGATCAATATAGCCGTGGGTGACAAGTGAAACCGCACTGAAGAAGCAACCAAGAGAGAAAGAAAAAGAAGAGAGAGAACAAAAAGATCATATGGTCATTCTTACCTCCCATCAAACTTATACAGCATTGCATTATCGTGTATAAAATGGCACATGCCATTAAAGCTAACAAAATGCGAATCTCTCTCATTTTGTTGGGAACATGCCATATCTCAATACACCTACCACGTAAACAATATACCGATCAGCTCAGTCCTATCATACAAATACCTCGGGGTGCTCATGACGTCATCGCTTTCTTGGGCAACGCATATCGACACCATTTGCTCGGCAACCTCGCGTACTATCGAATATCTTCGCCTTAACCTTAAAATTGCGTCTCAGGAAATAAAACGACTAGCCCATCTAACATTCGTAAGACCGAAACTGGAATATGCAGCAGCCATCTGGCATCCATCACAAGCATACCTAACTGTACGAATGAAATCCATCGAAAGCCGCGATGATGCACGCTTAATCACCTCGCAATATTAAAATCATGTCAGCGTCACTGCCCTTGAACTGTCTCTCTCCCTCCCGACCCTTGAATCACGCCGCGTCATTGCTAGTCTCTGCCTCCTCCGTAATTTCTTTTATCGGCCACAATGAAGACACACGTTACTGAGGCCACCTTACAGAATATCACCCCGCTTAAACCACAATTGACCATAAGCCCCGATAATCGCCGGAACGTCAGCATTTGTTTCTTTGTTTTTTCCTAACGCTATTATTCTAAGGAACGCTTTACCCGCCGACATCGCCACGTGCACCGATAAAAACAATTGAGGGATAAGCTTGAAACATACGTTCACATGATGTATTAACGATATAAATTTACTGTACTGGCTCGATGGTCCAATTGATGCTTCCACTGCTTTTTGCATTTTAGAATTCTGTTCGCTTGACTTCACTGTTACCTTTTACATATTTTGCGCAATTTTTATTTAACGTATTCTTTTTATTGTATTTTACACCTTTGATGTTCTCCTTCTTGTTTTTGGCCTAAAACAGGCAAAACAGGACTAAAACAAGTTCAACAGTACTAAGAAAAACCCTGTTATCTCCCCCCCCACCTTATATAATGCCTCCGGGTCCTTAAAGGTATAATAAATGAAATGAAAGAAAATTAAATGAAAAAAGAAGAGGTTGTATGAGAAGGTGTGATGACCGAAACCGGGGCTTGCTGGTGAGCCTGGACTCAACAGGTTTCAGTAGTCCATCGTGTCCTCTCAGTGCTTGGCACTGGGTATTATAGGGAAGAAGTTCGCCTTTTCACAAGTTCGTTTATAAACAGAGGACCCTGTGTTTTTGTGGTTTGGTATACATGCTCGATCTTGAGTTAAATTCGCAGTCGTCCAATTTAAGGAACACTACGTGTTATTGCGGGAAACTAAAAATGTGAAGGACTACCTATAAACAGAAATAGTTAAGCGCCTGAAGTAAAAAGAGGGTCTTTTTTCTGAATGAAAGATACAACAAAAGCCAGAAAGTTCTCAGGAAGCTACCAAATTACAGTAATGATGAAAGAATTTCAGAGTGGTCCTAGCCATCTTGGCATGATCTTCTCGATGTTCAGCAGTGCTGGAATCACACGAAAATACCTAAACATACGCCATAGCCCAATTCGCCCAATTTCCCCTATTCGTGAATACAAATACGGCTGCACGCAAAGCTTCAACACGCCAAAGCAGGCAAATATTGAAAGATGAAGAACTGTGGCCAATGGCTGAGAAAGTTTGCTTACACAAGCAAAATGTTCTTTTTCGCAACACTTCATCCACCTCCAACCATACTAGAGGTTTACCAAAGGCAGGCACGTCGCTTTTTTCAAGTGTGATTGCAGTTTATTTTCCAGCAGGAAATATTCGCCTAGAGTAGACTGTTGGCCAGTGCCTGCCTTTCCGTCTCTCGCGAATAGACCATCTATCCCGATAAGGTAAGAGTCGGCGTTCCATCTCTGCCCGCCCCTCCGCTCCCCCCCCCCCCTCCGTTCTCCAGAGGTTTTCGAACGGGATTTCGGCATGAAATGTAAAGAAATTGGCAGGTAAAGAAAAGCCAGAGAGAAGGCCGCCGTTCCAATCTGCTGCTACTTCTTCTTTTGCTACCTGTGCAGGCCGCTGGTGCGGGACTTGCGTTGAGGGCTGTTTCGTGTCTTTCGTCGGGCCCCACTCAGACTGCACGTGGAACCAAAGCTCTCTTGGTGTTTCTTCGGAACAAAGAACTGGACAGTTTTGTGAAACACTTATTGAATGTGACTGACAGGAATGTGGGCATCACCCCAGATCTTCATTTTCTGTTCTGATTTTTTCTTATTCTTCTATCATGTAGCGTAGCAAGCCAGCGCGACGGCTCGGCTAACATCACCGTTTTCTATTAAATTTAGTCCTTTTCCCCCTCTCTCGCTCTCTCTGCCTCACTATCTGCTCCCCCCACCCCCGGGTCTCTTTGCACATGTCATGTGAACTTAACGTAATCAGTAAGAGAACGACGGTAGACGTCCTTTCCCAGTCCCTGTCAGTGACGTCACACCCAACCACCTGTGTGTTCAACCGGGCCATCAGAGTTGCTGGCTGAGGCAGCGCTCTCGCATGAAGCTGAAAGCCTTCCGCTTGCGTCGCAGCCACGCCCGGTACGCGAACCACGCTTCCCCGTACGCGTGACTCATCTGGCTGCACCCGTGCTCACACCGCCAGGCACGGGGACGTTCGTCTGTCCCTTGATGGAACACGAGCCCGCGCCGCCCGCTTGGCACACACCAGGACGACGCTCGTTTGGCCTCAGCTTTACACATCGCTGCCATTGTGAACATTTCAGAAACGGAGTATCTTTTCAAGATGTTAAAAACCCGCCATACGAGGCCACACACTGTACTGGAAACTGCCCAAAGCACTACACGAGCGAGTCCCCGCACGGCCATCCGCTATGTACCTCTATCATGCCCTTCATCAGTATTTCGACGGAATGCGGAGATCGAACCCGCACATGGGTATTATGCCATGCAAAACGTGGTGAATGCGGAGGGACACAATGCAAGTCGCGCCTGATGCTTTTCACGCCTCTGCGTCCCTTTTCAGGCTTTATGTTTTGCTGAACAGAACTCTGACATCTAAATTAGCAAATTTGCACACTTTCTCGCATTTCTAGGCGTTGTCATTGATTCGAACTTTAAATTTGATGAGCATGTAGTTTCAATTCTTAAAAAGGCGTCTTTCGGTATAAGGGCATTGATTCGGGCACGTCCATATTTTAACACTCAAATCCTTCTGGGCTTATACTTTGCTTTCGTTCACTGTCATTTAACCTACTGTATAACATCCTGGGGTAGCTCTTACGCCACCCATTTGTCACCCCTCGTTACATTACAGAAACAAGCTATTCGCGTCATCAACTCTGCACCCCGTCGATCTTCTTTCTTTCCACTATTTCAACAACTTCGGGTTTTGCCTCTAACTCAAATTTATCGGTACAGCCTCGGTATCTTATTTTTCAAAATTCTTAATCGCAAACTCGTATTAGCCGCTTTCCCGGTTCGCATGATTACTAATACGAATAACACGCGTTTTTCGAGTCAAAACAATTTCTTGCTTCCTAAGATTCGATCTAATTATGGTAAGCATACAATACTGTTTTCAGCGATATCTTTTTGGAATTCTTTACCCAGCTATATTAAAACAAATTCTTTCTATAAGTTCAAAACTGTACTTAGGAACTACCTGCTTGACATATAAATTTCTTGTGGTATATTAATGTTCCATTTTTTATTGTATCTCGTTGTTTATATTTTGCTTGAAATCTACTACTTGTTATAACTGTATCTAAAGTTCTATTTAGTTTTATATTTTGTCTCTGAAAACATAGTTATGTATTGTTCAATAGTTCTGTATAGTTTTATAGTTTGGCTTTGTATATGTACTTCTTTATGGTTCAATAGTTCTGTATACCTTTTTATTTTATTTTTTTAACGTCGCTCGTATTATTTTGTGTATCGTCATCGGAGGTCCCGCGTACGGCTTCGGTCTTGGGACCTCCGTCTGTATTACAACCTATATGTAAATATGTATACATCCCTGAATAAAATTGAATTGAATTGAATTGAATTAAGAGGCCTTATAGAGCATCGTGGCGAAACCTATCCAGGAGGCCTTTTTGGGGAAGAATTTCGCCACTCTTTTTAAATTGCGGGGTCAAATAGGACCTTTTCATGCATCAGTAAACTTACCGCACTGTGTCGCCGTAAAAGAAAGAAGCTTGCATCCGGTGTACGGACTGAGCAAAGACTGCTGCGGTGTCACCGAATTGTTATTTGCCTTCGCCATCGTTGCAGTAATCTCAGTCCACGGCCTCCAGCTCCTTGTTAAGTCCTGGCTAAACTAACAGAATCAAAGAAAAAGTATTCACAGTTACCCAGAATGCACCGTTGTAGAGCATTCCGACCAAATGTGGCGTTCTGCGAACAAATTCCTGCTCTGCGTCGCCCCTCCCTTTTATCCTACTGCCACAAAACCGAGCCGCATGCATTTGAAAACAGGGTTACTAAATGTGCGGCATTTTGTTTATTAGCGTCATCTTTGAGCTGGGCACCAGTATTGGGATAATAATCAGCAATGATAACCCTTGTCGGCTGCCCATGAGGTATCGACAGCAAGCCTATTGCTTTTAAACAAAACTGCACCTTTACGAGTATGATACACGGCTTGTGCAATACTACAGGATGTTTTTTGCGGGGCCTTCACCTGGCTACCTTTCTATCGGATATGAATATTTTCAAGGTTCGACTGCTGTCTTTATCTTTCCTAATTACGAGGCCACGGCGAGGGCATAATCAATGCAGTAGTTTCCCTTTATTGTGGTCACATTATGGGGCTTAACGCGCCGAAGCTGCGCCTGTGCTTTGGGGCTCAGTGTTGTGGAGGACTGCGGATTAATTTTGACCACTTGGGGGTCTTTGCCATTTGCCGAAATATCAAACACACGCGCGTTTTCGCGTTAAGCCTCCATCTCAAAAGCAGCCGTTGCGGCCGGAATCAGATTCGTGCTCTTGAGCTCAGCAGCGCAACCGATTAGACACGGAGTTACCGCGGCGGGACCTTTCACAACGATCCCCGCACGGGGCACTTTGTATATTCAAGGTAACGGTATTGGCGACACCGCGGATCCGAGCCCCCATGCTCACCCCGTATCCAACCGTGGCCATGAGTTTATAAGGTTAAGGGTAAAAGCCTTTAACGGTGGACGCCTTGGTCAAACCCCGCCCGATGGCGTCACTGTCAGTTTACCACGCAGGGAGCTCCGTGCCATCTCCCGGCATCAGGGTAAACCGAGCGAAGAAATTACCCCCGTTCCCTGCTTCTTTTACATGCCATATGCTAAATCGCAACCCCGCAACTCGCGAACACGATCGGTCACAGAAAAGGGGCCGCACCGAAGGTTCATATCCGCACCTTCTAGCCAGTTCTTTCCCGAAGCCGGATAACTTGATTTCATGGACCAATCAAGACCTCTTATCCGTACTTCCGGTTTCTAAGTTCCTTGAAGCTATCCTAGGCAAATCATACAACGCTAAAAAACTCCGAACTGTCGAAGTTCTAGTTAAGCCAATACCAAGCAGCAAGCCACCAGTCTCCTGATGCAGACCTGCATGTCATATTGTCACCGATAGGACGATGGACCTTGGTGGTTTAGGGTTGAAGGAATTGGCTTTATTGCCACGAACTCGTTGGTTCCTAAGAACAGCGACAGCGCGCTTGCCGAGCGCCAACAACGTCATCTTCCTCTGGCCGTCCGTCGATGATGATAGTGGGGGATTGACCATCCGCCGTGTCAATGAATACTAATGATTGCGGCATTATGAGTACTTTCGACACTCGTCCCCGCCGCGCGAGGACTACTTTCGACGTCCGCCCTTGCCGCTACCTCCTACTGTTCGAGGAGCTCGCTCGCCGTCCCCTCATCGCCTCGCCTCACCTTTTCGACGATCTCGCCGTGAGAGTCAGTCTCCCGGCCCTCACCGGGAAAACTAACCCCGGCAACCCCTTGAGGTGGTGTTGCCGCTGTCGCAAATGGTGAAGAGCCTCCACGAATGTCGCGACGCCCGGACAATAACGCCGACAATACGCACGCCATGTCAAATAACCTTGACATCATTATCGACGGACGCGACGTGACGGCGCTCGTGGACACAGGGGCAGACTATTCCGTCTTGAGTGGGAAGTTGTCTCGTAACCTGAAAAAAGTAACAACGCAGTGGGACGGTCCCGACATGCGCACCGCCGGAGGTCACACTGTGGCGCCGATAGGACGTTGCACCACCCGCGTCGAAATGAATGGTGAAGTGCGCCCGGTGAAGTTCCTCGTACTGGAGAACTGCTCCAGGGACGTTATCCTTGGGATAGACTTTTTGACCGAATATGGCGCCGTCATCGACCTAGGAACGAACAGGCTTACGCTTCGGACACCTGCACCTACTCAAGAGATCCCTTCGTTGACGGCAGCACCGGTACGTGTCGTAGCCGATCACGTGAAGCTGCCCCCGCGCTCCAGCGTATTCTTGTCTGTACAGACAGATATGGCAACTAGCGGAGAGGCTCTGATCGAGGGCAGTCTCCAACTTCTTCTAGAAAAGGGGATCGGCATTGCTCGAGGCATAGCACACCTTCATGAAGGACACGCGAATGTCCTTGTTACGAACTTCCGGAACGAGCCACGGCATTTGACAAGAGAAATGACCGGAGCTTACCTGGAAGGAATTGCCGACTCCATTGACGATCCTTCGCTGTCCGAACTGACTACACGATCTGCAGCCCGGAAACCAGGCAAGAATGCGTCCATCGATTTAGACATCAGTCCGAAGCTTTCGCTCTCAGAGCGGCACGAGCTATCCCAACTGCTCGACGGCTTTGGGGACTGTTTTGCTGCAGAAACCGGTGTTGGCAGAACAAGTGTAGCGAAGCACAGAACTATTACTGACGACATAATACATCCTGTCCGTCAAACACCCTATCGCGTTTCTCTAAAAGAAAGGGAAGTTATCCAGGAGCAGGTTCGAAACCTCCTCGAGGACGACGTTATTCAACGGTCGACAAGCCCCTGGGCTGCGCCGGTTGTGCTTGTAAAAAATAAAGACGGAACATTGCGGTTTTGTGTGGATTATCGGCGATTGAACAAAGTGAATAAGAAGGACGTATACCCCCTTTCACGCATTGAAGACACGCTTGATCGGCTCCGTCATGCTCGTTACTTCTCGTCTATTGACTTAAAAAGTGGCTATTGGCAAATCGAGGTTGATGAGCGGGACAGGGAGAAGACTGAATTTATTACACCAGACGGCCTGTACGAATTTAAAGTTATGCCGTTTGGGCTATGTACAGCACCGGCAACGTTTCAGCGCGTCATGGACACGGTCCTCGCAGGCCTGAAATGGCAGACCTGTCTTGTTTACCTTGATGACGTCGTCCTTTTTGCTTGCACTTTCAAGGAGCACTTACTTCGGCTGAGAGCCGTGCTTGAAGCTCTGAAAACCGCCGGCTTGACAATAAATCCCAAAAATGCCGATTTGCTTACGCCCAGCTCAAATGTCTTGGCCATGTCGTCAGCAACGAAGGAGTACGCGCTGACCCAGAGAAGACTGCTGCAGTGAGCACTTTCCCGAGACCATCAGACAAAAAGGCGATCAGAAGGTTGCTGGGCCTTTGCGCCTACTGCCGACGTTTCATTGGGAACTTTTCCCACATTGCCGCCCCACTGACCCACCTCACGAAGGAAGATGTTCCGTTTGAATGGAAGCGTGAGCAACAACAGGCTTTCGAAGGACTCAAAGAAGCACTACAGACAATACCTGTTTTGGGGCACTTTGACCAGGAGGCGACGACAGAAATTCACACTGACGCTAGCAACAAGGGGCTTGGTGCGGTACTTATTCAAACCAGGATGGCGCTGACCGAGTCATTGCATATGCGAGCCGCGTGCTCTCTAGGGCGGAGAGCAATTACTCCATTACTGAGAAGGAGTGCCTCGCCGTCATTTGGGCTGTCACTAAGTTCCGCCCTTATCTTTATGGGCGCCCGTTCCGGGTGGTCACTGACCACCACTCCCTATGCTGGCTGGCTAACCTCAAGGACCCGTCTGGAGGTCTAGCACGGTGGAGCCTGAGGCTACAAGAATTCGCCGTCACTATAGCGTACAAGTCTGGGCGCAGGCACAGTGACGCCGAACTGTCTTTATTTTTTAATGGCGAGAGTTTGCCGTACAGCATAAAAGGAAGTTTAAAGGTACAACTTTGCACCAGTGGCCCTGAAAAATACAAGACACCGGTACTAGGCTCCCCATATCAAACGCTTAAAATCTGATGGTCTCCCAGGCCCTGTGCCCTGTGCCTTGAAGGCGTTGAATTCAGACCTTTCTGAGACTTGAGCAAGTCAACAGCAGGTGTTTAACGTCAGCTCCCGGCGCAGGAGTCACACAGAAGTGGCCAGTGTCTGCAAAGCGGGGCGTGATATTGGCAGGTCAGGCATGAGTAACTGCTAAGGATTACGCCACGCCAACTCGAAGCCTCCGCAGCAAGACCTCCTACCAGCCAGCGAGCCCACTGGGGAGGTCAGTTCCACGCGGTGGAAGTAAAGCACGCGTAGCGTGGCGGAGATTCTGTTTACTCCAGCGGTTCTTCTGCGGTAGATGCCGGAAGAAGTGGAAGTGGCCGTGGGACGTCTCTTCGGTGGCAGGCGCAATCTTCCGCAGTGTGGGCAGAAAGCATGTCCCGGCAAATCCAAAACACGGACAGGGCATAGGTAGGCGTCCATAATCGCGTGAATGTATGCAGCCAGGCTTGCACACTAGGCAACACGACGTAAATCCTGAATCGTGGCCGTTGAGTCTATGAAAATTTCCAGCATCACCACACTAGTCACTGTCGATGCAAGCGCTTGCAGACCATCCCGAATGGCAGAAAGTTCTGCTAGCAGGCTGGGTAGAGCACAGGGGGAGTCGTACGCACAGCTTTGGTTCAAGGCAGGGTAAGACGGACACGTCTAGGCCGTGGTGACGATGTCGTCGTATGCCCCGCCATCAATGAAAGCATGGACAACCCGTTGTGTCGCAGACACCCTGTCAGGGACACGAAGGACGGTGTCCGGGGGCTGATGTAGGCCAGAGGTACGGACCTGAAGCTCTGTTAGAGGCTTGTTGTCCGTCCCCTGATGGTAGAGCCAGGGCGGTCTAGCGGCGCAAAACCCTGGCATCGTCTCCGGTGGCTGTTCCATGTACGCAGCGAGAGCTGCCGCCTCTGGAACTAGTCCACGTTTCAGCAGTCAGGCGAACGACGCTGAAGAATGATTTCATCGAGCGTGTTTAATTGACCTTCGGCTTGCAGCTGCGGAATTGGCGTTAAGCGGGGGAGGCCAGCTATGGTGCGCATGGAGGCCCTATTAATAGCCTCAAGCCGATGCCGGTCCACTTGCGTCATGTGATGGAACTGTGCCTGGAACACGCGCCTTGGCTGTAGTACGGAACGAACTAGGAGACGGGCAATCCTCCAGCAGACCCGGCCATACTCCTGAGAGATGCGGCGAACAATTAGGTGGAGCAGTTTTCCGGCTTCTGTTGAGCAGAACGTACCCATTGAGCTGCCGACCCGGAGGCCGATATCTCTAAGCCCAGAACCCGAAGCTGTCTGACAATGAGAATGGTGGTACCATTCACCTCCAGGGCGACCGGCGATACTGCTAGGGAGCGACGGCCCCAAGCGTTGGCGACTGGAAGCGCAGAAGTCTTCTGTTGAGAGAGGGTGAGGCCCAAATGCTCCCACGATTTCTGGCAGTTTGTTCGCGCTTACTGGAGGGTATTGGCAGATCTTGATGGACTGTCCATACAGTAATGTCATCCGCGTACATGAGGAATACGGGTCTTAAATTGTGGCCAGATGCCAGTCTAGCAGCAACGAGACGATGTTAAAAAATAGTGGAGACAGAACAGGCCCTTGTGGCACGCCACGCACCGGAGTAAAGGAGCCGAAACTTCCACCGTTGAAGCGTACGGAGAAAGAGCGGTGTTATAGAACGTGCTGGACAAAGACACAGAATTTGTCTGGGAGGCGGAGACAACATAGTACCTCTAAGATGGCAGCGTAAGCAACATTCTTATACGCCTTGCATATGTCTATAGCAGCCCATTCCTGCCACGGCGAGAAGGGCCTCCGGCCAAAACCATAGATGAAAGGTATTCAAAGCCATCCTCAGTACCCAGATGAGGCCTGAATGCAATTTGCGCAAGGTTGTACTATTGAAAAGTATCAAACCACGACTGAAGACGTGTGGCAAGCATCCGCTATAACATCTTCCATAGCGCAAATATCAAGGTGATTGGTCCCAAGTTCATGTGGTGGTTTTCCGGGCTTTGGAATGGGGACAATATCCGCTAGAAGCCACGATTCGGGGAGTTTACCGGAGAGCCACATCTGACTTAAGGAGTCCAGAAGCATCGTGAGAGCTTGGTCGTCGATATTTTTGTGCACCTCGTAAGCAATGCCATCGGGACCCCGAGCAGTCCGTAGTTTCGCTTGATCGATCGCGGGCAAGAATGCAGCCATTCTAAACGGTGACTGAGTTTCTGAAATGGCTTCGCAAGTTCGCTGTACGCCCACACTGTTCGCTTGGGGGTACGTAACCGGCTTTGCCACTGGCACAGCATCAAAGGCCGGAAACAAGACCCGGGAAACTTCGGGGGAACAGTGTGCCGGATCCTTGTTCGATGCAATGCAAACGCTCGCTGCGGCTTCCGGAGGGTGGTTGCCAGATTCCATGGCGAAAAACGTGCGCCAGATGAACGCCGTTGAAGATGGAGGGCGGTGAGAGGCGCTCTAGTCAAGCCAGTGCTGCCTGGACAGTCTTTTCACGTGCCGTCTGGCAGCAGCGGTCAGGCGCTGATACTGGAGCCTGGCAGATATCGGCGAAGGGTCCCGGGTGGCAATTACTTCGGCTTGCTTACGGATGGCCCAGAGCTGGAGGAGCCGCAGATCTGGCCTAGGGCGGAACTCTTCCACCCCCGTATGCTAGCAGTCCTCCCTGAGGACACGGTGAAGCAGATCGAAGGGGTCCGGGATGGACGCTGTGTGGGAAGCGTTGAGGGTGGATCGGAGTGTATCCCAATTCACCACTGTGTAACGGCGACGAAGAGGACCCGTTTACTCGGGAATAAGCCCGAGGCGAATTGGGTGGTTAACACTGCCGCAGCAGTCCGCCTCGCGTTGCCAGGAGATTGTTTGTGTACCCAGCCACCACTACATGTCAGATGAGTATGGGGGCATCTGGACGTGGGTACAATGACGTGTCGGGCTAGTAATATCATTCAGCAACGTAAAGCATGCATCGGTGAAGTGCTCCAGGACCACTCGACCACGCTCACTTGAGACAGGGTATCCCCAGTCACAGTGTGGAGCATTGAAGTCCCCCGCTACACAAAGGGCAGCCAGGGTTAGTTCGCCGTTGTTGGGTAAGCCAACCCAGCCGCATGCGGGGAGCACGACCACTGTAAGGACGCACGTGACACGACACCAGGATAACTGCAAAATGCGGAAGCTGCACCTTTACCGCCACCACCTCCGGTCAGTTTGTACACCTCGAGTTTCGATAGTGGTTTGATGAAATCGAGTTAGAACATAAATGGCCGCCTTGCCCGGAGGAGTAGAACGTGAGCTGCACCGCCGACCAGCAATGGACGGCTCAGCGTGTTCCGTAAAACGAGGCAAGCGGGGTAGAGAGTTCGTCTCCTGAAGCAAGAAAGCCCAGGCATGGAGCTTTACCAGACGGATTCTTTCACGGAGCTCACCAATTTTTGTAGAGAGACGCCGACAGTTGCACTCTATAACGTACTCTTGCGGTTCAGGCATGGTAGCGGACTGGTTAGCGAAGTTGTGCGGCAAGTACAGAAAGCAATGTCTCCAGCTCGTGCACCACGAACTGGAGAACCTGTTTGTGGGGCAGGGCAGAGGAGACTGGCAGCGAGTGAAGTGCAGTCGTAGACGCGGCGTGCTGTTGAGGCTTGGAGAAAAGAAGAGGATGGCGTGATAGGTTTGGAGATGATTGAGGCAAGTTCTGCTGGAGGCGTGTTAGTTGAGAACGTCACTTCGTGAGTTTGTTAATTTCTCCATGCAGCGAGGCCAGCTTTTCGTCTAGGGCCACAAGCCCATCCTTCACAGAAGACAACGGTGGCTCAGAAAGAGCTTGCCGACGATGGCGCAAACCACGGGTAACGTTGAATATGTTGGCTGCGAGGGAGACTCGGTGGCTTACTCCTCCTCCAAGGCGTCCTCATCCTCTCCCGCCAAACAGCCGAAACGGTTGAACATTGAGGTTCGGTCTGGCTGGGGTTCGGTCTGACGAACACGCCATGCATGGCGCTTCGCACACTTGCTTTTGGTGGGGCAGCCTTTATCTGGGATCTCATGGTCGTCAGAGCGACAGAGACCACACTTAAACTTTGGCTGTTGAGGTGAAGCCATCTCGTTTCGATTGGAATCCGGTGTTGGGAAAGGACAGGAAGTGCTGGTGTGACCACGGCGAAAAGAACGGTAGTAGTGCACTACCGTGCACGGCCTCGGCCCTGCTTGGAAATGACGAGGCCGTATGACACAACCATTGTAGAAAAGCCGGTTTGGAGGTTCCTGCGGGCCCCGTGGCGTCACGAGGGAGGTTCGGCCGGCTCCCATATACCGGCTCCCATATACCGCATCAGAAGCACGTCATGCGTGTCACACCTAATGTTGTCACAAAGGTAGTCCGGATCCTCCCCGGGATCCACCCCCGAGATGACATAGCGGCGGATGTCAGTGCCTGACACCAGGTACACTTGAACTCGAAGAATCGTGTCGGCAGATAGCGCTATGTGCTGCAGAGAGTACAACTGGGCCACTGCGTTCAGAGGCGTAACCCACACGGACACAGTGTTCGTAGCTCGGTGATAAGCGTATCCAGTGAATGATCCATACACATCTATGGTGTTTTTAAATCGCCCGTCCGTTCGTCTGCCCTTTCTCTTAGAGTGAGAGAGGAAGCTTCGGATCTCAATGTTTCCTTTCTATATGTGTGCAGATCACCTTTTTTATATAGTTTATCACTTTAGCAAGTTCGCTCTGCGTCTTGTGATCTATCTTTTATGACCTTTGGTAAGAAAGGGTACCAAGAACTGCAATATTGCAGCATTTTCTGTCTCCACAGTATAAATAACCATGTGCAGAATTTTATAGTCATGCCTCTAAAATCTCTATTATGGTGTCTTGTGCTGCTCATGGTTCAAACTTTACTGGCTCCATAAACATTAGCGTACACAGAACCATTTTGTCAGCAGAAGTATATGGAATTTTACTCATTGCACAACACATTCTTCAAAACCGAATTGCCGAATCCATCATCTATACGGATTTCTTGGGCGTTTCTGCAGTCTTACCCCACAAGCCCTGCAAGAACAAAATAGTAAATCTCGTTTTCCACACCATCATGTCTGTGTATGCATACAATTATAAAATGGCCCTGTGCTTGGTCCCAGAACCGCCAGGGATCGCTGAAAATGATGTCACGGGTGAAAAGGACACTGCTTCCGCGCTAAGCAACACAGTAAACATAACAACAGTACCCTACACTCGCCTCAAGCCACACATTATACAAGACCTTCGTAAAATATAACAAACACCCTGGAGTGAACAGAAAGACAAAAAATGACTGAAATAAAACCATACATGGGACCATACCCCACCGATACACGCAGCAGATACACAGAAGTCGCCATGGCTAGGCTATGAATAGGGCACCGTCATTCAACGCACTCATATCTGCTAACGGGATCTTCAAGACCCCTGTGTAGCAGGTGCGCAGATGCCCTATCCGTAGCACACATCTTAATTACATGCGAGGCACTTGACACCAGACGACGAAAACATTTTCCTGAATTAAACACACAAAACATGCCGCTACAGCCATCATACTTTTCGGCCGACCACCCTGTGCTTTCTATATTGATCTCTATACTATCTTTTATACTATCTCTATACTCTCTCTATACCCAGTGCTCTCTATACTATCTTTTATACTGATTTATTTTTGGTAGATGGGTTTATTTTTCGTGTGTTCGTTTTGTAATTTCTTCTGCTTGTATTGTGGTCTCATACGCTGATGTTATTTGATAAGTGGTTTTTAATTGCATTGCATTAGTTCATTTGCTCGCTTTGTATTTAATTCATTGTTTGAGCCTGTATATTGCTATTACCTTTGTATAATTTCTGGAAACATTATTATTGTCTATATGTAAACCGCGTTTATAGTGCAACTTGACTAATCTCCCCGTGTACAATTGTTTTGTAAGCTTAACCACTCCTTTCTGTAACGCCCTCTGGGCATTGAAGGTATTGAAATAAATAAATATTAAACGGGTGTTTCACTTTTTATCAGACGTCAAATTTTTGCAGCTTCTTACGCATCACGCATGATGATTTTGGCACTATACACCAGAAATCTTCATTGCCTTCTGTTGATTTCACTTTCTTTATTGACAAAATTTAGTATTTAGATTTACATCATACTCAATAAATAACTTTGTCTTTGGCGCTATTTGTCCTAGTGCACTTTGCACCCATAAACACCAACGATCATCATTTTCTATTGCTTGATTGATTGATTGTGGGGTTTAACGCGCCGAAGCAACGCAGGCGATGAGGCGCGCCGTAGTGGAGGGCTCCGGATTAATTTTGACCACCTGGGGATCTTTATCGTGTGCTGAAATCTCGTACACACGGGCGTTTTTTTTGCTTTTCGCCTCCAACAGAAAAGCGGCCGCCGCGGCCGGGAATCGAACCCGCGACCTTGTGCTCAGCAGCGCAACGCCTTAGCCACTGAGCCACCGCGGCGGGTCATTTTCTATTGCGGTCACCCTCTACTGTGTACTGTCATCCCAGTAAATCATCATTTTAAAAGGTTAGCGTTAAATTGTATAACGAGAACTCCTGCCCGCATCTACCACACTTCAAGAATGAAAAACAAATGCCGAAGAATTTGTGTGAGTTTATTAAATGAGCTCATGAACTGAAACCCTTCCCGTTCCACTGAGGTATAACGGGTAAATTACATACATTGAAAATGGATGTTTGGATTTAGAATAAAAAAAATGTAAAAGGTAATTAAACAAGATAATTACGCAGAAAATGACTCACTACAGAAAAATGATAAATACAAAAGATCTAAAAGCTATTATCGCGTTATTTGACGCTGACTTTGTTTCTGCGTGTGTGTCAAATTGTGACAAAATATTTGAGGGGTTAGTATTGTTGAATATTACGGTAATTAGTTTATTCATTTCTTCTAAAAATTTTGATGTTTTTGTACGTTTTATTAGCTCTGGTTTCCTTCTTACGAGATAATTTTTATGGATATCAAGAAGTTGTTGTGTGTGTTTGTTTTTGGGAAGTCCTGTAAATAGTGGTCAAAACTGTCTGCTGGTAGGTTACATTTGCATATGTTTTCATTTCTAATGGCGAACCTATGAAAATAAAACGAAAATCTACCGTGTCCAGTGATAAACTGTGACGTGTAATAGTTGGTGGGAAAGTGGTCCGGATTTATGTGAATATTCTATATTCATTGGAATGTGTAGCTTTCATTTTCTTCTTGTTGCCACTCAACATTCCCATATTTTCTGGGGTTAATATTGAGCTGTTTTTTGATAAATTGTAGTGAAATAGGCCAGTCAATTTTTTCGCCATATTTTGCTGCTTTTTTAGCGACTATCCAGTTACTGCATGTAAGAATAAAAATGTGAGAACGTGTTACCGCAACTACTCATGCGGCCGTAAAAGCACATTATGGCCACCGCGAATGAAACACAAGGAAAAATGAAAAGATCCCAACCCCGGCGCTGTCTAGCAACTGAAACCTTATTAGGCAAACAAGAATCATTAAACCATAGAAGAAGTGACCTATATTCCCCCATAAAAAAAGAAATAGGGCCATAAGTAAATGACACACAACAAGGTTTCAAAACTTGCCGTGTATAATAGCTCACTAATACTAGTTTTCTAGGAAGCACCACTGTGCGCCTGACATTGTTATACACAGATGGCTCGGGCGCGTGCCGCTTTGTTATTTTTTTTTTGCGCTTCAACGTTTTCCCGGATGCGATGGCTCTGGTGCCTCATAACACCGACGGTCCCATGGAGATCGCGATAGCAGCTGCACGGCTGACAGTGGGGGGAAAAGTTTGAGAATGCCTGCCTTTGACACGTGGAGAGAAAAAGGTGTAGAGAGAGAGCATTTCTTTCTCTCTCTCCAGCAATAATGGCTCGTGGCGGCTGGGAAAAGTCAGGCCGCAACTTCGGTATGGCTCTGCTTTTCCGGGTCTCCTGAACCATCTGGGTGATCAACGCTGTGAAGAAAAAACACATTTATTTAGGAGCACAGTCAGTTGACAATGGTGGCCGCCGTTTTGGCGGCGACCGCTGCAGCCCGGGCGACCAGTTCAGCTTGAGCCTCCTGGTCTGGGCAGCGCAACGCCTCCTCCCACTGTTCACATGACATCTGGATTAGAGCAAAATTGCTCCTCCCATTCCCTTCGTTTCTCCCAAAACCCGTCCCGATGCCCAAGTTCTCCTTCCCGACAACCCACGACATCCGGCTTTTTCCTGGGGGCGACACGGGGGGTCCCCCCGGGATCGTGGCGGTGGGTCGCAAGGTAGCTTTCCCCGTTCATTTCTCTCCACCTTCGGGTGGACAAAATTCTCTTTGCCGGTTGGCCTGTTTTTGTACTGTTGCAATTGGGTTTAACCGGTTATACTACGGTGGTACCGGGGAGCTATGAATGCTCCATTTACTCGATGTTCACATGTGAGTATTTTCGAGTAGGCATCTCTCGGGCATCCCCACATAAGGTGCTAAAGGGTGCCGAGGGACTGGGAGGCAGTACGGTCAGGCGAAAGGTATAGGGCTTGCTGCTGAATTAGGCGCAATTTAGCGGGATTGGGAAATTTGTTCGTCTGTAATAGATGCCATGTGTGTTCTTGATGGATGGTGAGTTTTGTGTGTGCCGGGGGGTAGGCACGGCGAGAGAGGCGGTAATGGGAGGTAATTTCATTGTACGTGATCATCCGGTCTCTAGCGGATCTGGCGCCATGGTAGGGGAACGTGCTGGGCCCGGCTGAGATGATGAAGTCTCGAGCCGTAATGTGGGCAACCTCATTCCCCTCCAGGCCAGCATGCGCCCGAGCCCAGATGATTTCTACGGGGGACGTTGGGGGTGCTTGTTGGAGCATTTTGAGTGCCTGAGGCGAAATAAAGCCGGAGGCGAAACTTTTTAACTGACGTTTTAGAATCGGTGATGATTGGGGAGGTGGTCGGCTTTTGCGTTAGAGCTTATGCTACCGGCGCCTCTTCCGCTGTGGCTGGCTTGGTGGTGCGGATGGTCAGGAAGATTTGCTGTACCTGATTGGAAGTTCAATGGGAGACGATTGAGAAGGTACCATGCCGCCGATATTCGGCTGCGTCGACGTAATGGACGTCATGTTTGTCGCGATTATTTTTTATGTAAAGCTTGTGAGCTTTGGGAACGCCTTTTGGTGTTGAATTGGGGGTGCATGTTTCTGGGTATAGGCTTGATAATTAAGTTATAATTGATGTCGTGAGGGAATGTAGTTTTGTCTTCTGGGGGGTCTAGAGGGGAGATTTGTAACCTCTGGAGAATATAAGCGCCAGTGTTAGTTTTTGAGAGTCTGGTGATTTGATTGACGAGATGAGCCTCAATGAGTTCTTCTGCCGTGTTATGCACGCATGGAGCTTCGAATTTGGCAGTGGAAGTGCTGGGGTGCAGATGTGGCGCTGCTTTATAGGCCTTTCTGAGTATGGGGTTGACTCTATTAAGCTCAGTTTCAGATTAGCATAGATATTGAAGGGAGTAGGTCTGCCTGCTAAGCAGGGGCGGAGCCAGGATTTTTTTGTTATTTTTTTTTTTGGGGGGGGGGGGCGCGGTCGACCAAAAGATTGGAGGGGCAAATATCTGGGCAAGGCTTCTTGCGCGTTGTTTTTCAACGAAGCTTGAAATAACTGACTTCAACATGCGATTTGTGTATGCTGAACGCTAACAGTAAAGCCCACCTTAAGGAGCTTGGATGATGATGATGACCTGAATTCCCGTGCTCTGGTCTATGGGTAGGCCATGGGTGGTTCGTCCATCCGTAGAGCAGGCGGTTATGCGGGCACGCGCTCGTGGTCATGAGTGTGCTCGTGAGTGGAGCGCGGTCCCTGAAGTTCGTCAGGCGAAATGGGAGGCCAACACGGCGTGTTTACTATCAAGATTCGCGTGTTTTTTTATTTTCCTTTAGGAAGGGGCTAATAAGTTTTCTTATCAGCTATGAATTAGCCGAGCACGATTAAGGTTATCGCGCCAGCACCGAGCGGCCAAGCGTGTAGGCCGATGGCACGCTTGAACATGAGTGGAAAGAGTGCGAAATCTTGATTTTCGTAGTCCCGAAACAAAACCATAGGCCACCTATGGTTTCGATTCGCAACCATGAAAACTAAGGTTTCGCACTCTTCTCTTTGTTGGCTGTTCCATGCTACAACAATGACCCGCACGACTGACTTGCCAACCTTTGGGTTTCAAGCTTTACATTCGTTGTTATCAAGCACAGACTTGGTTGCCTTTTATCTACGCCGACGATAACAAAACTGGCATGGAAGATTTGCTAAAGGTGGCGTTCTGTCTGCTTCATTTGAAAGAGTAGCTTGCCCGCGATAGCCTTCGAATAGCACTGGACTGCACATGCGGCACATTCGTATATTATGGCGGTGAAGCTACCAAAAGTGCGCCTTCGTCCTTCAGTAATCACCTTTTTGCTATTTTTTGTGCTGGTAATGTGAATGGTAAAATTACGCTTAGCGGAACATCTTATTGACTGCTGTTGAATGTTAAGCTTGTTGCACGTTTCTTAAAGTTCATTATATTTCTAGCCGTTAAATCAAACAGACATGGTAGCTTCAGTAAAATTCCGGTTAATCAAATAGACAATGCTGATTCTAACGAAGAGCGAGGTCAAGAAAACAATGAGATAGTGCCAAAAAGACTTTATGCTTTATGCAGATGACACAAGCCTCTTTATTTCAGGGCCAGATGCAAGTGACGTAGCAACTAGGGCAGAAAAATGTCTGTCAGAACTATCCAGATGGACTAACTTAAATGGTTTAAACATAAATACGCAGAAAACAAAAGCTATAATGTTCAGGGCCAGGAACAAACAGGCAATGTTAAATAAGCAGCTGACACTTGCGTCTGCCCCTATAGAAATTGTCAGCAGACACAAGATTCTTGGCGTAACTTTTTCTAATGATATGACCTGGACATTCCATGTGCAATCTGTAGCGAAATCGTTATCATCTGCATCGGGTGCGCTAGCTAGATGTCGTCATTTTTTCCCAACAAAAGCCAAGCTGCAAATTTATCATGCCCTATTCGCTTCGGATGTCAATTACTGCACACTTGTTTGGTGCACGACTACAGATAAAAACATAAACGCAATTCATCTTTTGCAAAAGAAAGCACTGCGTAGTATTGCCAATGTCCCGTTTGCGCACACGACAAAGACGCTGTTTACAGGTTATAAGATAATACCCCCTCCGCGAACATACGTGTTTCGTCTGCTTTATTCTTTTTTGTTCTCAAACCAGAGCTTCAAATCATTTTTGCACTCCGTATCCACTCTAAGAAATCGGGGGAGTAGTTGAAGAGTCCAACAGTCATTGTACTCCTGCAAGCGTTGGCGCGCTCCCCTCGAAAGCTGCGGGGAGTTGGACGTAATGTTCGCTCCCATGAGGAGGAAGAGCAAAACTGACAGCGTACTCTTCTCGTGCGCGGCGGAGTGCAGCCCCAGTTCCGCTCCCGCACCAGTGAAGAGTAAAGCTGCACATCGTCTCCTCTCTCCAGTACGAAGAGTACAATTGCAATTTCATTCTTGTCAAGTGCGGGAGTAAGCATGGAGAGGCACTCCTACCATTTACGCACACCAACTCATCAGCGATGTTTTATTTGCATACGTATATATTATATAAAGCAGTTGTGTAAAAAGCCCCCGAGTACTTCCGCCGGGTATTCTAAACGTGCAAGAATATGAAATCATGTAACGATTGCTCGCAGCGTTCAGTGACATGAATGGAGCAAGCTTGACAAAACTAAAAAAACGCATGTCTCGATTTGGTTTTGTTTCTTTGTTTTGTTTTTTCTCTGTAATGGCTTAGTTATCGACATTTAAAAAGTTGTCAGACTATGCATCATAAAAGGTGCGCACCACGGAGGAAAGAATACTGCGCGCCGATTTCAGCGATTACGCCGATTACACCGAGGGCGTCCCAGCGGCGGGGGCGCGGCGGTGGACGCCGCGTCTCCGTAGCTCAGCCCGACGAATATACGGCGTACTACCACGGCGGATTTTCCGCCACGCGATCTCGCGTCTACGGTGAAAACCGACACAGGCGGTGCACCCGCAAGAACCGGGCGAGCGACGACTGATCGCGCCAGACCGTGATGTCCCGCCAGCGCGGAACACAGGGCTGCGCTTTGTAAACCATGTGCTACGCACGAAGTGGACTTTCAAACAGACGCTTCATCCAACATGGGAAGTTCGACCTGCCCTTATCGTCATGCTTGCTTGAACACAGTACGACGCGTGCTCGCATCGAATAGAGAAACTAGGTTTTGAGAATTAAAGGTATAATTATTGAGAAAAGTGAGGTTACAGTGGATCAGGACAGAAGAGCACGGGGAGAAAACGTCTCACGCGGTGCGCAGGCGTGGGGCGACTCTCCTCGGCGAACAGCACACACACGTGACACGCCCCAGGCAAGACTCCAAAGCTCTCACTCGTTGGTATAAACATCCGGCCGCGTTCGCTGCGACGGTGGCGGTTTCAGGTGTTTCGTGCTCCGGGCTTGGCCCCTCGGCAGGCTGCCGGTGTCTGTTTTCGTTTTCGCCTTCTCGGCGCCAGCATTCTCGGCGCGAGAATTATCCGAAGCTTCGGAGACGGCTTGCTCAACATGGGAAGTTTGACCTGCCCTTATCGTCATACTTGCTTGAACGCAGTGTGACGCGTGCTCGCTAACTGCTTGCATGCCTGTGCGTCAGCGTTAGATCACGAACACGTAAGCAAGCCGTATATTAGTTCGTTCGTGCGTGCCTGCATGCGTGGAACTAGTTTTCATTTCGGACGGACATCACAGCTGCGGCGGCGCAGAGGCCGATACCGGAACTATATGCACTGTGTAGCAATGCGCGCGCAAGCCGCCGGACCAGCCGGTGTGCAGTCGCTGCCTTTGCAGGCTTCGCGCCTTAAGCTTGGGATATTGGAATGACGACCATGGATTTATCTACCGGACGAAGAAATGCTGGCTGGAAGTGGAGGTAAGCCATTAGTTAACCTGGTATTCTTATCTTGTGTATTTAGCGAAGGAGAGTTGCTCTCTAGCTTCGGTCCGCGGAAGCGGCTAACCCTAATGTTTTCGTCACTCATTTTGACCGTTGCTTAGATTTGAAGGGCGGCTTTTGTACCCGTGTGCAAACAGCGTCGAGTCTTGCACCGTTTCAATCCCTTTGATTCGTGAAGTGTTGGTATCCTAGCCGAATGTTTTCGCAGGTAAGAAGCACGGTCGCGCGAGTAGTCGCAGCGCTACCCTGTATTCGTAACTCGGCGGCTAGGGTTAGAGTGGCTGCCGTGCAGTAGCTGTGGCTACCTGCGCGGCTCCAAAGAATTTCGTACAGCAGGCTGAGTGATAGGAGCGCGTCTAGCGCGTAGAAGTCACTAAAGTTACAATGATTTTAGTTACCGCCGCGCGTACTGCAGCAGACTGAAATCCTGTCCAGACAGGTTTTTTGCGTTTTGATTTGTACTCTTAGCTCGGCGGCTAGGGTTAGAGTGGCTGCCGTGCAGTAGCTGTGGCTACCTGCGCGACTCCAAAGAATTTCGTACAATCGGCTGAGTAATAGGAGCGCGTCTAGCGCGTGGCAGTCACTAAAATTACAATGATTTTAGTTACCGCCGCGCGTACTGCAGCAGACTGAAATCCTGTCCAGATAGGTTTCTTGCGTTTTGATTTGTGCTCTTAGCTCGGCGGCCAGGCGGCTAGGGTTAGAGTGGCTGCCGTGCAGTAGCTGTGGCGACCTGCGCGGCTCCAAAGAATTTCGTCCAATAGGCTGAGTGATAGTAGCGCGTCTAGCGCGTGGCAGTCACTAAAATTACAATAATTTTAGTGACCGCCGCGCGTACAGCAGCAGACTGAAATGCTGTCCTGACAGGGTTTAGGTTTTTTGCGTTTTGATTGAGGGCAGGATGGCCGGAGATGGGACTGTTAAGGGGTAACTACATGCGTCTAAGCCGATGAGCGACGCGAGAAAACTCACTCATTGGGTTCGGCAAACAGGTATTGTAGGCGACACAGACAAAATTTTTTTTACACAGGCCGCTGACGGCGGCAACTGCGGCAGGCGACGGGCCGTCGCCGTCGCGGGCTTATACCGGCCAGAAGCAGCCCACGAGCGAGCGGCAGCAACGACGACGAATGGCATTGGCAGGAATGCATTATTTTTTTTTCCGTTTGTCGCTGTCGCCCATAGTGTTTGTTGTACCCATTACGGTACTTTTTTCGCGTCGGTTGTCGCCGTCGCTGCGTGTGGTTTAATGTTCGAGCGTTCTGATCGTTCAATAACGAGCCTATTGGTTCTCATCAGGTGTTGCGATCTGCAGCGTGCATGCAACGAAGCGTACTCGAGAATGAAAAAAACAGTAGCTATATGCGCCATAGCAACTTTTACACGCTGTACTTGTGAACGTATAATGGGCCGTACGTTGCAGTCGGCTGAGGGCAAAATCCTATGCAAATTAATCAGGGATTATAACGTTACAAAAAGAGTTCTCTTTACTTAAATTTTGTTAAATGTTTTTATACCGGGAACGATAGCGGGGTAAACAATAGAAGCTACGGACACGTAAGCACTGATGGGTTTGGGGCGCATTGCGTAGTTAGACAGCTGTAGGGCGCGCTGTCTGACATGACATTGACCAAGTGGCACAATAAGCGTGGCTGCATCCAAGGTCACCGCACATTCGCATGTAGACTTGTGACTGCGCCAAGCAGTATTGCATTCCAATACGGGTTCAATGCGTTCACTCGGCGCAAAAACTAATCTATCACGTCGTCAAACTCGTCAATTTTTTTTTCATTGTTGAACTTATCTTTGCTGTCCCCCTCTTTCTTCCTATGCAGGAACCACGGGAAGACGGTACTAGCCCGAAGATTTTTTTTTTCCTGAGAGAGATCGAGATCCCCGAGGCGTCAGCAGGAGTGGCCGTCGCATTCAAGACACTTCTGCTCACATCCTTGGACATCGTGGATGAGTTCCCATTGCTGCTGTCTGTGTTTTCAAAGGGGAAGCGCACCTTCTTGCTTCTGTAGACGTTACTTCGGCTCAAGCACGGTGCCCTGGTCGGTACTGTTCTGAAGGCCGCCACCAACATTATGAAGCATTCAGCTAGAACGTGTTTGTTTTTAATAGCAAGTTATGCCTTTTTTAAATCTTACTAGCGCATCCTCATTTGAGAACCACCCGCCTAAAAAACCCAGTGGGAATGTTTCCGGTGGTTTCCTATTGTCCCACCAACATATATCTGTTGCAAAGTTCCCGTGTCAGTGGCTTTGTAGCTTTGTGTTGATTGCACCTTGTAATGCGCTAATAGTAATCCACGCTGAATAGTTTTAGTCCAAGATTTTTGTTTCGCAAAATTTATTTGTAAATGTTTTTGATGTGTCCTAAATAAGAGCTGGCTTTCCAGTCCATGTGAAGCACTCACTGATGTACTAAGGCCACTTTGTTTTATGTTAATACTGTTAACTATTTTCCCACTGCTGTATTTCTACTGACGTTTTCGTGCTAATGCCAGTACCTTTTTATTTGTGGGTGTTAATGTCATTTTTATTGTCTTAATTTAATGTTTGTATTTCAGTGTTATCAATTGCTTTGCTGCATTTTTATTTGTGAATTTTTCTTGGTTGTATCCTAAATAGGCGTTACGTCTCCTGTGTGCATGTGGAGTAAGAACCGTTTTTATGCTGTGATATTTTAATTCAAAATGAATTGCTTTTTGTGTGAAATTGCACAATGAACCGATTGTTGTGGTATTTTTTTGAAAAATAAAGTCTGACCTTGTTTTTTCTTTTCCATGTTTCAAAATGGCTTGTCCTGTTTTGTTTGCTTGTAACTGCCTATAGTACCATCGTGGGGATGGGGGGGGGGGGGGGGGGGGGGGGCTAGTAGCAGGCGGAGCGAAAACACGCTGTCTCGCGGGGAATAACAGAACGCTCTTGAGGCGTAACGAGATGCTTTACAAGAGAGAGTAGTAGTACCCGTCTGCAGTATCCGGGAACGCCGAAACCAATAGAGCTTATTCACGCCTAAAGGGAGTGACGGAACGCTGCCTTGTACATGGCATAGCAATTCCCACACAGGGTTCAAGTACTCCGCTTCGACAGCAGCAAGTAAATCCCACGAGGAGTGTTTCGCCTCTCGTTTGGCCGCCACGCGCTACTCCTCGGAAGAGTCGCCCAATGCTGCCAAAGAGAGTGAAATATGGGACAAAAGTTTTTACTCCTAGACAGAGTGCCCAGCACTCCTCGTCTTCTTAGAGTGTCTGGGTTATCCAAAAATGTTACGGATGTACGCACTAGATGCAATGACAACTCGCTTGTACCACGCCGACGCACTGACTATGTACTGCAATCACTCGCATACTCATTACCTGTTCTGCTTAATACGTGTGAAAAAAAAACGTGTTGATATTGGAAGTGTTACCGGAAACAACTGGTGGAATACTTTTTAGACGACTCGTTGTGAACAAATAATTTGTAGGCATGTTTTTTCCTGGTTGAGTGCAGAGTTTTAGGTATGAGCGTACGATTTTATGCTAGTTTTTTATCGCAAGTACTTTAGGTTGTAAATAGACCATTTTACGCAGTACTTTTTATTGTGAACATGCTGTCGTCCAATGGTCGTTAGGCACCCTCAAGCAGTACGCAACTGCTTTTCGCCTGATGTAACCCCAACCTTGTGTTGAAGCAAATAAACCTTTGATTGATTCTGATTTGAAGCTCCGCCATAAAGAGAATTGTACAGTTTTGTTGATGTGGAGGAAATACAAGATGGCAGAGCAATTATTGAACTGCCGTTGTCAATGAAATGCGATGTTGGTAGAAAAATAAACATATCAAGGATTGATAGTTGACTGAATAAAACACAGTGCCAGGCTCTGTCATCTTATTACACTTTGTACCAGTGCAAAGAAATGTAATGACACGCTAAAGTCCTGACCACGTACATATATGCCTATATGAGGCTTTTCCTACTGTTCCGCCATTTCCCGGCAGTGCTGTTCCGCCAGTGAAACAGCGGGACTGCCTCGATCGGCTCGCGGCAGGTTCCCGGCGAAGCTAGGTGTAGCGGCCACAGGGATCAGAAGTTGACGTAGCTCTTGTTTTCAGCTTTATGTGAACAAGAATGCCCTTATAACTGCAGGTTCCGCGCTTGCAGGCGACTTGAACCGCACCCCAGCCTGGCACGAAACAATTCGGGAGGTTCACGCCCCCACTCCCCCCCCCCCCCCCCCCCACCCCCTGGCCCCTGCTTCTAAGGACATAGGCTTGAAGAAGACGGAGGCGTTCAGCTTCCCTGAGGCCTCTTTGTCTTTTGGTAACTCGTCGAATTAAACCTATTGTTTGTATGGCGTGTTCTTCGAGCTGGCGTATGAAGTGAGTATTTCATCTGTTATGTGGAACGATGAACAATGAACAATGAACTTTATTGACATCATGCACATAGTACACAATGCCGGAGGCCGGCAGAAAAAGCCATCTCAAAGACAGATTGACGGAGCTGCGGGCCTCCGCTTTGGCACCAGCGTACAACAGTGTTCTAAAGAACAAAAAAAAAATATCGCATCCCTTGCGACATTGAAGAATGTAAAAAAAAACAGACGACAACAACAACAACAACAATAGGAGAAGGAAAAGGAAAAAAGAAAGAAAAAAATGTCTACTGACCAGATAAATCACTCAATACAGGACCAGAAGAAAAATGCGAGCCCAATATAGTCATGCCTAGCGTACAAACAATATACAACAGAAAATGTACACCGACGGATGTACTAAATCACTCAATACATATAGGGTACCTTCATAATACATGCATACAGATTTACATTACTCTATAATATATATAGAGTACACTATACATATAGAATTACACAAATCATTGAATACACGACCGAAAGGAAATATGAGCTGGTTATAAATCGCCGTGCCTAGCGTACACCGACATATTGCAAATATTTACATTGACACAATATAATATATTGTGGCAATGTAAATATTTGCAAGAAAGGTACGTATTGCATTGAAAGTGTTGCTTTCCAGCCAGTGGCGTAACTAGGTAGGATGACGCCAATGGCAGATATATTTTCGCGCCCCTCATAATAATAATAATAATAGTGAATATTATTAATTATTATTATTATTATTATTATTATCATTATGAAACTTTATTTCTGTTCCATAAACACAGATACAGATAAAGGAACCGCGGAAAAAAAGCTATCATAGACAGCTTGACGAGGCCGAACCCCTCTTTTTGCTCACACAGCAGCATCGCGACAAAAGAAAACACACAGTTATAAAGGCAACCGAAAAAAGTAGCAATAAAATCTAACAATGAACCTTTTTTTATGCACGTAATACCCGTTATTTTTAACAGGTATAAAAAGAACAGTTCAACAAGAAATCAAATGAGAGACATAGAAAGGTTAACACATTCTAGTACACATGACACGTAATTGACGCGTAGAACATTTATAGGTATCAAAATCGGCGCCCTCAAATACATTTAAAAGAGAAGGCAGGGTATATTGTATGCGGTCTTTCCCAGTGTTTAAACGGGCTGTAGGGACCGCCCAATGTTCCTTATTCCTGAAAGGGTAACTGATTTCTTTCTGTTGCAACCGGGCCAAATTACGCATGTAGTTTATGTTTCTCTTGGTTTCTATTTTGAATCGGTTACTCAAACGATAATTGTACAAGTTGAAGATTTTGATCACACCACTTTTAAGAAAGAGGTCTCTGGTTGGCTCCCTATCATCGTCATCATCATCATCATCATCATCAGCCTATCTACGCCCACTGCAGGGCAAAGGCCTCTCCCATTATTCTCCAATTATCTCGGTCCTGTGCCAACTGTGACCAATTTATCCCCGCCAACTTCTTGATCTAATCTGCCCATCTGACTTTCTGCCGCCCCCTGCAACGCTTGCCTTCTCTAGGGATCCACTCTGTTACCCTAAATGACCCGCGGTTATGTTGCCTTCGCATTACATGCCCTGCCCACGTCCATTTCTTTTTCTTAATCTCTACTAATATGTCCTTAACACGTGTTTGCTCCCTGACCCACTCCGCTATCTTCTCGTCCCTTAACGTTACACCTATCATTTTCCGCTCCATTGCACGCTGAGTCGTTCTCAATTTAAGTTGAACCCTGTTAGTGAGCCTCCAGGTTTCTGCCCCGTAGATAAGTACCGGTAAGATGCAGCTGTCATACACTTTCTTCTTCAGCGACAATGGTAGGCTGCTGTTCATTATCTGATAATGTCTGCCATATGCACCCGACCCCATTCTTATCCTTGTAATTATCTCTGCCTCATGGTTGGGATCTGGGGTCACAACTTGGCCTAAGTAGATATATTCGCTTACCACTTCCACTGCCTCGCCACCTATCTCAAACCGCTGTGCTGTCCTGAGGTTATTGATCATTACTTTAGTTTTCTGCATATTAATTTTCAGGCCCTCGGTTCTACTCTGTTCGTCCAGTGCGGAAAGCATGCTTTGCAATTTTCCCCCCGAGTTTCATTTCATTTCATTTCATTTATTGCATCCTTAAAGGCCCGAGGGCATTACATAAGGGGGGGCAACAAATACGCTGTGAGGGTGCACAATTCAATATGAACAAGTTATTATAAACAATACAGTTCTAAATACGCATATGGTAGTTTGGTCAAGAAGGACAACAAAAACGAATCAAACAACAAACAAAAGAAACACTTTGACTGGGAATTAGAGTACAAACAACTTGGCAAAAAAAATTATACATACAGTACGCTGGTAGGATATATCTACAGCCACGGGTTATTGCGTGGAATCAAAGTGGGATTCCAATTTTGCGCGGAATGATGTGCGGTCATGTGTGGCAACAATGCTGTCGGGGAGGTGATTCCAAAGTGTAATTGCTTGGGGGAAAAAGGAGTCGTTCATTGCGGATGTACGGCCGTTGATTCGTGCAATAGGATTAGAATGGTTAATGCGAGAAGAAGTTCTGTTAGGGGGCTGTAGAAGTTCGTGTCTTGATTTCGGGTGGAAAAAGAAACTGTGCAGGAGGCATAAGCGTGAGATGAGGCGGCGTGACGCGAGAGATGGCAGTTCGATTGATTGTTTTAGGGCGGTGACGGTGATATCTCTGGAGAACTGTGAGGTTATAAAGCGGGCTACGCGGTTTTGGACTGATTCTAGTTCGTTAGCGAGATATGCCTGGGATGGATTCCAAATGGACGACGCGTATTCGAGCTTTGGGCGTACGTATGTTAAGTATGCTAGTTTTTTTAACGTCAGGAGATGCAGATTTTAGATTACGGCGCAGAAAGCCAAGCGTGCGTAGAGCGTCTGAGCAGATGGACTGCACGTGCGGCGCAAATGAAAGAGATGGGTACATGAGCACACCGAGATACTTGTATGAGGAAGCCGAATCGAGAGGAAGCGAATTGATAAAGTAGGTATGATGAACAGTGGCGCGCTTACGGGAAAATGACATCGATTTGCATTTGGTTAGGTTTAACGGCATTGATGAGTCTTGGCACCATAGCGCAACTGTGTCGAGGTCTTGTTGTAGTTTAGTACTGTTTTCAATATTGTGAATGGGGGAGTATATGACACAGTCGTCTGCAAATAGTCGTAGTTTTGTTTCAATATTTGTTGGCAGCTCGTTTATAAATATTAAAAATAGAAGAGGTGATAAGCCTGCGCCCTGAGGGACGCCTGATGATACGTTAGTTAAAGAGGAGTTATGATTATTGGCAGAGGTGAATTGTTTACGGTTAGGGAGGAAGTGTTCAACCCAGGAGACAATATTCGGTGCAATGCCAAGTGAATGAAGTTTGATAAGTAATAGATTATGTGGTACGCGATCAAAAGCTTTGGAAAAATCGAGGAATATGGCATCAATCTGAAGGTTATCATCCATGCTTTTTAGTAGGTCGTGGGTAAACTCGGCCAATTGGGTCTCGCATGAGAAGTGCTTTCGGAAACCGTGCTGGTGGTTATAGAAGAAATTTATTGATTCAAGGTGAGTCGCGATGTGAGAAGATATAATGTGTTCCAGTAATTTAGAAGGAATACTAGTCAGGGAAATCGGGCGGTAGTTTGCTGGATTAGTTCGCTCTCCTGTTTTAAAGATCGCCACTATTCGGCCTATCTTCCAATCGTCTGGAATTTCGCTTGTTTCAATGGACTGCATGAAGATGAGGCAAACAATCTGACTAACCATTGTGACGGTGTTAACTAAAAGTTTGGGGGTTATTTGGTCACATCCTGGCGCTGAAGATATCTTAAGACCAGTGATTAGTTTAACGATTCCTTCAGGGTTAAATGCTATTTCGGGGGATACAGTGCCGGGGGAACAGGTAGGTAGTCGTGTGGACTGTGCAATGTTAGGGGCAGAAAATACAGATGAAAAGTAGTCATTTAAGGCGGTGGCAACGTTTTTTGTGTCCATTGGTTCCCCGTCTGGGTCTAGAAGATCTATGTTAGTACTTTGATTTTTGTGAGAGAGCATGCGCCAGAATTTAGTAGGATTTGAGCGGAGGATAGATAATAGGTCACAAGAAAAATATTTATCTTTGGCTTTTTGTAGTTCCTTAATATATTTTTTGGCGCACAGGTGATATTTTTCCCATGCTAAAGGGTTATTGCATTGACTGGCGGTCCTGTAAAGACGTTTTTTTCGATTTAAGAGACTTTTCAATTGTTTGTTGAACCAGTGATTATTGGAATCCGATTTTACGCGGATGGTTGGAATATACTGTTTTTCTAAGTTTAGTATCGTGTTTTTGAATATCTGCCAGTTGGCGTTTACTGAACGGGTTTGATATGATCCGCGAAAACTGTCAAGAAAGGAACCAAGTTTGTCATTGATAGCGTCAAAATTTCGTCGTTTGTAATCAGTTATGAATTTTTCAGTTGGCGACTTTATAATCAGAGGTAGAGATATGCAGTTGTGGATAAGGTTATGGTCGCTGAACCCAGGGAGTACTGTTGTGCGCTTTATGTCATCCGGGCTTGATGTTAGAAGAAGATCTAAAGTGTTATCGCCTCTTGTGGGGCATGTTATAGCTTGGTGTAGGTTAAAATCTAGCGTCAGATCGAGGAATTGCTTGGATACGTTAGACGGAGATGCACTAGGGGTTGAGAGTAAAGGCCAGTTTATTTGAGGGAAATTAAAATCACCGAAAAGAAAAATAGGGGCTTCCGGAAACTTGTCTTTAATCCGGGTGAGTGAATTTGAAAGGAGGGTGGAAAAGCCAGGTTCAGAGTCAGGCGGCCGGTAACAGATGCCAAAAATTGCCTTTGGGGCAACGTTTGAGACTCGCACCCAGGTTTGTTCTAATGTGTCGTCATGAGTGATAAGAGAAGATGATAGATTGTTTCTAATAGCCATGAACACGCCTCCACCCCGACGATTAGTGCGATCATGGCGATATAAAGTAAAGCTCTTGTTAGGCGCGAAGATTTCGTGGTCGAGTACGCCTTCGTGTAACCACGTTTCCGTAAGAACGACAATGTCGGCTTCTACATCTTCGATAAAACTGTGTAGTCTGTCGAGTTTAGGCAGCACGCTTCGTATATTAGTGAAGGCAACATTTATATTTAGCGTTGATGATCGGATTGGTCGAGGGTTAGAGGTACAATGGACAGAGGGGCGTCATTCGGTGGTTTTATTGCTCACACCTGATGATTCATCAGCTATGGCATGCATAGTCTGTTTTTTGTTGATTTCTACAATTTTGTCGCCATTCTGGTCGTACATGTAGCACTTTTTGTCCACGTGAAGTCTGTCGAGACTCAGTTTAAATGCACATTTTTGGGGGCGGATGAACTGCAACAGCTTTGACCGCGCAATGCGGGTGGCAGCTGCGAAGTCCTCCCTAATGGCGAAGTCTGTGTCTTTAAGCATGCGACCGCAGCTCAAAATGCGTTCCTTCGTTTTGTAGTGGGCTAGTTTAACAATGATAGGTCGAGTTTT